>NW_028270142.1:27950842-28280741 GCF_037043375.1 Chiloscyllium plagiosum | reverse complement strand
GTTACCACATTGCACTGGTCATTAGCATGTGTTAAGGAGTTACAGACCATGTTGGCATTACAGCTTTTAAAACTAAAACGAAAACTAAAACTGATTTGAATGACTAAACAAGTAAGATTCAAACTGCAGTTGATAAGGTAATGAGAAGGAAGCGCATGGAAACAGAGCAGCAGAAAGATATCTTGATCTTCCTTCAACTGAAAAAAAAGATATAGAACTAGATTAAGTGAACATTTGAAAAAGAGGAAGCAGACTTTTCATTGACCCGCAAGGTAGTTACAACTGGAAGAAGAGGTGAAAAATTGGACTCCAGATTACAGGAGGAATAGAATTTCTCTATCGACCAAAATCAGATGAGCAGTAGCAGGTAACGATGCCTATTTAGGCAAGGCAGTACCTTAGTGGTGCAACTTTATGAACAGACGCAGGCTAAGCATGTGTACTGAAATTGGGATAGGAGAAGATTTGAACTGAACACAAAGCAAATTGAATTTCATGGATTTGTGATTAATGCAAGGAAGGAAGAACATTAATTAGAGTTGGACAGTTCTCAATAATGATAAAATTCCCCTAACTTTTTTGTTCTGTCAAATGAGAGTGTTGACTCTCTCTTGCTTCTAGCACCATTTAAAAACATCTGACCAGGAGAAGAGCCACTGCACTGTCATTTTGACTTATTAAGTCAGCAAAAAGGCTGCCACTGTTTCTGATCTGAGAAGGAAAAACAGCACCAAATGTTGACATTCCACAAGTAATTCTTGTTGACGTTTGTTCTAAGGGATGAGTGAATGAAGAAAGGATGAGTTGTGTCTGGAGAATTGGTGGTTGAGCATGCAGGTGCTTCTAAAATACTAAGTTGTATTAGTAGTTACCTGTTCTCGGCACACACCCAACAGAGACCACAAAAAAAAGTTGTAGATTTTGAAGACCAGCTAGATTCCAGATGGCCTTAGTAGCCAAGCACAGCTTAATAAATGAGCCATGTAAACAAACTATGCCTTTGAAGTATGGCACATGGATGAAGGCCTAAAGTCATGACTTGGCACCAACAGGATAAATGCAGGGCTACGTCATTTCATGAGTGGATGAGCAATTTGTGACTATTCATAAAACGAAAGAGCATTATGAAGTCATTTAAGAAATGTGATATCGGCAGGGCCCTGGATGGCAGCGAAGATGATCTATTATTTAAAGTGACAGTTGCAAATGCCAATAATGATGAGTGTAACAACATTGAGAAACTTTTAAGCTTTTATAATTCATAAGACTTGATGCATTCAATTTGTTCTGTGATGGTAAATATTAGTATTAAATACCTATGTGGACAGAATACTTTCTTCTCTGTTTCTTTCTAAACTTTTGTTGTGTCTTATGATCCAAGTTTTCTCATAATCTAGCAAATGCAATAATAAGGAGCAGGAATACTTAATGTGTTCACTTTGTCCTTAAGGTCAGTTATAACATTCCAGTGCTGCAGCAGATGAGATCATTGATTCAACACAGAACAGGCATCGAATCTGGTCCATCTGCTCAGTTGCCTTACCAGCTGAGTAAATGCTTGAAATCTGAAAATACGATTGAAGATGCTGAAATTACCACAGCAGACCAAACAATTAGGTGGTGTTTTGGAAACTGACTCGAGCAACTCTGCCACAGGATCAACACTTTAAGCATAACTGGTATTTTCTCTGAAGGCTGACAAAGCCACAAGATATTTCCAGTATTTCTATTTGCTTTGCTGCCCTGTACACTATTCTGTTAAGATGTAGAGTTATTTTGATGTGGATCCTGTTCGCTCTGGTATATACAATGAAGTCACACATAGGCTGGACTAGGGAAAGACAGCAGGTTTCCTACGTTTAAAGGACATGAGCGAACTAGTTTTTTTTTACCAACAATTGACGTGGTTGCCATGAGGCTAGCGTTCTATTCCATATTTTCATTGAATTCAAATTTCACTATCAGTCATGCCGGGAATCAAGCCAGTGTTCCTCCCAAAATTAACATGGGTTTCTGGATTACTAGTCCAATGACATTACCACTGTGCCACTGCGTCTCCTACTAATCAAACCACACCACCGAAATAGTAGGCTCAATGGGCGTGTGCAAATTGTGGAAGAATTATTTATGGAGTTCTTTTTTGTCAGAAGCTACTGGAGGTGGGAAGTAGTGTAAGTAAAACCACAGCCATACTTTACTTTGGGACCCGCAGGAAAACAGGATTATGTCTTATAGAACTGTGTATGTCTTAATGATTCAATGTCAATGAAAGACCTCAGAAATAGCTTCACATTCCAATGTTTTATACTAATTTTTCAGACTCTAGATCAATAATAATAAGTAAATGACGCAACTCACCATATAATGAGACAGTCTCTGAAATTCCAGCATTAGATGACAGCTTGCTTATCTAATTCTCAAATGCTTCACTAAATTAGTGGGAAGGAATTGTTTCATGTTGCAAACTGTCTAGCCAAGACTGTATCTACTTAGTTATTATAAATTCATGCATACAATAACCTGGAGGTGATTAGAGCTGGCAGCACTGCATATTGGTTTTATATGCTGGAAAATAATGTTGCAGTATCTGTTATTGATTTTTGAGAAATTCATACTTTTAGTGCAGTGAATACATTCCTTTTAAATTAATCTTTTTATTTTAGCCGTCGCTACAGTCCAGTGTCAGCATATTTTTCTTCATCCTTTAATTAGATTTGGAAAGAATAGTTTAAAAAAACAGCCATATGCAGGTGGAAGCTACTATGTTAATGTAGGAGGCACTTTTTTTAAAAAAAAAGACACACACAATTTGACTTGTGTGAATGTTTTATTGAGAAAAGGCTCAGTTATCAGAAACAGTACAGATTGTTTGCTCTAATCCAAATGTTTATGGAATTTGTATTCTTTTGCAGGCAAACCCTGGGCAAGTAAAACTAAGTAAACCAGTGGCTTTATGGACCCAGCAGGATGTTTGTAAATGGTTAAAGAAACACTGTCCCAATCAATATCAGACCTACAGTGAGTCCTTCAAACAGCATGATATAACAGGTAGTGTAAAAATTAACAAATGTGGAGGAGGGAGATGTTGGGGTTGGGCGAAGATGTCAAAATGCCATTAAAAATGCTTAGTAGTCAAGGAAATGTGATCTTTTCAGATTTTATTCCTCCCAGCTCACCATTCTAGTTCCCAATTAGCTGTGCAACAATTGTGCAGTGGGGTCAATTGCTAATTGCACCTTTTTCACTTGTGGCTACAGCAGAAGCTGATGCTGTTGTTCTATTTCTTTCCCCAACCCCAAGCTCTCTGCATTCATTGTGACTTTAAATGATGTGCTCTGACTGAGGATCAAATGGAGCCTCCAATTCTGCCACTCTGGCTCTCTGCATTGTGCTTCATCTCACCATGCTGGATCTATTCTGAATTCATACTTCGCTACTTTGGTAGCCGTTGGACGAACCAACTTTTGTTGTTTAAACGTTTGACAGTAATTACTAATGAATAATTCTTTAAAATATACTGAAGTGAAATTCCCTTTTGACCGATGTTAATCCTGGGTTCATCCTATTAACTTCCACATGTTAAGGACACTATTGAATTAAGAACTTGGAACACTTTTATTAGGGCTTTTGTGGTGCAATGATAGTGTCTGTACATATGAGCCAGCAGGCCCGGGTTCAAATCCCACCTGATCCAAACTATAATAACATCTCTGGGCAGGTTGATTAGAAAATATCTGATTTACTACTGAAAAGGCTTTGGTGCTGTCCGAGACTGATAGTCCATTTAAAAAAACGCACTATAAACTTTGCCACAAGAGCCCTTAAAGAAGTGTTCCAAAGTGCAAAGTGGCAAAGTTAGAGTCAGGTCCTATTTGCTCCAGCGTTTTATAATAACAAATCTGAACAGGTTCTTTAGAAAACAATTCATATTATTACATCTCTCGTAGTGCAGTGATAGAGTCCCTACATCTTGGCCAGAAGATCTGGGTTCACGTCCCACCTGCTCCTGTGTGTTACCATATCAGAGCAGGTTGAGCAAAGTAACTTGGAAAGCTTAACTAGGCTCTTGTGGTGCAGTGGCGGTGTCCTTATGTCTGAACCAGGAGACCTGAGTTCAAGTCCTACTTTTTCCAGAGTTTGTAATTTGGGAGTAAGGACAGTCTGCTAGAACACTGTGTTGTGGGTAAGTGGGAGGTGATATCTATAAGGTTGCATTCTGTGAATAATCCATTATCAAGACATAGATACAAACATATGAGTTAACAGCTATTTGGCTCTTTGTTAGTACTTTGCCATTCAATATAATTGTGGCTAATCTGTTGATGTTTTGAAAGTCGCATTCCCAACTATCTCAGATTTAACATTTGATTCTCTTGCCTATCAACATCTTTGCGTACAGAGTCCTTGCAACAACATTTCAATGATGGGTGTTGGTGCATCCCAAAGTGTAGTGTTGATGTGTAACACTACTGTAAGTAGGTGGAAATGTGCCATGATGATGCATTAAGGTTGGTACATGTCCAGTGCCAATATCTGTGGACATGGGATGCATGCGCTCACTGCCCATGGAGTGTACCCTGAGATGTTGGTGCCAGATGTCTAAGATGCCTGGAGGAGCAAGTGGTGACCTAGAATTCACAGCCAACCACTCTGATTATTATGTCAAGAATTTCCACATTTAGTTTCTATCCAGCTGATGGGAAATTGGTAAATTAATGTTAGTGAGGGTAATACTAAGTAATGATCCATGCCAATAAGCCTCTCGCTGCTCACTAGCAAGAATCTCTTCTCAGCGTCTAGCACTTGCCAATGCGACTTTTTGGCCTCATTCGACATCTCACCCAAATTTCCACTCTCCCTCAAGCCTTCTCCTAATTCATCTTGTTCATCAAGCATACCACTGAGCCATAGAATGGTTACAGCACAAAGGAGACCATTTGGCTCATCATGTCCATAATAGCCATATGGAACAAGCCACTCACATTCCTGCTTTTCTCCACCTTTTTCCAACTTCTTATGCCACTGCCACATTTTCAGGCCGACCCAGGCTGGAGTTCCTAATCACTTCTATTGGAAAAATATTAACTGTTGCCTATTTAAAACTTCCAAGATGCACTTTTTAAATAATCTTCAAGAACTTAGTTAAGTAACAATATTCAACTTGAAGTTTTATTACTTAAATACCCAGATGATGGTTGTAAAGGACCATTGTAAAGTAGGAAAATGTTTTAAAATTTCTTTGTAGAAAGTCTCTCAACTAAGATTATTTTAATTATAAAGAGAGCGAGTTAACATAAGTTCCTCTTGCATAGGATTGAGAGTAAACCCGTTTTGAAAGCATCTGAAATCAGAAATAAAGAACCAAGGATGCTGGGCAAACTCGGGTCTGGCAGCATCTGTGGAGAGAAAACAGAGTTAACATTTCATGTCCAATGAACCTTTGTTAGAAGTATCAGGCTGTTTTATTGTGAAGGCACTTGTTTCCCTGACCCAATGGGCTCTGTGTTGATGGGAACATTGGAAGAGACCAATTGGATTAACAGATTTCACATTTTTGGCTGAAGAATATTGGAAAAAAAAGCTTCAATCTTGTAATTTGCCCTCATTCAGATTCCTTTGTGACTGAGATTGCACCTGTGGGGTCTCCTCATCATATTAGTTTCCTGGATATTCTTCACCATTCTTGACTGGAAAGAGTTAGATATTTGTTGGCTCTGTTTCATGTCCGGTTACTTTTAGCATTTCGTCCACAGGTAACTGTATGTGGCTTCACTGGGTTGATGCCTCATTCTAAGATACCATCCTGGGAAAGAAGATATCTCACTTCTTAGTTAATCAGGATTGGTTTTGTGGCTTGGAAGTGGAGAAGTGAAAAATGTCGATCAACCACCAGGAGGCATGGCAATGAAGATCTACAAGAAGGGTCACAATTTAGGTTCTGTCATCAAGAGACTGAGCGCATGTAATCTTCACAGCTAGACAAAACCAAGAACAGTGCAGAGAATAGCAGATATGGGGCCATCTTTATCTCATGAAGTCAATTGGGAGGGACTATAGAGAGTCTACCTCCTATTTGGTTGACTGTAAAGAGTCATCACAATTATCTGCCTGCTATACAAGAACATGTTATCCTTAATTCAACACAGACCAAATGCTTGTGCAAAGGGGTGTTAAGCAAGGATATGTCAATGCATCAATGCCAACTCCAAATTCCTCACTGCAACACTCCGAATATCAATGAAGCTTCCAGCTGGAAACAAGATGAATAAGTCTGCTCTGTTTACATTGTCTTCAGTCCAGAATCAAGACCACTCAACCCCTGTCATTGAGCTTAAGTCTGCAAATGATGCTTACATGTACACACAGTCAATCTGAGGCTGAGCATCAAGCTATCATTGACCGTTCATGGAGGCGAATGAGAGAATGAGTCTTGTACTAAGCATCTGGAAGACACTATCAGGCTGCTCCTACCATGCAACACTATCCCTTGACTATCACAAACCACAGTGAACTACATTCCCATGTGGATCAATTCTCCTACCTTGGGAGCTTCTTTTTCAGCAAGGACAAAGATTTATGAAATTCAACATTGCCTCCAGTGTGCCAGCACAACCTTTGGTCATATGAAGAACAGTATGAGAAGAACCTCAAACCTAGCCCCAAACTCATGATCTATTAGGCAACAGTGTTGCCTGTCCTACCAAGAGCATCAGAGACATGAACCAGTACAGCAAATCTTCAGTCACTAGAAAAATATGAGCTGTGAAGCTCCTCAAAATCCCACTGGCAGGATAGGCACTCTAATATCAGTGATTCCTGATGAAGGGCTTTTGCCCGAAATGGTGTTTCTTTTCCCCTGCTCCTCGTATGCTGCCTGACCTGCTGTGCTTTTCCAGCACCACTCTAATCTTGACTCTAATATCAGTGTGCTCTCTCAGGCCAGCATTGACTCACTTGGCTCTGTCAGTCAGCTGTGCCGTGTGGGCAATATTGACCAGATGCCTGACACATCACTCCCAGAACAAGCTCTCTACTTTTGAACTTTGGCTCCTAGATGCTGTTATCTGTATTGATTCTTAATGTCTGAGCCAAGAAAGAAAACTGTGCTGCAAAGGTGTTTCATGGAATATTTGCATTCAAGCTGAATTCCCCTTCTTTGAAGTGAAGTGAATCTCTTGTTCTTTCACGGGTAAAGATGAAAGCTAAGAAATAATGCGTTTCAAAAGTTGCTAGGGAAATGTTTGGAGTGACTAACTGTTGGGAATAAATTGTGCTGACTTGTCTTAATTGCATTTCTGTACCATGTACTGTTATTGGAACAAACGTGGTTTGTCAAAGCCATTAACTAAAATGAAGAATGATACCACTTTCATTTGTGCTTCCCTTTGCCTTTGCAAGTGAGAGAATGAATTATTTAAATTAATTCTAGGTTGTTGCTATTCTCAGGAAATTGTTCCACTCTGAGAATAACTAATAGCAGATTTTATTTTAAATATATTGCATGTCAAAATTAAAATTTGTATAATCAGATGCATAGCTATTGCAATGTTATAGATTAGATTTGGATGTTTTTGCAATGTTTTTGACCTCTGTCAAATATTGTCCAGACCAAGGTTAAGCATGATGCTAGAAAAGGCTGTACAAATATTTAGTGTAATACTATAAGGGCAAGTGATGGCCTACTGCTGTTATCACGAGACTATTAACCCAGAGAGACCCAGGTAATGTTCTTGGGACCCCGGTTCAAATCCTGCCATGTCAAATGGTGAAATTTGAATTCAATCAATATATGGAATTAGGAGTTTAATTATAACCATGAAACCATTATCAATTCTAGGAAAAACCAGCTGGGTTACAAATGTCCTTTTGGGAAGGAAACTAATTTCCTTATCTGAAACAAGAACAGAAAGTGCTAGATAAGATCAGCCTGTCTGGCAGTCTTTGTGGACAAAAAGAGTTAACCTTTCGGAAATTCAATGAAGAAGAGTCACTGTCAAGTGTTCCTCATTGCTAAATCTGTGCAGTCGATGGCACCTTGGACGGGCTAGAGGGGAATGCAATTGACCATTTTCTTGCTGTCACTGAAGATGTTGACATAAGCCAATGTTCTGGCAAAGAACCAGTGACCTGCCTTTTATATTTACATGCCACCAATTGAGAGACCCTCTATCTGTGCTGGTGTGTTGGAAGGGGCCAGAGTAAAACAAACTGAGGACAGTGGGTACTGAATGGCCATTTGCTTCATCGAGGAGGCAGCTCTTCCTGAAGGAAGCCACAAGTGTTTGCGACCACCTGAGGTGGTAATCAGCTCTTCAGATAGATTGAAGTTGAGCCTCAGTCAAACCTTTCATGGGGTAGGTGCCACCGATGTGCCTAGCTCTGTTTCTTTCCACTCGAGTCTGTATTGTGCAACCACAGCACAATGTCACTTCTAGATGTCTTTTTTCTAAACTTTGGTACATGTCCTCTCACCTCCCCCACCTTACTGTGATCTACTTAACTGTCTTCACCTTCTCAAAGCTTCTATGCTGATCGGAACCACTAAGCACTGAGCCTACATGACTTTAAGTGAACGTGATGGAAGAAGGAAAGAGTAGACTCACCAGTAAACAACTGGATGTAAGAAAGCATCAATCTACATTTTAAAAAGCAAACAGAATGTAAGCTTAAAATAAGAAATAAATTGAACTGAACCAGCATGTATAATATAATGGTGGTGACAGGTTAGTGGTTGGGAATTCTGCAGTGAGTAACTTGTCTGTCCATGCCAATCATGTACAATGGCACAAGTCAGGCAGATGAGTGAGTGAATTCAGCTCCATCAACACTCAACAAGCTTGATACCATCCAAGACACAGCAGCCTGCTTAATTGACACCATATTCACTGGCTTCAACATTCACCCCCAAACACACAGTGATGGCAGTGTGTACCAATGACAGAATGCACTGCAGCAACTCACCTCGGCTCCTTCAGCAGCACCTTCAAAGCTGCTACCTCCAGAAGGACAAATGCAGAGCTTGCACGAAAAAACTGCCAAATATATGTTGCTCTCGTACATTATCCTGGCTTGGAATTACCTTGTCATTTCTTCACTGTAGTTGAACTAACATCCTGGAACTTCCTTCCTAACCAGAGCTGGGGATGTACCAGCATTCCAAGGACTGCAACGGTTTAAGAAAGCAGTTCTTCATCACTTTCTCATGGTAAACTAGAGATAGACAGTAAATGCAGGTCTAGTCAGTGACTCCCTCATTGGCTGAACAGGCAATGAACATTCCCTCAACCTTAAAAACCTCCATAAAGTGCAGACAATTGTCGTCTCCTTTTTAACTGGTGCATTTTGAGTTCACAGAACTCCATAATGAAATTTCTTGTCCAATGATCATACTGTTTCCACAATCAGCTAAATGTACCTCAGCTAAACATGAATGCTGTCATGTTTCAGCTCAGCTTTAGCTGCCTTTCAAATTTCTACTGTTTATGCTGGTGTATTACCCATCCAAATGCAATGCACTCACTTTACATGTTAAAATTCTCTTTCTTCCCTAATTGAATAGAATAAGCAGATGGTTTATCTTCCTAATTGTTGTCTTTTTCTGATTTTTAGAAGTTTGACACTTCCTCCCAAATAATTGGGCGCTTGGAAAGTCCACTGTTTCTCTTCTCCAAATACATTTTCACTCTACTTTTGATTTTTAGTTCTGTGGAGGTGAATAGGTTTCAAATGGGTTAAGATCAGTATTAACTTGAATTTGAAGGTACTGGTAATTTCCAATCATGAAATACCTTTTTTCAGAACACAACCAGTGACATATCTGTGATATTACAACACAAGGACATTCAATAGTATAAATCATTTCCAGAGAGAGAAAACATTTGTTTGCTTCTTTTGCAAATGACAGACTAAAAAATATCCAAATTTTCATAACCTCAAAACTGAAGTTGCTTTGGGAAATATTTTATCCAGCTGCCTTCATTTACTTGTTTCTCTTTCTTTCATAAATCTTCGGTGCTAAGTACAGAGGTACTGTAGTACTTTAAGAGGTTATCCGAATGGTTCCTTAAAATACTGAATAAATTTATGTTATAAAAACGCTGACGTGACTTTAAAATGCCTAATTTGTAGTCTCCACAATTTCACTGTTTGTGTTTATTGATCTTAAATAAATCAATTGTGAACATCAAAGGAACTTCTACCCGAGCCAAAAAGAATTAAGTCAGAATTGCTATCCTTCTGGGATAGTAATTACAATTCAATTAATGTGAAGCATTGAACTATTCTCATGCAGAATTGGTCTCATGTTAACAGGGGCAATATTGTGAAAATATTTATGACAAATAAGAATTTAAGACAGTTCTGATCATAAGTGTCTACCTTTGAAACTAGCAATCTTTTGCCACTCGTGGTGCAGTGTCCTCTATGTTGTGACCAATCGGAGATTAAGTGATTGCTTTGGTGAATGTTTCCATTTTATCATCAAGAGCACCCTGAGCTCTCTGATTAATATCTGCTGAGTGTTTGCACTGTGTAACCTGTTTTTGTTGCAGGTTTCCGAATTTGTCAGCATTTTATTTTTATTAACCTTTTTAAACTAGTCATTTTTGTAGCAAATATTCAGCTCAAATTCATAAATTGCTGAAACTAAGATCCTTTTCCTTTTGTGTCCAGTTGAATGAGCTGGACATTCTCCCCAGACAAAGAGACAAACCCATTAAATAAATAGACTTTAGTTGAGAGTCATTTGATTCTCCTTGATTTGTGAAATGATCATTGTTAAAAATCACACAACACCAGGTTATAGTCCAACAGGTTTAATTGGAAGCACACTAGCTTTCGGAGCGATGCTCCTTCATCAGGTGATTGATGAAGGAGGGTCGCTCCGAAAGCTAGTGTGCTTCCAATTAAACCTGTTGGACTATAACCTGGTGTTGTGTGATTTTTAACTTTGTATACCCCAGTCCAACACCGGCTTCTCCGAATCATAAAATGATCATTGATGGTCAAGTGATAAATATGCTAGTTACTGACAGATATTCATTTACATTGTAGCTGCATTCTGACTACAAGCCAAGCAGAAAGCTATTTGATTAAAAGCAAAATATCTTGGATGCTAAAATCTAAAACAAAAGCACAAGATGGACATATTCACCAGGTCGAGTAGCATCTGTGCAGAGAGAATCAGAGTTCATGTTTCAGGTTATGGTAACAGAGCACAAGCTGAAATGTGAACATTGTTTCTCTCACCACAGTTAATGCCAAACCAGCTGATTGATCAGGTTTCACAAACTGAGTCCTTATCACCAGTGGGGTCACAGGGCAAGGTTTTAGGGTTGCAAGCTTAGAGACTGCAATGGTGATGGAGCTATGACTGAGTTTTAGTATCTTTTTAAATGTTTCTTTTGATCAAAGGATGTGCCTTTTTTCTGAAGATTGATTGTTGCTCCAACCGCAGCATGCAAAACGTTGGGATTTTTTTTTAGGGAAAACCCAGCTGATTTTAAACAAGTCTCAACTCCCCTCTGTGAACAACTTTCTGAACACTGCCTTCCCTTCCCATTCCCAAAATTTCACTGCGGAGTCACAGGAAGCCTGAGGCATTAAAACAGGGTCACACATAGGCATGATGTTTGATAAGCACTGACTCGGCTAAAACTTAATGAGGAAAGTTACAAATGTAAATGTTGATTGTAAAGAGTGGAATCAAGATGTGTACTTTGAGGTGAGGTATGTTTCCAGAATGTGAACATTGTGCTTACCATGTTTGAAACCTTACTGGATCTCGATGTCAGACTCCTGTGCTGGAAGATAACTTCACCAAATAGACCTGCTGTGCTTTTCCTTAAGTGGGTTTATCCCATTCTGAACTGATGATGACAATTTGGCCACCTGTATAAAACTGGACCAGCACTCAATTCTAAGAGCAAGAATTATAAGTACATATGCATACATGCAGATGTACATAATAAATCTACAAGTCTAGTGATCATGTATTGAAGTGAAGACCTCATATGTCTAAGGCCACTGTGTTTTGCATAGTATATTTATAATGGATGTAATTATGAGTCTTTCCCAAAATTTCTTCCACTATGACGCCCCATTTCAAGGGTTGAAAATTGATATGACCTTGCAGTGAAGGGGAGGGGGAAGAGGGGAAGGGAAGAGGTGGTGCAGATTTGAGAATAAATGGTGAGGGGGTAGGTACTGTCAGAACAGGAGCTTGTTGGAGCAGGACTATGGCTGTTAGGAGCCAGTCAGAGCTTTATTGAAGCCATTGTAGCCTCAGGTCATGACTCATAAATGTCATTCAGTAACCCCACATGGATGCCCATCCCAGATTTGGGAAGCTCTGCCATGTTGGTTATCGGTGAATAAAGCTCATAAAAGACAGCTCATCAGGTTAAAGGTAATGGTTCTGAGATTATTCCTCCCAACAGAAAGAGTTGACTTACTTTCCTGCTGCAGCTTATTTACAAAAACGTAAGTAAAATTTGCAAAACTAAAGGCTACAGATGCTGAAATAAAATCAGAAAATTCTGGAAAAATGTACTTGCTCTAACAGCATCTTTTTAGAATGAAACAGTATTTAAGTTTTCGAGGCAGTAACCTTTCATCAGAAGCAGTAAATGTTTTTGTATTCTCAGGTCGAGCGCTTCTAAGATTAACAGACAAGAAGTTGGAAAGGATGGGTATTGTCCAAGAAACTCAACGACAGCATGTCCTTCAGCAGGTTCTGCACCTGAGAGTCCGAGAGGAAGTCCGCAATTTACAGCTACTTACACAAGGTACAGATTACTGTGTTGGGTAAAGCTATTGGGCCAAATCCATATACACTGAAGGCTTCTAAAAAATCAATAGCTGCCATTCCTCCTTATCAGTAACTATCATTTTAACTCCATTGTTAAATTGTTTTAAATCAAACTAAGAATTTTGAAGTAGTGCATTTAATTATTCTAAAGTCAAGATTAAATAAAAATATTTATCTAAGTCCCTGACTAGATGAGTTTCATTGCAATTTGCATTAATTAAAGAAACAAATTAAATTAAAAGAGGCAACAATTATGCCCTTTGGTAAAATGTGATATAATTTTGATCTTTATATCCAATTTGTGTTTAACAACAAACACAATTTCTGAAATAAAAAACTGTAAGGAATAGAAACATTTTTGCTTAATTTTGTAATTCTTCTCTGCCTGTTTCAATCCTTGCAAATCTCCTCTCCCTAACTTCATCTGGCTCTATGACCACTTTCCCCTCCCCCACTCCTCAGCAGCAAATTCCACATTCCTCCCTCTCCAGCAGTTTGATCATCCTCTCTTTCCATGGTATCATCGTAGGTCTTCCATTCAGCCATCTAATTGAGTAGATTATCAACAGTTTGACCTTTTTTTATTTCTTTCTCTTCCCTCAAGATTCTTTTTAAAACCAACCTCTTTTTAAGTTGAGTCAAACTCCTGGAACTCCCTGCCTTAGAGCATTGTGGGTTTATCCACAGCACATGGACTGCAGGGGCTCAGGAAGCCAGCTCACCACCACCTTCTCAAGGGCAACTTAGGATGGGCAATAAATGCTGGCCCAGCAGTCATGTCCACATCCCATGAGTTTATTTTGAAAAATGTTACCCCCTACTATTTGGTTATTGTCGTTTTGGTTATTGTCCATTTTTATCGGATTTACATTGAAATTCTGTGAATTTCCCTTGATACTTTTTAAATGATGCAAAATACGTGAAAATGATTGTATTTGCAAATTAACATTAATGTTAGCAGCATTGTCATCTCTGAGTCACACCTGTGTCTGGGTTCACATTCAACTTCAGGAGTTGAGTACAAAGATCACAGCTAGCATTTCTAGTGCAGTCCTGAGCAAATGCTGCACTGCCAGAGATTGCAAATTTCAGATGCGATGTTAAACCAAGGTCCTTATACGTCTGGTGAATGTATAAGATCCTTTTATGATAGCACAAAGAAGAGGATTGGAGCTTTCCATGATGTGCTTTGTAAGTTTAACCTTCAACTAGTATCACAAAAAAGACCAGATTATCAGCTCATTGTCTGATTGTTGTTTGCAAATTGGCTATTGCATTTCCTAAATACTATTGTGACTTCTTTTATTTCAATAATGTACTTTATTCTTAAAATATTTTTATATACATACATAATCATTAGACCAGTTCAATTCTGTACAGTAGCATATGGAGAAATAAACAAGCATTGGAGTTTGACTCTAACCAACAAACAAACCCAAGGCATTTCTTTCTTGTACAAGTCTATATTTATGTACATTTAAGGCACTGCAAGGGTCTGACACCTGAACAGACATCCATTTAACTTGGGCAGAAACAAAGATCTTAGTCTTTCCCCACTGGGCCTTGGTGGCATCTGCCCCAAGCTTTAATGTGTCCCTTAGCACACAGCATCATAGAATCCCCTGCAGTGTGGAAGCAGGCCATTCATCCTAGCAAGTCCACACCAACCTTCCAAAGTGCTTCCCACCCAAATCAATCCCCCTTAACCTTTATTGTCTGCAATTCTGCATTTCGCATAACTAATCCACCTAACGTATACATCCCTGGGCATTTTGGGCAATTTAGCTTGGCCGATCCATCTAACCTGCGTATCTTTGGACACGTCCTGGAACCTTGAAATGTGCCAGTCTGTAACACTTGGTCCAGGTCAACTCCTTGCTCCGGAAAACCGACCAATTTTGGGCAGACCGATAAGCATCTCCAGGTGCAGTCGATGTTTGTTTGTCTCTGCATGCATTTTGGGAACAGATCATAGAGCACAGAGCACTGTGTCACAGAGCTGTTCGGGAAAAACCTCAACAAAAATCAGTGCATCTCTCTCCAGACTTCCTTTGCAAAGACACAGTTCAGAATGAGAAGTATGCCAGTCTCTACCCCCACCCCATCCCTCAGCAGCTGCTTCGAGGGCGGTGTGCGGTGGCACAGAGCATCCAGATGTACATGAAGAATCTCTTGGCTAGTACCCTTCTCACCACCAGCCAAGTGATGTCTTGGTTTTATTGGAAAGTTCTGGTAATGAGGCATTGTGCCAAATGACTTTGGCAGTCTGCTCAGGGAACAACTTGATAGGATCCACCCTCTGCTTTTCTGGAAGAGTCTGAAAGACACCGCGTGTTGACAATTTCCAGATGGACTTGTTGTCAAAGGTGTTTGTCTTTGCAAATTTCTCTAAGAGGGACAGGTGATACTGAACGGTCCAACTACTTGGAGTGTTCTGCAGCAATGAGGCTAGTCCCATCCTTGGCAACACTGGGGACAGGTAAAACCTCAGAATAAAGTGACACTTAGTCTTTGCATTCAAAGGGTCTATGCACAGCTTGATGCAGCTGCATACTGAGGTGGCCATCAGGATGAGGGCAGCGTTGGGTACATTCATTCATCCCACAGCACTTATCCAGAACTTTGACATGATGTCCCTGTGGCTACAGACCATCTTAGACTTCCAGGTGAAGTGGAAAATGGCTCAGGTGACTTAATATTAGATTAGATTTTTTTTAGATTACATTACAGCGTGGAAACAGGCCCTTCGGCCCAACTAGTCCACACCGACGCACAACCCACCCATACCCCTATATTTACACATTACCTAACACTACAGGCAATTTAACATGGTCAATTCACCTGACCTGCACATCTTTGGATTGTGGGAGGAAACTGGGGCATCCGGAGGAAACCCATGCAGACACGGGGAGAATGTGCAAACTCCACACAGTCAGTCACCTGAGGCGGGAATTGAACCTGGGTCTCTGGCGCTGTGAGGCAGCAGTGCTAACCACTGTGCCACCGTGCCGCCCACTGCAACGGTACAGGTTCTGGCAATGGGCCAGACCTGCACCATGTACAATGACAGAGAGAGTGCTTCACACTTGGCAACTAGATTTTTACCCACAATGGAGAGGGAGCGGTAATCCCAACAGCCCAGTTTCTACTTCACCTTGGTGATGCACTCCTCCCAAGATTTTGTATATGTCCCAGCCCCTCCAAACAATATTGCCAGCACCATCCAGTAATCTGCCCTGATGGTGAAGGGGATGAAAGATTGGTCGGCCCAGTTCCCAACGAACATAACCTCACTTTTTCTTCAATTTACATTGGCTCCTGAGGCCAGTTCAAACTGATCACAAATGCTCATGAGTCTGTGCACTGACAGCGGATCCAAGCAGAAACTGGTGACGCCGCCTATGTACAGGGAGGCTTTGACCTGCATGCCTCCTCTCTCTGAAAAGTCACCTCTCTCAGGCTCACATCCTTCCTTACAGACTCCACAAAAGGCTCAATACAATGCACAAACCAGGCAGGAGAGTGTGGGCAGCCCTGCCTGATTCCCGATATGATCGGGAACATTCTGATTCCCACCTGTTGATGGAGATTGCACAACTGCTGTTGGTGTACAGCAATCAGATTCAATTCCGGATTCTCTCCCCAAAGCCTATTTTGGAAACCACAGCTCACGTGTAGGTGTGCAATATCCTTCTCCTGTCAAAGGCCTTCTCCTGGTCCAGGCAGATGAGCAGGCATGTAGCCCTCTCTCCTGCTCTTAGGCAATTATATCTCTGAGGAGCTCGAGGCTCTAAGAGATCGTCCTACTTAGTACAGCAGCGATTTGCTCAGGGTGAATCGATGATCCCACCTCAGACCTGACCTGACCTGGTTGGCGATGACCTTAGACAGGATTTTGTAGTCTGCATTCAACAGTGAAATTAGTCGCCAATTTCTAAATTTCTTCCTCTTCCCCTTCCTATCCTAAGAGCAATGCCATAAGGAATTCTCAGCACCCCTCTGGCAAAGCCACTCATGATAAGGTCAGAGGGGAAGAAGCAGACAAAGTGCAATCCTAAACAAGTCCGAAACAGTGATTCAGGAGGAAGATATTCATGTGCAATGGCAGATGAAGGCTGAAGCAGTAAGGAGATCCCCAGTCATTGAGTTGTCCTTGCGACTGGAATCGGATAAACCTTCTGTCAAGGACCATGTGTTGGTTGGTGTGCAACAGCATTCTCATGTTAAAAGGTGTCCTGAATAATGTGTCTACCTAGAGGGATTCAAAAGCATTCTAAGGACTTGGGTAACTCCAAGCAGGTGAGATAAGTGATGAAGTATTTAGGATATGTTGGGGTGGATTGGAGAAATCTGGTCATGACGGGGTGTGTATGGTAGGTGGGGAGGGTAGAGTTTGGATTTTGTAGGGTGGGTGGGGTGACAGGGGGATGGCTGTTTGGTCCATTAGCAAGAGGTTGGTTCAGGTCCAATCCAGAGGCCAAGTGGTTGGGGTAGACTCTGGACTAGTGGCAGTGGAGGAGGGAGAGTTGAGTCCAGTGGAAGGAAATGGGGAAGGTGTTTGGGTTGGGTCTGACATTGGTGGGGACAGGGTGAGTCCATTATGAAGTTTTGGGTCAGATATTGTGGATTGAAATGTTTTGAAGGAGGACTTGTTGGATGTGTGTGTGGCAAGTATGGGATCTATTACATAGTTACTCAGGAGTTAGGCTACATATTTAATAATCTGACCTCTCTTGAGTAACTATATTACTCAATTTTGTCGGACCCTTTCAAAGACGCCATTTTCTTAACATAGTGGCTTTTGGTAGATTCCAGAGTATACTGGAATGGTCCAGTGTAGCCTTCCATTTCCTGGGCAATTCCTTCATATTATAGTACAATGGAAGTTCCACAGGGTTCCTGTGTGCAACTCCCATCTGCAATGGAGTACCAGTGCAATGGTTTGGCCAGTGGAAAATCCAGGCCAATATTCTTCTAATAGTTAACATCTGAAGTATGTTGGGAAAAGTGAATCAACAGCAGTTTTGTGTTAAATACAGTTGTCGAGTTATGAAAAAAGACTTCGTAGAATATGAAATTGCATGCTTAGCAGCTTTTGACTTGTTTGATGTTAACATGATGCTTTTTGTTTGCATGAAAATTGTACTTTGAGCTATAGCAAGGTGTCAGTGTGTATTGTCCTTTTGAAGTGTAGCCGTAAAGTATGCTGTTAAATCAGCTGCAGAGTAACAAACATTCTTTTTCAACATTTCAAGTTTCTCCTATGACTTATTTTGAATAAAGAGTTTTGAAATATCCTTCCTTTCTTTTTTTTTGTTCATTCTAAGCAAGTAATACTGGTTAAGACGTTGTACTGTTGGGAGAGAAAGGGTTATGAAAGTATCCCATGGTGTTTACTGATCAAATAACCTGATGCAAATGAATTATCCAATGCATACATTTGAAAATTACAAAACATTTGATCAGACTCATAATTAAATTGTTTTCAAAATAGTGTTTGTGTACTTTTGTGGTTTACACTTGGGCTGACTTCAATAACAGTTCAAACATTCAATCCTAATTTTCATTTCTGTAATTTCTGCTGGTCTGCCTTGTGTTTTTAGTGCATACACAGTCAACACTTCAGCACACTCCTTTCATAAGATCTTAAAGCTAATAGAATTCCTTTATTTTTCCACAGGCATTGATTGATTGTTTACTGCAGAATATCTCTACAGGCAGTTAGTACCTTGCATACCTCAGCAAAATAGCCATTAGCCTCTGGGTTACTTCTAGTTGAATATTGGTTGACTGATTAATTGAAATGCCAAACCTCAACTATCCAAAGGTATCCACTTTCAGGCTGGTAGCGGTTACAAGCATAAATACTGGTAACTTTCCACTCCATGTTTCATTGTTATTTAGGTTTACCACAGCCTTGCCAAAGATCAGTTGGATAAGGAGGTAGTGTTGGATAGGCTATTGAGACTTAAAGTTAACAAAGCATCTGGACCGGATGAGATGAATCCAAGCATATTGAAGGAAATGAGGGTGGAAATTGCAGAGGCAATCACCATAATCTTTCAGCCTTCCTAAACTCAGGGGAGATGCCAGAAAACTGGAGAATTACAAACATTATGTCCTTGTTCAAAAACATTTGCGAGGATAACGTGAGAAATGATAAACAGACATTGACGGTAAAGGACAGAGAATACAGATCTAAGAGCAAATCAGATAAGACTAAAATCAATAAAAGTAATAAAATGACAAAAATGAAGGCACTGTATTTGAATTCATGTAGTATTCGAAACAACAGATTGATTAGTAGTACTAATTGAGATAAGTAAGTGCAATCTGTGGCCATTACTGAGAATTGGCTGCAGGATGACCGAGATTGGAATCCAGACAAAAGTGAGGACTGCAGGTGCTGGAGATCAGAGTCTAGATTAGAGTGGTGCTGGAAAAGCACAGCAGGTCAGGCAGCATCCCAGGAGCAGGAAAATTGACGTTTCAGGCAAAAGCCCTTCGTCAGGAATGAAGGTAGGGAGACCCTGGGTGGATAGAAAAATGGGAGGGGGTGGGGCTGGTGGTGAAGGTAGCCAATAATAGCTTCAGGGAAGAGGAGATGACCTGGGGGTTGCAGTGAGAGAGAGACTCACTGAAGAAGGAGAACTTCCTCAAGATAGGCATCCTTGCAACAGGATTCTCAGTAAGGTTAAAATCAACTAGGCAAAAGTGGGAACTGCAGATGCTGGAGATCAGAGTCTAGATTAGAGTGGTGCTAGAAAAGCACAGCAGGTCAGGCAGCATCTGAGCCCCACCCCCTCCCATTTATCTTTCCACCCCGGAGGCTCCCTGCCTCATTCTTGATTAAGGGCTTTTGCCCAAAATGTCGATTTTCCTGCTTCTCGGATGCTCTCTGACCTGCTCAGCTTTTCCAGCACCACTCTAATCTAGACTCTGATCTCCAGCATCTGTAGTCCACATTTTTGCCTTGTTGATTTTAACCTCACTGCGAATCCTCTTGCAAGGATGCCTACATTGAAGAAGTTCTCCTCCCTCCACAAGGATTTCAGTGAGTCTCTCTCTCTCTCTCTCTCTCTCTCGCTCAGTACAGTCCCCAGGTCATCTCTGCCCTGAAGTTACTCTTGGCGACCTTCGCCCCAGCCCCACCCCCCCTACCATTTATCTGTCCACTCCGGAGGCTCCCTGCCTTCATTCCTGATGAAGGGCTTTTGCCCGAAATATCGATTTTCCTGCTCCTTAGATTGGAACCTGAACATTAAAGCACATGTGACATTTAGGAAAGTCAGGAACCAAGGAAAGAATAGACGAGTGGCTCTGTTAATTAAAGGTAACATTAGTACAATAGAGAGAAATGACCTAAATTCAGGCCATAGAAGCAATCTGGGAAAATATGAAGAATGACAAAGGCAAGAGGTCACTTGTGTGGGTGTTATGTACAGACCCCTTAACAGTAACCACGTGCTAGGCCAGTGTATCAAGAATAATGGGAGTTTATCAAAAGGACATAGTGATAATCATTGGGGATTTAACCTTCGTGTAAAGGGAAAAAATCAGATGGGGGAGAAAATAGTTGATGAGGAATTCATCAAACATTTTCGGGCAATTTATCAGACGAGCATGTTATTGCACCAACCATTGAGCAAACTATACTAGTCTTGGTTTAAACTGATGCAATATGATTAATTATTGACATCATAGTGAAAGAAACCCTGGGTACCAGCGACCATAAAATGATTGGATATTACAGACAGTTTAAGACATATGAGTCCTAGTATTTTGAATTTAAGCAAGGGCAAGTGCATGTGAACTGGCAACTTTGATTAAGGAATAGCTCAGTAGATATGCAGTGACAAACATCTAAGGGGATATTCTAGAAAGTGCAGAATAGATACATTCCAACAATTAGGAAAAATTCTTAAGGAGGGGCTTCAGAAATAATTAATTATGAAAAGTTTTGAATTGACTTGAAGATGTGATTGGTGTATTATGTACACAATCTTTTGTTTTAGTCATTCAAACTTTATATTGACATTTTGTTTTCGTTACTCTGGGAAGACGTCCAAGTCTAATTTCACTCTTGTACCTAAAAAAAACTGAACTGAATATCTGACCACTGTTAGTGACCATATGCTATCTGAACCTGTTATGTATTCAAGAATGACTTTGGAAATGGAGATCAGGCTATTATTGGCATCTGTTCCAATCATCATGAGTGCGAAGAGCGAGACTTATAATTTCTAATTGCTTTCTGTATCCTTTCAGAATTGTATCCTGCCAGTTAATCATTATTCTCAATTATATATTCAAGGACCGCAATTTCCCCCCCGACGTGGTCGACGATGCCCTCCACCGCATCTCTTCCACTTCCCGCTCCTCCGCCCTTGAACCCCGCCCCTCCAACCGCCACCAGGACAGAACCCCACTGGTCCTCACCTACCACCCCACCAATCTCCATGTCCAGCGCATCATCCGCCGTCATTTCCGCTACCTCCAAACGGACCCCACCACCAAGGATATATTTCCCTCCCCTCCCCTATCAGCATTCCGTAAAGACCACTCCCTCCGTGACTCCCTCGTCAGATCCACACCCCCCACCAACCCAACCTCCACTCCCGGCACCTTCCCCTGCAACCGCAGGAGGTGCAAGACTTGCGCCCACACCTCCCCCCTCACCTCCCTCCAAGGCCCCAAAGGAAACTTCCATATCCGCCACAGATTCACCTGCACCTCCACACATATCATCTATTGCATCCTCTGCACCCGATGTGGCCTCCTCTATATTGGGGAGACAGGCCGGCTACTTGCGGAGCGTTTCAGAGAACACCTCTGGGACACCCGGACCAACCAACCCACCCACCCTGTAGCTCAACATTTCAATTCCCCCTCCCACTCCACCAAGGATATGCAGGTCTTTGGACTCCTCCATCGTCAGACCACAACAAAACGACGGTTGGAGGAAGAACGCCTCATCTTCCGGCTAGGAACCCTCCAACCACAAGGGATGAACTCGGATTTCACCAGTTTCCTCATTTCCCCTCCCCCCACCCTGTCTCAGTCAAATCCATCAAATTCAGCACCGCCTTCCTAACCTGAGATCTTCTTCCCGACCTCTCCGCCCCCACCCCAGTCTGACCTATCACCCTCACCTTGACCTCTTTCCACCTATCACATTTCCGACGCCCCTCTCCCAAGTCCCTCCTCCCTATCTTTTATCTTAGCCTGCTGGACAAACTTTCCCCATTCCTGAAGAAGGGCTTATGCCCGAAACGTCGATTCTCCTGTTCCCTGGATGCTGCCTGACCTGCTGCACTTTTCCAGCAACACATTTCCAGTTCTCAATTATATAATCAACTCAACAGTAGCAATGAGTGATTATAAAAACTTTTGTATTCATAAATATCTAGAATTTATATTTGGAACATTCCCGTGTTTGAATGAACGTTTGGTGACATCATCAATTGTAGAATGAAGTTTCTGATATTTTATGCAATGATTGAACTGAGGGTTAGAATACGAGAACAGAGACATACAGCTAAAGCTATATAAGGCTCTGCTCAGACAGTATTTGGATCATTTTGAGCAGTTTTTGTCACTGTATCTAAGGAAGGATATGTTGGCCTAGAAGGGGGTCCAAAGGGGGTTTACAAGATTGATCTCAGAGATGAAGGATTTGTCTTGTGGAGCGGTTGAGGACGCTGGGTCTGTACTCGGAGTTTAGAAGGATGAGGCGGGTTCTCATTGAAGCTTACCAGATACTGAGAGGCCTGGATAAAGCAGACATAGAGAAAATGTTTCCACTAGTAGGAGAGAGTAGGCCCTGACGGCTCAGCCTCAGAGTGAAGGAACGACCTTTAGTACTGAGATTACGAGGAATTTCTTCAGCCAGAGGGTGGTGAATCTGTGGAACTCATTGCTACAGAAGGCTGTTGAAGCAAAGTCATTGAGTGTATTTATGACAGATGTAGGCTCTTGATTAAAGATGATAAAAGGGAGAAGCCATGGGAATTGGGTCGAGAAGATGATTGAATGCAGAGCATATTCGATTGGCTGAATGGCCTAAATCTGCTCCACAATCCTAAGGTCTCAAACTTCTGAAGAACATCCGTTGGTCTATGACTTTTTAAGTTCATACTCCAGTCATATTTTATAGATGGAGAAAGCTATAATTACCAGTTGTTTTTGGTCCACTAGAAATTCTGTTCAATGTGCTAGTAGAAAAGATGTCTAAACATTATAATATGCTTATGTTAAACTATTTTGGGAACATTTCCTTTGTGCATTTGATTGCCAACATAATCAGTAAATGTTGTTTAATTATTCTTGACTTGCTACAATTACTGCAATATCTCTATTGTTATATAGAACTGCGCAAACATTTAAGGGTGGATGTTGTTTTGATAAATTTCCTTTGTGCCTGATCATTTTAAGCAGTCTGTACTATAGCATTAGTAATTTATGATTGTCACTCGTCTAAGCTCCATAAATATTATCCATTGCATTTAATTGAAAGTACTTTTTTGTGTATCAAAATTAACAGCTTTGGTGCTAAAACATTTTAGAAATAGCAAATCAGTTTGAATGAATTTACACTGTAATTGCACACATACCTACAAATTGAATGTCCTGTTATTAGCAATAGATGTAATCAGTCCCATTGGGTAGTTCTGTTTAGACTACATTTGCCCTTTTGTAAATGTTTTACAACACTAATTGTTCAAAACCCAGGAGAGCCTTTTACAATGCTAGTAATGAAAGTGGTATGCAGAAAGCCAAAAGTAATTAAAGGGAAGCAATGAAAAAATATCCAGCTAATTCTGGCAGATTGCGGTCAGAGTTTTACGTTTTGTTCTTTGTCAGTCTTGACTATTGTCTCACATTTTAAATTGCTTAATGTAATTGAATTCCGCTCCTAATTTGAGTAATTTACAGAGATTAGAACTGCTTTTAATATTTGTAGATATGCAATTATAGCAGTTCTGAGAAGCACTTTTCACTCTTTAGATTTCACTTTTTTAACTATTTTCTTCCCTGCTGTTCTGAAAGCTTGACTCCTTTGTATGTGTGTGTGTGTGTAGACTGCAGGCAGAAGCAATTTTTGTACCAGGTTCACTTGGCTGTAATGCTTTGTGTGAATATTAAAAAAGACTCTTTATGACTGCAAAGCATTACTTGCTTTGGTGAAAATGGGGGGGGGGGGAAATAGTGAAAATGCACAGGTTTTCTCCCAATCCTAACCCCCACTGATAAACCAATGAGAGTGTCCCCAAAGGGGACTTGACAGGATGAATGCTGGGAAGAATGCTTTCCTTTGCAGGGGTAGGGGGCATCTAGGACTACAACACAGTTTAAAGGTTAGTAGTCTCCTACGTAAAACTGAGATGAGGAGAAACAGTTTTTTCTGAGAGTCATTAGTCTGTGAAATTCTCTTCTTCAGAAAACTGTGGAAACTGGGTCACTAAATATATTCAAAGTTGAGTTAGACAGATTTTGATTAGGGAGACAAAGGTAATTGGGAGAGGAGGGTGTGAAGACGGTGAAGTGGAAACATTTAAATTTACAAAATAGGAGCAGGAATAGGCCATTTGGCCCTTCGAGCCGGCTGCACCATCCAGTGAGTGACTATCCCACTCAGTATCATTCCCAATTTCTTCCCATACCCTTTGATGCTGTTAGCTCTAAGAAGCATATCTAATTTCTTCTTATAAACATTCAATGTTTTGGTTGCAATCACTTTCTGTGGCAGAAGATTCCACGGGTTCACCACTCATAGTGGTGAAATCTCTCATCATCTCAGTCCTAAATGGCCTTCCCTTAATCCTTAGACTGTGACCTCTGCTTCTCAACTCCCCAGCTCATTGGGATCACTCCTTCTGCCGATGTTTCCATGAGATTTTTAAACTTCAGTTAAAATAATATAAAATGCCCACAGTGTGGCAACAGGCCATTAGGCCCATACCAATCTTCCAAACAGCATCCCGCCCAAAACCTTGTTTCCCATGGATAACCCACCTAGCATGCACACTGAGACAATTCAGCATGACTGATCCAACTAACCTGCACATTTTTAGATTGCGGGAGGAAACTGGAGCACCCAGAGGAAACCCACGCAGACACTGGGAGAACTTGTGGAGTTTGCACAGACAGTTAGCTGAAAGTGGAATTGAATCTGAGACCCTGGTACTATGAAGCAGCAGTACCAACCATTATGCCACCCCAATGTAGTCTTAACTGATCCAGTCTCGCTTCATACATCAGTCCTATCATTCCAGGAACCAGCTTGGTAAAACTTTGTTGTACTCTCCTCCTAGATAGAAAATCCTTCCTCAGATAAGGAGATGAAAACTGTATACAATTGGTTTCAGTATGGTCTCAGCAAGGCCCTGTTCAATTGTGCAAAACATCCCTGCTCCTGCATTTGCTAGTGTTGTTAAACAAACATGATTACAACATTGATTAATCTACATTTCTTATAATTATGAAGGCTTTGGTTGGGCAAGCAAGTCTGTTTCCTCCAATTGTAGAATCTATACTAAGGGAATGGTAAATTAAGCATGTTATTAAAACAGTGAAGAGGGCTTGTATGAAATTAATTTACATTGCATATTGTTGATGCATGGAATTCTTTGCCTTTGGAACTGACTAAAGCAAAGACCATTGCAGAGGAAGAGATTAAAAAAAAGATATTTTTAACAATGGAATACAGATAGAGCCCAAGGCAGAGAAACTAGCATTGGAATGCTCAAGCAAAGAGCCTACATGACCTTCATGGATCAAATGACTTCTTGCTGCACTAAGTGCATTTGGTGTATTTCTTCAGAACAAAGATCTGTGATTTCAAATTCACACCCTAGCAATTATCCTAAGCAAAGCCAACAATCCCTCATTTTGCCCATTAGACATAGGGCCCAATATTGCATTAACCATGCCATTCTGTAAATGTTTGAGAATCTCTAATCATTGTATTACTAATTATAATAAAGCATATATATATATATATATGTTTCATCTATATGCCATCTGAATAACACACACCTCAATGGTTCAATTTTTCAGATGCAGCAGTATAACTTTTTGCGAAGAGTGTGCGGCAAAGAATTTCAAAAATTTAAATGCTAGCATGGAAGATATTTTGAGTAAATATCTGTCATAAAATCAAAAACAGTGGTCAACACTTTGCCTCATTTCCTACCCAAATCACAAGCTACCGACAATTTAATTTAAAAGCGAAACACCACACTTGTCAATTGTGTGGAGTTGGTGCTATGATGATCTTTCATCGAATCGTAGAATCATACAGCATGGAAACAGACCCTTCAGTCCAACTTGTCCATGTTGACCAGCTTTCTCAAGTCAAACTAGTCTCCATTGCCTGCATTTGGTCCATATCCCTCTTAAACCTTTCCTATTCGTGTCCTATCCCTTGAAAGAGCAAATGGCCTGTGTTCTTCATTTCCATGTTCATGAGCTGTAGCTTAGCCAGTTCTACATAAACAGAATTAAATCTAAACTTGCCTATTTGGTTTATCCTACTCCATGAATCTGTTGAGTTATCAAAACGAAAAGTGATATATTTAGTTCAATTTTCCACATTAAAATAGCTTTTTTGAGGAATTGATAAAGATTTATAACTACCATAATTTATTGTGGTAAATTGCATAGATTTTCGAAATGGATTCAAAATTCTATAGATGAATAACCTTATCACATGCATGGTGTGTGAGAAGAAAGTTAACCTTTGTAATTAATTTATCACATTTCATATACAATACATTGTAATTCAATTTATGACATTTCTAAATAGTCTGTGAAGAAGTAACTTGATCTAGTAGTGGGTATTAATTTTCCACTTGAGAAAATCTGATGAATGTTTCCACAGTTCTGTCAATATCCTTTTAAACATAATTGCCAATCTGTTTGTTTACTGATTGTAACATTGGTTTTAAAACTGTAAATGGTTATTCTTTTTAAACAAATATCTTTTCTCACTAACCTTTCTATGTACTTTGCACGAGTTCTTGTTAAGTGAAAATTGGAAGTCACAATTGTCCCAGAGGACTGTAGGTTGCTCTCATATTAGAGAGTTGACTGGTGGTGAGCTGAACATAGAGGTGACTACACCTCAGGTGAGGGGTGAAGTTGAGGCTTTTATGGTGACCTCTGCCAGTATGGGAATTGCACCCATGCTGTTGGCATCATTCTGCATCACCAAGCAGCTCTCTGGCCAGCTGAGCTAACTTAAACTTTACAAGCTGTTCTTATCAATATAAAGATTAGATTCCCTACAGTGTGGAAACAGGCCCTTCGGCCCAACCAGTCCACACCGACCCTCTGAAGAGTAACCCACTGGGACCCATTTCCCTCTGACTTAAGCACCTAACACTATGGGCAATTTAGCTTGGCCAATTCACCTGACCTGCACATCTTTGGACTGTAGGAGGAAACCAGAGCACCCAGAGGAAACCCACGTAGACACTGGGAGAATGTGCAAACTCCACACAGATATTCACCTGAGGCCAGAATTGAACCTGGGACCCTGGTGATGTGAGGCAGCAGTGCTAACCACTGAGCAACTGTGCCGCCCCAATTTTGCAATTGTCCAATTGTGCAAACTCTTAATTATGCTACTCTCCTCTTCTCTTCATACCTTCAAACAATATGAGGAAAAAGAGAGCAGAAAAGACCCACTGGTCCATCTAGAACACCACAGAGAATTGTTATATCTGGTGTAAAACTGTGGATTATGTAAATTTGTCATTAAAATATCTTTAAATACTACTTTTAAGCAGCTTAATCAATTTTATTTTCTAGTGGCCGTATCTACTGAAATATTTGACAGAATAAATATTGTCTTCCTCAAATATTAAGGTCCAAAGTAATCACTTTCAAGGAAATTCAACCACTGAAGGTATTGAAAGAGATAAAGATAGTAAGGTTCAATTGCCTGCGTGCATGGCATTGATCTGAAGGAAATCAATTGCAAGAGTTGAAAGGAATTCTATGGACCCTTATGTATCTAGACGTTGACACTGCACAACAGAGTTTGGCCTAGAAGGTAAAAATCTCTGAGTAAGGAGAGAATTATTGAATTCATTTGGCAAATGACTGCATCAAATAAGAAAGATGATGATAATTTGTGGAGCTGTGACAGAGTGACTAATGAGATGCCTCGAGGAAACATGCAAATCAATGATTTAGAAGTGAAGATAAAGGTAAGACTGACAGGGGAGGTGGGGGAACACAAGGAGCTGCAAACAGTGAAGGAGGCCAAACATTGCAGTGAGAATTCTAAATCAATTACAAAGTCAAGCTGAGAAATAGCAATTGAAATTGATAAATGTGATGTTTTGAAACAAGGATAGGGACAAAAACAAAACAGAAATGGTCAGAAGAAAATATGTTTGATAAATTGAAGAGCTTTATGAAACCATTTGAACAGTGTGCAGATAAGGTCATTCTTTTACTTGTATAGCGCCTTTCACGATGCACAAAATTCCCAGAAATCTGTACGAAACGCTGTGACTTAGTAGAAAATGTGTACAATAAGCAGCAGTCATCAGTGAACTTGGGTCATATGGCACACAAAAGTGAATACATCACAAGATGTTATTCTGATTCCTTTTAAAACATTGGGTGGAATCTTTTAGAAGTCCAAATGACTTGGACCATGATGATAAATCTGGGAGAATCATGTGAAAAGTCAAGCGAGGTCTATCTCAACAGGAGAAAGTGAGGTCTGCAGATGCTGGAGATCAAAGTTGAAACTTTATTGCTGGAACAGCACAGCAGGTCAGGCAGCATCCAGGGAACAGGAGATTCGACGTTTCGGGCACAGGCCCTTCTTCAGGAATGAGCAGAGAGTGTTCAGCAGGAGAAGATAAAAGGTAGGGAGGAGGGACTTGGAGGAGGGGAGTTGGAAATGTGATAGGTGGAAAGAGGTCAAGGTGAGGGTGATAGGTCGGAGTAGGGTGGAGGCGGAGAGGTCAAGAAGAAGACTGCAGGTCAGGAAGGCGGTGCCGGGCTGGAAGGATCCGGCTGAGACAAGGTGGGGGGAGGGGGGATGAAGAAACTGGTGAAGTCCAAGTTCATCCCCTGCGGTTGGAGGGTTCCCAGTCGGAAGATAAGACGCTCCTCCTCCGACCGTCGGGTTGTTGTGGTTTGGCGGTGGATGAGTCCAATGACCTGCATATCCTCGGTGGAGTGGGAGGGGGAGTTGAAATGCTGTGCCACAGGTTGGTTGGGTTGGTTCGTCCGGGTGGCCCAGAGGTGCTCCCTGAATCGCTCCGCAAGTAGGCGGCCTGTCTCCCCAATATAGAGGAGGCCACACCGGCTGCAGCGGATGCAGTAGATGATGTGGGTGGAGGTGCAGGTGAATCTGTGGCGGATATGGAAGTTTCCCTTGGGGCCTTGGAGAGAAGTGAGGGGGGAGGTGTGGGCGCAAGTGTTGCACCTCCTGCGGTTGCAAGGGAAGGTGCCGGGAGTGGTGGTTGGGTCGGTGGGGGGTGTGGATCTGACAAGGGAGTCGCGGAGGGAGTGGTCTCTACGGAAAGCTGATAGGGGAGGGGAGGGAAATATATCCTTGGTGCTGGGGTCTGTTTGGAGGTGGCGGAAGTGACGGCGGATGATGCGCTGTACATGGAGATTGGTGGGGTGGTAGGTGAGGACCAGTGGGGTTCTGTCCTGGTGGCGGTTGGAGGGGCGGGGCTCAAGGGCGGAGGAGCGGGAAGTGGAGGAGATGCGGTGGAGGGCACCGTCGACCACGTCGGGGGGGAAATTGCGGTCCTTGAAGAAGGAGGCCATCTGTGTTGTACGTCAGCTGCAATCAGCTGCATTGTTGAACAGCGTTCCAGAGGTGAGATGATATTCTTGCTAGGCAGTGATGAGGTGCCTCTTAAGAAGGTTAATCGATTGTTCTCAACCGAACCAATTGCAGATTTCACTTCATTAATACTCAGCTGGTATCGCATAACTGATGTGAACAAGCTAGATGGTGGGAAATCTTGACATAGAAGCCTGAGCAGGTTCCTGCCTATTCCTAAGGTCCTCCATCCTGGACACTCTCTAGGTCTAGTGCATGGGCAACAACTGCCCACTCCCCAGGGCCATGGACACTTGTATGACCCACTGCATCATATTGGCACATCTACAATCCACTTCCAGGACACTTCTCCACTTTAAAGCTGCACTTCAGGGCACACTCTCATTGAAATATTACTGCAAGGATGCTTTGCAAACAGGGACAGGAACCCAGCTCAAAGACTGACCAGGCTGCATCTCAGGATGGCTTGCTTACTGTCTTAGCATCACTCATTTTGAGCCTACCTGGATGCTTACAGCAAATTTGCCTTACCAAGGCATTTTGTTCTTTACCCCCTGAACCAGAGATATGAGGCTTCGAGTATTTCTGTCTTATCCTGCCATTTAGCACAGAAACAAAGGCAAGAAGCTTGTAACAGTATTCAGCAGTCCTCCGTCAAGTAAAGGGAAACAGCCTTCAGTCAGAGGGTCCCAGCATAATAAGTCAAGGGCAGCCTTTTGTATCAGTCCAGGGTTTCGACATGGTCAGTCAGCCACTTGAGCAGTTAGCGTCAGGATTAGGATGAAGAGTTGATTGTTGGGCAGCCCAATAATAGTCTCAGCTCCTTCTGCCCTATTGTGGGCTGTTTTCTCCTGGAATGTGAGAAAGGGAGGCTTTGAGGGAGATGAAAATGACTGACACAACTGTTACTGTTATTGTATGTGGAGCAGGGAGGACAGGGGGAGGAGGGGTGTAAAGTGGAGAATTTATGGAGAATAAAGTGTCCTGAATGATTGTGTAGGCAGTGCAGAGGACATTCAGTGTTTGTGGTGATGGGGTTTGGAGTGGGTGAGGGAAGACATTGCAGGCAATAGTGAGAGTGACAAAACATGAACTTTGGTGGGAGGTGGGAACTGGAGCAGAGATAGAGGTGTGAGGTAGCAGAAAGTAAATAGTGGCTTTTCACCAAGCAGATCAGAGAAGGTCATTGACCTTCTTCTTACAATGCTGGGCATTCTTCCAGCTGGCTGAGACTGCACTGACTGAGGTGACAACTTCAGGCAAGACTGGCAGAATCTTTGTTCTTGCCTTCTCGATGTGTTCTTATTATACCATTTTCCTCTTGCGCCCATGATGAAATCATGGAACATAACATTACTCCCTTTCGTTAAGTCCATGATTCCTTCTTTCAAATGCCTTCTTGAAGAGAAGTAACCACTTCTGTGCATGATCCCATGCACAAGGATCTCCAAATGCTACCTCCCTGTGCAACAGAGTTTGACCGAGAAGGTAAAAATGCCACCTCCGGTAGAAGTATTTCATTGGTCTTGAATGTCCAGGAAGGTGATCAAATCTCATCATGTTAGTAATGCTGAAGAAAAGTCTGACTGGCATTTCGAAAGAAAATCATTTCAAGTTTGAGGAGCAATGTTTTCAAAGGGCTCAAAAATATAAAGTCAAAGCGTCCTTTCTCATTCTCATGCAGCCACATAATAGAAAAATCACAATTATAAGAATAAACTCATTGAAATTTTTCAAACTTTTGCTTGTATTTCAAAATAATTTGAAGAAAAGAGATTTGGCAGCAAGGATAGGACCTGAAGAAAACTATTTCATTGATTAAGCTAATGGGTACTGATCCATTCTGGGAAATTTGGCACACGTTTTGAAATATATAATTCAAATACATCTCCATTAACTCTAGGCAAACAAATCAGACCCAAGCTTTTGGAGGATGCTGTGACCTTTTAGTAAAAACTCTGATGTAGACCTTTAAAACTATTTCAATGAATAAATTTCATTTACTGAGAAAGTAAAACAAATGAGAAAGCATTTTGAATGATTTGTTGGATCCTGCTAGCTAAATTGGAAAGACCGAATGAAGTATTGCAACTACAAAATAACAGCTGGAAACACACAGCAGGCCAGCTAGCGTCTGCCAAGAGAGAAACAAAGTGAATACTTCCAGCTGATTATTATTGTCAGAACTGATTTGTTCATCAGAGGACAACCCGTGTTATCTCTTAACAGAAAGTTAACAACTTCATTTTCTGTTCTGCTTAACAGGAACTTGCTTTTACTACCGGAGTGAATATTTTGAGTGAAGTTTATCTTCACAATTTGATCATCTAATTAGCCTTGGCATTTAGTTCTGTCTACATTCTACTTTCACTTTAACCTTCACCAGAAGCTCTTGTCATTGAAATCAAAACTGTGTAGCATTCCTGTTTTTGCCAACAATGCCTAAATGTTGGGATGTAAAGGAAGTGGATGAAAGATTGACTTAATCTTGCTGATAAATTGATTGCTCTAAATCTTACAAAGCACTGGTCAACCCCGAGCTGAAGTATTGTGTATAATTCTGGGCATTGTGCTTTAAGAGGATGCTCGAGGTTTACTAGCAAGGAATGGACATCGATTCAATGCAAAAGCTGGAGTCATTTTTTTTTAAAATGTTTATTTATTTAACCTTTTGTTTCTAATCAACCTGTTCAGAGATGTTATTGTCTACCTCTGGAGCAGATGGGACTTGAACATAGGCCTCTTGGTCTAGGGGTAGGGACACTACCACTTTGCACAAGAAAGCCTGGAGTCATTCTACAGCAAAGAAGATTTTATACAAGTGATCAAAATATGAGTGATTTTAATCAAGCAACTAAAGTGGAACTCCATCCAGTGGCAGAGTCATGATCTCAGGCACCCACCCCAAATAACTGCATTGCTTCCAAGGCCAGCAGAGATGGATTTTGAGCCAGTGGGCAGGACCACCACTTCAGTATAAATCTTAGCCCAGGAGTCTGCAGATATACAGAATAGCAGAGAAATATAGGACATGCCATCAGCAATTCATAACCCGTGCTCTGGAATTGTATAGAGGCATTCCTGATCATGTAGCCCAGCTCACCAAATGCAATTATGAGGATTAGTAGAGTTGACAGTGACTTCTGATCGAAGGGAGCTATTCTCACTGTAAACACTCAAATACTTGAAAAGTGATCTAGCTAGTTGAATAAGGTGTAGCTGGGTTTTAATTACATTCTAATTTCGTCATTGCTGCTAAACGCCCACACTGGCGCAAAAAGCCAATTTTATATTTGTGAAATATTAAATTTATCCATAATAAATTCCAGATACAAAGTTTTTTTTTCCATTTAAAAAGATCATTTGCTTTGGCTTAGCTCTGTGTGTGGTACAGAATAATGCCAACAGCATGGGTTTAATTTCCATTCCAGCTGTGATCGTTCATGTCAGCCCATGTCCGTACCTTGCCCCACTTGATGTGGAGTTGTGCTGTTCAAACTATATTGTTATAATATCAGTGGAGAATGCCATCTTTTTAAAGAAATTCAGTCACATGGTTATTGACTAAAAGAATTATGCCACAAGGTTTAACAAAATATGCATACTGTATGAATTTAAAAAGGTGGTATTAACAAAGCTATATTTGTACTATACGTTTGTACTTTATCTGATGAATCACAACACACTTGCTGGTACACTTTAATTCCCCCCCCCCCAAGAGTTTCCTTATACTTTATAGGATCCTGCGGTCCCTTCATTTCTCCAAGCCAAGATGTGCAAGGACTCAGAGTCATAGAGTCATACAGCATGGAAACAGGTCCTTCAGTTCAACCAGTCCATGCTGGACATAATCCCAAACTAAACTAGCCCCACTTGCCTGCTCTTGGCCCATATCCCTCCAAACCTTTCCTGTACCTATCCAAATGTCTTTTAAATGTTGTAATCGTACCCGCATTCACCACTTTGTCAGGAAGTTCATTCCATATGCAAATCACCCTCTGTGTAAAAAATGTACCTCATGTCTTTTTAAAATCTCTGTCCTCTCCACTAAATATGTGCCCCCTTGTCTTGAAATTTTGGTTCACTTCAGTGTTCCTGCTCTTCTCCAGGTTATGAGCTTTCTTGAGTTCCTCCTGTTAACATCTTGATTTGTGACCCTCTAATTCTCCTTCAGTACCACCCCTCACTATTTTCTTGCTTTGCAGGAATACAGTTTCCCCCCCCCCCCGCCATATCCTGCTATTTCTGGTCCCCAGACCCTGGAAATCTGTCTGTTTCCTCAAAACTGCTGTGGACCCAGACTTCAAATGCCTGCTTCTGTGGTGAATTACCCATATAAAACTAAACCAGACACAAAGAAAAGCACTCCTCCTCACAATCTCTCCCCACATCAATGTGGTGTGTCTTTGATGACCCATGAGAAGATTTGAAATAATGTCGGCTGAAAATGTGTTGCTGGAAAAGCGCAGCAGGTCAGGCAGCATCCAGGGAACAGGAGAATCGACGTTTCGGGCATAAGCCCTTCTTCAGGAAGGGCTTATGCCCGAAACGTCGATTCTCCTGTTCCCTGGATGCTGCCTGACCTGCTGCGCTTTTCCAGCAACATGTTTTCAGCTCTGATCTCCAGCATCTGCAGACCTCAATTTCTCCTCCTTGAAATAATGTTGCCCAACTTCCCTTTCCTACCTTTTGAATAATTTAAAACTCTTTTTGAGACCGCAGTCGACATCCTATCTACTTCAAGAAGCTCAGAGGTAGTTTTCAGTTTAGTTTCCAATATATTCCACTATTACCTTATTAAACACACACAGGTCAATCTTTGACTTGCAATTACTTTGAGTTTCTCAAACCAGATGCCCTTGTATATCTTGATTCAAAAACTTCAATTCTCAACCTAAGAAGTGACATGTTCACCATGCAATTAGATATTTATAAGGTGCCACCAATTGTCATCTTGAAGTACAATTAAGACTGTTACAAAAATGATTTTTTAAACAAAGCACCATTTTAATATTTAATTATTTATTTTGAGAATTGTTTCACCAAATTTTCCAGCCTTTCTCCTTGTAATCATTAGGACAGAAATGTAAGAATACCAAATCCCAAAGCGAACAATAATTTATTCTCCATGAGGCGAGGGTCCTGATTGCTATGGAGAATGCACCAGGGAATAGCTGTCCTTCAAACTTTTTTAGTTTTGAAAGGTACAGAAAGAACACACCTACACATTCTGCTTTTTCAAGTAAAGATTGGGGAATAACTTTTCTTTGGTGTATTCCCCATGGCAATTTAAATACAATTAATTCCTCAAACAAAATCTGGAATTGAAAGCTAGTCTCCGTAATGGTGCCATGAAACTGTCATCAATTGTTGTTTTAAAAAAAAATGCATTTGGATCATGAATGACGGCTATAGAAAGGAAATCTACTATCCTTGGCCAGATCCATAGCAACATACTTTGTTCTTAAGTGCTAAGTAAAAACCGAAAGAACTATGGATGCTGTACATCCGAAGTGACTACAGAAATTGCTGGAAAAGCAGCATGTCTGGCAGCATCTGTTGACAGAAATCAAAATTAATGTTATGGTTCGAGTGACCCTTCCTCAGAACTTCTTCAGCTTTAAGGAAGGATCACTCAACCTGAAACATTGACTCTGATTTCTCTTCAGAGGTACTGGCAGACATGCTGAGTTTTTCCAGCAATTTCTGTTATTGGCTCTTAACTGCCCCCTATAATCACTTAGCAAGCCACTTTTAAACTATTCTGCACTGATGTAGGGAAGCAGTTCTTCACATTGAGTGCAGTAGATTTTTGAATCACCTTCCTCCATTAGCCTGTTGATTGAAAGTTTCAAGATTTGAGTGAGAGATTTCTGTTAAGAAAGGGTTTGTGGAGATTCTGAAGGAAGCACTTTATGGATTTAAGATATGAACCAGTCATGGTTTAATTGAATGGTGGAATATGCTTGAGGAGTTAATTGGCTTACACTGATCCTAAATCCTGGGCATCCCAGTGTCCACCTTCCTGAGGTCACCAAACACACTATTTCCTTGTTCAATGAATAACATTTGTTTGAAAATCTTTTTTTAAACTATGGAAATGTTCAAATTCCTTGAGTTACGACAAAAACCTGTGCAAAGTTCTAGTGAAGGATCATTGATCTCGAGTGTTAGCTACGTTTTTCTCCGCAGGCGTTACACAGCCTGATGAGTGTTTCCAGTATGTTCTATTTTCTTTTTGATTTCCAGCATCTGAAGTATTTTGCTTGCGCAAAGAACTGGATAAAGCAAATTTCATTTAAAAAAAAAGGTTTAGCCTATCAAGGTGAAAACTACAAGGAGGCACAAATGAGCTTGACTTCACCCAGTTGAGTCATCTTAACTTAAACTTTGACTACTTTCTGCAAGAAAGCAGGGATCAGGACATCAATCCACTATAGTGTTCGGAAAACAGCTGATATTCAATGTGTCCTATATAAGGAAGTGAGAGTTACAATCCTGGTTGAGTATTTGTGTCAGATGAGAGGATATAGTGAGATGTGGTGCATTCATTGGAGGAGAAAAAAGGGAAATCTAACTAGGATTGCTAGGCTGGAGGAGTGGACAAGCAAAAGGGACTCAAGGTATACGGTATTGGGGCAGGAAAATTAACAGGAGTGCGCCATTCAGTGAAAAGAACTGATCTGGCATTCTGCATACAGTCAGAGAGATGTACAGTACGGAAACAGGCCTTTCGGTCCTATTCGTCCATGCCAACCAGATATCCCAAATTAGCCTAGTCTTAGTTGTCAGCATTTGGCCCATTTCCCTTTAAACACTTCCCATTCATCTAGCCATTCCAATGTCTTTAAAATGTTGTAATTGTACCATCATGACCATTATTTCCTCTCCCATTTTCCCACATTATCTCCATATCCTTTAATGGCATTGATCTCCAAATATCTATCAATATCTGTCTTCAACATATTAGATCTCAGAGCTGCTTCTGCAATATGCTAATGCCATCACTGTGTCTCACCATCAGATATGAATATCCTGATGAGGTAATATTTGTGTTAGCTTCTGTTACATAATAAACAAAATGTGGGTACGTAATACTGAAGTATTCAATAGACTTGTATTACAGCTCCCGCATGTATTACATGTATCACCATCATAGGCACTTTGTGTCTAGGCTAAATTAAAGCAACTGTGGTGCAAATTGTAGTACACTTCCCTCAGTGTCTTACACTGCAAGTCAGCTCAGTAACATGAAAACAGCATGTCCATAGTCCACTGATGTCTTTAAAATATGTCCTTTAAAGATATATTGCATACTAATTGTGAGAAATAACACAACAGAACTTCAGCAGTGATTGAGCTTCTACAGTCCTCCAGGATAGAAATTTTCAAAGATTCACCACCCTCCAATTGAAGAAATTCCTCCTCATCTAGGTCTTGAATTGTCTGCCCCTTCTCCAGATTGTTTACTGGTTTTAGAGTCACCAGCCAGAGGAAACCAGTGTATCTTTCCTTAGATAACGGGTTCACAACTATAGACAATAATTCCAGGAATGATCTCAGCATGACTCTATACAATTGCAGCAAGACGTCTTTACTACTGTACTCAAATCCCCCTGAAATGAATCGCAAAACTCACTTTGAATTTCTAATCACTAGTTTCTATTCATGCTCAATCCTTTTGGAAACCAGCACTTCCCATTCCTCCCCAGTTAAAAAATATTCTGCTTTTCATTTTTCTTTTGACCAAAGTGAATAATGTCACATTTGTTTACATCATATTCCATCTGCTGTGTTCTAGCCCATTCAACTCATCTTTTCAAAGCCCTTTTGAAACCTCCATGCTCTTTGTAATTTATGTTTCCATGTGGTTTGATGTCATCTTCAAATTTGGAAACATTGCACTTGTTCCCCACATTCAAGTAATTCACATAGATTGTGGTGACCTTTGTAGAGCTCCACTAGTAACAATCTGCCATCCTGAGATTTATTCCTATTCTGTTTTCTGTCAATTAACCAATTTGTGATCCATATCAGTATGCTTCCCCCAATCCTATGCACGCTAATTCTATTTACTAATTTCTTGTTTGGGACCGATAATCAAAAACCTTCTGACAATCCAAATATACCACATCTATTTCTTTATCTAAGCTATCAATACCGTAGAATCCTCAAACTCCCAACAAGTTTGTCAAATGTGATTTCCCTTTCCGAAATCTATGTTGACTCTGCCCAGTTTTGCCATTTCTTCCTTAACTTTCAGTCATCATGTTCTTCATATTAGGTTGTAACATTTCCCCTGCTATGGACATCAAGTTAATACACCTGTAGCCCTCTACTCTCCATAATGTTTACACTACTCTTCCTCTTCTGAAATAGTGGGTTATGTTTGCTAGTTTAAGTCTATGAATCTCTAGAATTACAAAAGACAACCACCAAAGATATCCACTATCTCTGTTGCTACCAGCGTCAATACCCTTGAGTGAAATCATGTGGTCATCAATCCTCAAGCCAGCTATTTGTTTCAAGTAGTAACTCTTTATGAATACTTGATTTGATTTGATTTTAACCCTTTAGTTATAGAAGTTGATGAGTAATGGAATACAAGGCGAATTAGCCACTTGGATACAGAACTGACTTGAAGCTAGAAGACAGAGGGTGGTGGTGGAAGGTTGCTTTTCAGCCTGGAGACCTGTAACCAGTGGAGTGCCACGAGGATCGATGCTGGGTCCACTACTTTTCATCATTTATATAAATGATTTGCATGTGACCTTAAGAGGTATAGTTAGTAAGTTTGCAGATGACACCAAAATTGGAGGTATAATGGACAACAAAGAAGGTTACCTCAGATTACAACGGGGTCTTGATGGGCCAATGGGCTTAGAAGTGGCAGATGGAGTTTAATTTAGATAAATGAGAGGTGTTGCATTTTGGGAAAGCAAGTCTTAGCAGGACTTATGCAATTAATGGTAAGGTTAAGTTGCTGAACAAAGAGACCTTGGAGTGCAGGTTCATAGCTCCTTGAAAGTAGAGTCTCAGGTAGATAGGATTATGAAGAAGGTGTTTGGTATGCTTTCCTTTATTGATCAGAGTATTGAGTACAGGTGTTGGGAGGTCATGCTGTGACTGTACAGGACATTGGTTAGGCCACTGTTGGAATATTGCCTGCAATTCTGATCTCCTTCCTATCAGAAAGATGTTGTGAAACTTGAAAGGGTTCAGAAAAGATTTACAAGGATATTGCCAGGGTTGGAGGATTTGAGCTATTGGGAGAGGCTCAGCAGGCTGGGGCTGTTTTCCCAGGAGCGTAGGAGGCTGAGGGGTGACCTTATAGAGATTTATAAAATCAGGAAGGGGCATGGATAGGGTAAATAGACAAGGTCTTTTCCCTGGACTGGGGTAGTCCAGAACTAGAGGGCACTGGTTCAGGGTGAGAGGGGAAAGATATAAAAGAGACCTAAGGGACAACCTTTTCACACAGAGGGTGGTACATGTATGGAATGAGCTGCTAGAGGAAGTGATGGAGGCTGGTACAATTACAGCATTTAAGAGGCATTTGGATGGGTATATGAATAGGAAGGGTTTGGAGGGATATGGGTTGGGTGCTGGCAGGTGGGACTAGATTGGGTTGGGATATCTGGTTGGCGTGGACAAGTTGGACTGAAGGGTCTGTTTCTGTGCTGTACATCTCTATGACTCTCTTTCTGGGAGATTTTCCATATCTTCTTTCATGAACACAGTCACAAAGTATCTATTTAGTTTCTCCACATTTTTCTTTTTCTTCTCCTGTCCCCATCTGTAATGGCCTCATTTATCCTGCTAATCCTTCTCCTTACATATATCAATAGAAGCTTTTACAATCTACCTTTGTTCCTCAATAGCCTGTATTCATATTCTCATTTCCCTTTCCATATTAGTTTCTTGAGTCTCCTTTGCTCCCAATGCTTAGACCTATCACTATTTCTAGCATTCTCATAAGCCACTCCCTTGATCAAATGTAATCTTTAAGCTCCTTTGTAACCTATGGTTGAATCACCTTTCAAGTTGATGTGATCTTATTGAATGGCGAGCAGTTTTGTGAGTGCACATGGCCTATTCCTGCACCCACAGTATTTTTTCTTATGCTGTCACACATGTACATTTCTAATCTCCAGTGTTCAGTTTAAGTTGATTATTATGTTGTGGTTTCTAGTGTTGAGTAAATTCTGTCTGCAAAGTCAGGTGCAAATCATTTTTCTTTCAATCTGCTTTGGGAGGTAATCGTTTACAGTATTGAAAATGAACCAATTTTGTTAGCTACAGGATGTAATAAAATGCTGTAACACTTACTTCAACTTGCATCCTAAAGTGGAAGCATTATAAATTGAAGAAAGGCAATTCTATTCAAGTGAAATGAAATCATAACAACATTGAAAGAAAGGACAAAATATAGAACAATTTATTTAATTTAAAGCTATGACTGGTGCAAACTGAAGGGAACCTTGATGTCAGTATTTCTTTAAAAACCAACTTCAGGGCTTTTTATTTTTGCAAAATGAGTATTCTTAAGATACTGAGCCTCAGAATATGGTCAATATAAATTGATTTCATTAGTTATTAACCGAGAGTACTCCAGGGAGCTGCTTTTCCATATTGGGCTCTCTCAACAAATCAACACAAATCCAGGAATAATGCCATCAGTATGAATCATCCACAAATGCATGATTCGCCAGTGGAGGAATGGAGTTTATATTTGTCATTATTTGTAATGCATTTAGCACATTAAATAATGAAAACTAAATGGGTGAATTTTAAAATCTTAATTCCTTTTAATGTCTGTCCTCTGTTCACTGTGGTTGCCTGCTTTCCCTTCTGCAACAACTTCCTAAATAAACCAGAGATTTTAATGATTATCTCAGCCTAGTTGTTTTAATTAAAATGCTCTTTAAGTTTTTCTTCAAATCACTGCGGCATTTTTTCACCAAATAATGTGCTTATTTGACCTAAGACTTTCACCATTAAGTTTTAAAAATATTTGAAATAAGAAATCATGAAGAAAATTCTCTGAAGTAGGTGGTGGTTTGGAAAGAAAGTTCTGAATTAGATCATTATTCGTGGACTCTGGATTGGTTGAATACTCTGGATTTTCTTATGAAAAGTCTATATTTGGGTCGAAAATTGTAAATTCTAATTGTAACATGATTAGGAATGGGTTGCTCTTGCATAGTTTGAGAGTGGCAGCATAATAGTGTCTGTATTATGTTCATAGAAACAGGAAGTAGTTCATAGATAAACTTTTCATTCAAGATGAGACAATTAATCAGTGCATTTCTCTAACAGTGCTACTTCTCAGTTTTTCAGTGTGTATTGTTTTTTGAAATCCTAGTAAGGATCACCTGGGTCTGTTCCTCTTCCCCTGTTTATCCTATCACTCCAACCAAGTTAAGGCCTGTATCAAGAAAAGTGACTTTAATGTGAAATCTTCCCTCTTTTTTTGAAGACATCAGATGAGCTAATAGCTTCACAATCTGATGGATACATTATGTTATAGGAGTAATGTTTGTAAATTAATATAAATATCTCTCACCTTTCGTTTTTGTAGCATAAAGTGGACGATAGAATTGTCCTGACTTACTGTTCAAAATTAATTAGGTTTCATTCAGATTTACGAGTCATCTTTAATTAGACATTTGAAAATGAAACTACTCATTGTATATTGGTGGGCATCAAGTCAAACAATATATTCAAGAAGATTGCAATCCACTATTCAAGTGGGTTAAAATTAATAGCATTTTATGAAGTTATTATACTGGAAAGAAAGACAGTCAATGTCTGAACTGAGTTCTCTGTTTTGTTTGCCACTGTACATATCCCACATTGAAACTTGAGTGTATACAGTCCAACAGTGTTTGCATATTAACCTTTTCTGTTAACATGAGCCAACAGTTCAGGTTCACTCTTTCACAACAGAATTTTGAAGTTTAGAATCTCAGCCAAGCAAAAAAACTCTCAAATCTCATTTTCCCTCCACCACCATAGCTTCCTATTTTCTCTTCTGCAAAAAATAAATCATAAACTTACAGCTCAGGCTTTTGGAGCTGTTATTCTATATTGTTGTGTACTAAATTACATTAAATGTCAGGGCATTTCCTCAATAGGCTATTGAATGGAACTCTAATTAAAAAGAGCATGACAAAAAATGAGATTTGTAGGAGGTGACATTCTTCTGCTAACATGTAATCCATAAAATGGAATTTAAGATCTTTGCTCTGCTCTGCTTTTTGGAAGTTTAGTTCCATTATAGTATTGTTAAAGAAATCCACAACAGACCCAATTGGAAAATGGCTCCCGTGTTGCTCAATAAGAGGAACAGTTACTCAACCAGTATAAATAGATTGATGGACACCACTCTGTGACGCACGTAATTTCTCTGAAAAATACAGTGAAAGATTTTACAGATTAAGATTTATGGATCTTGATACATGTCACCAGGACAGAGAGGTTCCACACTTATTCCTTCCAGTAGGAACTACAGGGGATGACTTTTCACAGAGGTCTCTCACTCAACCACTAAATTTAGAAAAAGATTTTAAAATCATGGAAAACTGGTACAAATGCTATCAAGTTACAATGAGATCTTTCTGTAGATTTTTTGAAAATCAAAAAGCAGAAATGAAATGCTGCATTGAGTTATGTTCTATGCATCATGTGAAGTAAGCATGATGACCTGTGTTCACAAATTATTACGGAACAGAAAGTCCATTCAGCCCCTTTTTTGTTGGCATCAGTATTCTCCCTGTAGATCTGCAGTATTCCTTTTTTCAAATAACTGTCAAAGTCTCTCTTGAACACTTTAATGTAACCTGCCCCACCACATTTGCATGAAATGCATTCCATGTTCTGACCAATCATTGTTTGAAACTTTTCCTCATATAATTTCTACTATTCCTAATAAATGTAAATTTGTGCCCTATGATTCTCGATCCTTTCATGAGTGAGAACAGTTTCACCCTATTTATTCCAAATCCCTCATGATTTTAAAGAATTCAATCTGATCCCTTCTGAGCCATCTCTTCTCCCAGATCCCAGCTTCTCCAGTATACCTTCATAACTAAGATTCCTCATCTCTAGAACCATTCTGGAAAACCTCTTCTGCACTATCTCCAATGCTTTACATCTTTAATAAAATATAGAGCCCTGAACTGGATGCAATACTCCAGCAGAGGCTAAACTAGTGCCTTTTATAAGTTCAACGTAACTTCCTTACCCTTATGCTGCGTTAAGCACATGTTAACTTATTTTGAATGGATTCTGTTTATTTCAAAATAAAAAGAATTGCACCTTCAAGCAGTGTTTTCACAAGACCAGTGATTTCCATACCAGAAATGGCTCCTGAGAAATTATTTTTCAGATTTTTAAAAAAGTTGTGCAAGTGTCTAAATAGAAAAACCTGTGTTTTTTGCAAGCTGTTTCCCTTTCACTGTGATTTATTGCTGTTCACTTTCCACAAACAGTTGGATGTTTCAGTCAAAGCTACCATTATGCAATTTTTGAGAATGTTGTCTTAGAACAGAGACGATATTAAACTGTAGAGAACTACCACCCCACCATGTCTTCTATATACTGTGACTTTTTGTTTGAATGTTTAGATTATTTCTTAAAAGTATGTTGTAATATGCTCTGAGATGCAATGATATTGAGCTATGTTTTGAATGGATAACCAATATTTCCGTTATTTTGATCTTAAAAGAAATGGGTAGCAAACGTATGACGCAAATGTTATGGCTGGAAACGATGTATTTACATGCAAACTTATTTGGTGATGATCCCTCATCAGTTGTACAAACAGCAACAGACAGCAAAGAACTATCTGATCAAGCCGCCCTTTCCATACAATTGGAATACCATTCTGGCATAATATGCAAACTGTGCACCACAACCAAAGTCACATGACCCTCTGAAAGAGGTGAAATTTGAGATAGAAGCTAAAGCAATGGGGAAGGAAAAATTGGGAAAACCCCTTTCCAACCCATCTTGATGTGCAAATCTAGCCCAGGAAAAAGGCCTGTCCACTGTGTGCAAGGCATTTGTCAAGAATATGATTGAATACTCTCCTCTTGTCTAGCTGAATGCACTTTTAACAGAACTTGAAATATTCAACACAATCCAAGATAAAGTAAACCGCTTGATCAGTACCTCATCCACCACCAGCAGACAGTGACAGTAACGTGTAACATCTATAAATGCACTGCCACAATTTGGCAAACTTAATTCAGTAACGCCTTCTAAACTCTCAGCCTCTTCTATCTAGAAGAACACAAGCAGCAGACACATCAGGGTGCATTGCAGATGCTTTTTTATTGTTGCTGGGTCAAATTCTTGAAACTTTCTTCCTACCAGCATTGTTAGCATACATAAACCATATAACCACAGGGGTTTAAGGTAGCAGCTCACCAGGGGTATTTCAAAGGTAATTAGGGATGCACAATAAATATTGGCCTTATCAGCAATAGTTGCACCCCAAGGACAGATAAAAGTAAATTTGCATTTGTTTCCAGTATGCAATATGTCAGATTTATATCTGCAATAAAAATTCACCTGCTATTGCTTAGTAAGTCTGCATCATTGAGTACTGAACTACTTTTTAAATGCTATTTGTTGACCTTTAAATTGGTTGCTTAGCAATGCTAGATTTCAGCAGATGCCTGCTTCCCAAATCAATTCTGGATAGTCTGAACAGCAGGGGACTTAAAACAGTTGCTAGTGTAATTTGTTTAGTCAATGCACAGACAGCTTGTTCTGCTTTAATTATTTCCGTTTGTTTCCTATTGCCAAGTCGCCTGTCAATCCAGTTAACTAATTTTCCATTAATTCCATAGAACCATAATTCTCGTGAGCTCACAACCTGTACCAGCTCAGTGTGTATCACTATAGGGAAAAGGGGACAGAGACATTCAATGTCTTGGCCTCTTGACAGTTAAATCTTGACCCATAAAAGGCATCTTTACCTTTCTGAGGATCTCCAGAATTTTCTAGCAGTTCCCTTTAATTGATTCTAATTTCATTTCATTTAAATGCAGCTTTCAATTCCATATACCCAGCCAATTCGATACTGTTTCTGTGAATATAGTGACTCACAAAAATCTTGTTATATTTACATGCTAAGAATAACATTGCAAACTTAATTTATAGCTAGTACTCTTAATTAACAGCCCCCATGCCTTAAACATACTCAGAAGTTTCTGTTGTGAATTTTTTCAAACCCTTTGAACATCCAATTAAATTATTTTCACCAGATAGCACAAACTAAATTCTCCCTGAAAAATCTACAGTGCGTCAGTTTAATGTGACATGCTTCTAAATCCATTCTTGTCAAGATTGTTTGAACATTTTATGGAATCTACTAATGTTTTCAATCACTTTTCCCCACTACAGAAGCAATACTGTCTGGTCTTTAACTTGAAATACATGTCTCAATTCTTTATTACTTATATAATATTCATTACCCTTCAGGATAAAATTCAAATCGAACAATTATCTTAAATCATTTCAACATTTTTACAAGGAAACTTAATTCTATAGTACTGATTTTCATTATAGCATTTATAGAAACACCAATTTGCATTTATATGGTCCTTTTTAATATAGTGAAGTGCACCAGAATGCTTCAAGGGAACATAACCAGGCACAAAACTATTTAGAAGAGTAGGGGTAGGTTTTAAGGAGTGCCTTAAAGATGAATGAGGAAGTTGGGGAGATTCAGGCAAGTAATTTCAGAATGTAAATCTTAGCCAAAAATATGCATACAAATGCTGGAACAAAGGAAAGCAGGGATGCATAAACAGCTAGAAGTGTTAAATATTGTAATGCTAGAGGAGGTTCCAGAAAAAGGAAGGGTATAAGACAATGGAGAGATTTAAACACAAGGAAGGAAATTTTGAAATCAAGGCATTCAGATAGCATACGCCAGTGTGGGCTAGTGGCATGGGTGGTGAGTAAATGGTACTTGATACAAGTAAGGGTATGGACAACAAAGGTTCAAAATAGCTCCTGTATTTGATCAGTAGAAGATGAAAGACTGACTTGGAAAACATTGAAATATTCAAGTCTACGGATAACCAAATAAACACATGGAGGTTTCAAGATAAGCGTAGAGATGTGTTACATTAGAGGAAAAGGTGTAGGTACTGGGAGCACGTGGAGTCCAAAGTTCAGTTCAAGATCAAATTTGTAACCAGGCATCTCGTTCACTGAGAAATACTAGGAGAATGGATTGGTGGCAAGGAATCTAAGATTGTGGCAGGATTGAAGACAATCGTTTCGGTCTCCATGATACTTACTTGGAGTAAAATTCTGATGGTCTAGTAGAACATAAAACTGTATGGGGAGAAAGTGAGGTCTGCAGATGCTGGAGATCAAAGTTGAAACTTTATTGCTGGAACAGCACAGCAGGTCAGGCAGCATCCAGGGAACAGGAGATTCGACGTTTCGGGCACAGGCCCTTCTTCAGGAATGGCACAGGAATGGACCCTTCAGTCCACGATGTTGTGCCAAATGTGATGTCAAATTAATTAATCTCTTCTGCCTGCCCTTGATGCATATCCCTCCATTCCTTCCATATTCATGTGCTTACCTAAAAGTCCCTTAAACACCCCTATTGTATCTGCCTCCAGCACTAACCCTGGCAGCACATTCAGACTCCTACCACTGTCTGTGTAAAAAACACTTGCCCCTCATATCTCCTTTGAACTTTCCCTCTCCTTAAATGCATGCTCCCTTCTTTTAGCTTTGGGAAAAAGGTTCTGACCGTCAACCCTATTTATGCATTTCATAGACTTCTATCAGCCTCTGCTGCTCAAAAGAAAACAACCTGAGTTTTTCTAGCCTCTCCTTATGCTTCATACTCTCTAATCCAGGTGGCATCCTCATAAGCCTCTCCTGAATATTCTCCAAAGCCTCCACATCCCTCCTGTAATGTGGCGACCAGAGCCAAGTGCAGTATTAAATGTGGCCTAACCAAAGTCTTATAAAGCTGCAACATGACACCCTGACACTTGCGCTCAATTCCCCAACCAATAAAGGCAAGCATGTCTTTCACCACCTTCACCATCTTATCTACTTGTGTGGCCACTTTCAGGGAGCTATGGACTTGAATCCCAAGATCTCTCTGTACATCAATATAGTTCAGGGCCCTGCCATTTACTGTATACTTTTCCTTAACATTTGGTCTCCCAAAGTGCAACACCTCACACTTACCCAGAATAAACACCATCTGCCATTTCTCTGCCCATATCTGCAACTGTTCTATATCCTGCTATATCCTTTGACAACCTTCTACACTATCCTCAACTCCACCATTCTTTGTATCATTTGTAAACTCAATAGTCCAACCACCTACATTTTCATGTTCATCTGTGCCATTTACATCACAAACAGCAGAGGTCCCAATAGAGATCCCTGCAGAACACCACTAGTCACAGACCTCCAGCCTGAAAAACAACCTTCCAATGGCGAGTTAACAGATGGGTGAGCCTTAGCAAGAAGAGTAGCATTCACCCTCCCCCCTCCCCCCCCGAATATGTGATTGGATGCCTCTGAGATTGTGCAGAAGTCTCCAGTGGCTCGTTGAAATGGAGCACTTGCACAGGAATGGAGAGTGACTGTCTCCATCGAGGCTCCTGGGTAGATGGTGCTGATGCTCATCCAGCAGCTGGTAGTGCTGTCCTAAGGCATTGTTGACTTTGCTGCTAAGTCATATGCAGATAGCTGATTGAACATTGTTTCTGTCGGCCATCTTGTGCAGGCTGTTGTGCCTGTGTAGCTGGTGCAGTTTCTGATTCTGCTCTTGTTGGTTTTGGTGTCGGAGCAGGCAATGCCTGCAGTTTCCTCAGAGAAGTAAGTTAACCACAGTAAAGGTAGGTTTGATCTGTGTCATCCTTATGGTGCTTTCAGGAGATCTGTGGAGACAGTAATCTGATGTTTCTCTGAGACTTTCACACTGCCAGCTGGCCTCATCGTGCCTAGGAGAGTCAGTTCATATGCAGCATTTCCTACCTGGGCTCCACTCCACACATTGTGGCATCCTGTGCAGCTGGAAATGACAGCTCTTCGTGAGCAACATGACATGTCCATGTTACTGAAATCATACCAGTGTACCTTCCCATCTACCATCCATTCCTGCAGGGAGGCTGAAATCTTCTTATTTGGCCTTGGCATGATAATGGTCAGCAACGTGCCTACCATCCAGTAGATTTGAATTGCTTTATTCCCAAGTTATCCATAACCTCCTTGAATAGTTTGGATGTGAAGTTCGATCCTTGATCTGACTGGATCTCTATTGGCAGTCCGTAACTAGTAAAAATATTTAAGTCATTCTTCTACAACACTTTTTGCCTTGATATTATGTAATGGGATTGCCTCTGGAAATCTAGTCGACACATCCGTTATTGTTAATAAATACTTATTCCCACTTTTTGTTTGAGGTAGGGGACTTACACAATAATCAAGACTCCTGTGAAAGGTTCCTCAAATGCTGGAATAGGTATTAAAGGTGCAGGTTTCATTACTGTCTGTGGTTTTCTGATCAGTTGACATGTATGTCACATTTGACAAAATGCAACTACATCCTTGTGTAGTCCAGGCCAGTAAACATGTCTTTGTATTTTAGCCTATGTTTTCCTCATCCCTAAATGACCTCCACGTGGTAGCTCATGCGCCACTTGCAGCTCCTCCTTTCGATACGCTACTGGCAAAAAAATTGATGAATCTCTGCCCATTTCTCATCTGCTTGAATGTGTGATGGTCTCCATTTCCTCATTAAGACATCATTTGTTAAGTAATAACACACAGGGATGCATTCATTTTTCTTCTCTGAAAATGCCTTTTCATATAACTGTTTTAACTCCTCATCTTTCTGCTGTAATTCAATAACCGTAGCAGAGCTTTCTTTTTGCTCCTTTTCTGTTGCACTTATCTGATCAAAAAAGGTCTCGGATAATGCTATGTCAGCTTCCTTATTTGTGCCTTTTTATCCCTCCTGCTTGTGCCTGTGTCATCTTGTGATTACACAATCAGGGAAAATTCCTGGATAAACATTCTCCATATCTTCAGTTGCCAGCGTCTCCACTGGCCTTTCAACTGGAGTAGGCAGCATGCCTACCAATGAATCAGCTATATCATTTGCAAGGATAAGTTGTATTCCTGGAGCTGAGAGTTTGTCCAGCACTCCTACCATAAATTCTCCACTCTTGTGTGGATTCTGTAGCTTCACTTTACATAATTGAGCACTTCTTGTCTCACCATGAATTCCTGTTGCCAGTACCTTTTCTGGCAATAGTCCCTCAGGAGTACATATCTCCTTACCCTTCAGCATTACTGACTGAGAGGATCCTGTGCCCCTTCATATTGTACCTTCCTTACCTACTGCTCCTGGCCTATGTGAATAAACTTTACCCTTACATGTGTATTTTTTAAGCAGATCTGGCACTTCCTCCTTAATCAACCTCTGATCATCTTGGACACTCTGAGGCAGTTGTCTAACTTCTGTCATGCTTTTTGTTACTAGTCCAACAAAACCTCTAAGTTTGTCCAGTTTTCCTACACCTGGCTTTCTCCTAGCCCACCAATACTGTCGTTTCGTGAGGCCCACTTTATTACAATGAAAACACCTGAGCTTTTTAACTTCTCTGACCCCTCAAGGGTTTCGTTTTTACCCTGTGACTACGTTATCCTTATGATCATCACTGAGATCTACCTTTCCCTTGCCATGTGAGGATTTCTCTTTGCCGCAATTTCTATCCCTCATGGACTGAAATTGATTCTGGAAGCCAAACCAAGTTTTATGACTAGCTCGTAATCATCAGCCACTTCAGCTGCTAACCGTGCTGTTTTAACTCTCTGCTCTTCCACATGAGTTTGCACTATTTCCTCGCTAAGGTTATCTTCAGCCTTTATCTCCAGCCTGTTAAGCTGACTTTCATTTTAAGTATCAGTTTTGGAAGTTCAAATGCTCTCTCTTTTTCCCTCTCTTCTGCTGTTCTCTCCTCTTCTTTCTGTTCTTCTGCTCTCTCTTTTCCCTTTCTTCTGCATTTTAATCATAACTCAAGCTGTTTCATTTCTGCTGCCCTTTCCTTATTTCTCACCTCTAACTCGAGCTGCTTCATTTGCAATTGAATCCCTGCCATCTCTCTAGATTCTGATGGTTTCTCCAGCAAGTTTAAATGTTGAGCTACTGCTGTAATTATCTCTCCTTTCCTCACAGAAGCAGGCAGTTCCAATTCCAGCTTCTCTGGTAATTCCTGCAGCTTGGTTTTATTCACTTTTTGCAAAACTTCCAATGTCACTGCATTCATTTCCAGAAACCTTTTGGCTACTAAACGAGATATTATTATCCCAAGCTTTGTCCATCCAACCAAACCCACGTCTGAAATAAAGACACTAGCACCCATCACTCTCTGTTTTAAATCCCGCAAAGAGCCCCCAATCTGTTATGGACTAAGCCAGACCACTCAAAACATTCTGAAACAGGCAGCCCAGTCCATACCTTTGCAAATTGTTTTAGTAAGCATATAGTGAAAATTATCTGGATTACGTTAGCGAGCTTGACTTCCAGGTTTAAAACAGAAAAAAAACTTACAAAATTACACAGTGAAACACAAAGAACAGAATAAAGAACCCCGACAGAACTCAGTCCATCCAAATTAGACGTAGTTATGCTGTCCGAATGTACACAACAGTCCCAATAAGCAAATCCCCTTAAAACACAGTTAAAAAATGGAACAGATGCTTAAAGATTGAAATTAGAAGGGCAGAAAGAGAGAAGAGAGTTTCCACACAGCTCACTGTTGAACTCCCAACTAGTTCTGGATTGAACTGCTCGGCTAGAAAGCTAACCACTCCCCTTTCATTATACAGGTCACTTCTAAAACATGACCACTTTGGCCTGAAGCCTCATCTGTTTACGTATAAACAAAAGGCCTCTCAAAATCCTTTTCATCTCTGTACCAAACCAGACTGACCGGAGCCCGGCCTGGTTTATTATCCCTCTTGAAACAAAATCAAGGATAGAGTATCTTTGAGTCAAGGAACAGCTTTTAGAAAAAAAGGACTAGCTTTGTGACAGCTCATCTGAGCCCTCGACATGAGTCAGCTTCAGCTTTGACAATGCTCTGGACAGACCCTTCAACATTCTGGATGGACTGCAGGACAAGAGCTCCCAGAGGGTCAGCCCTAGTGACTGACTGAAACCTAGTCCCCCCCATTGCCCCAGACTGGCTGGTTTCTTCCTTGTCTTCGATGGTTTTGGACTTTTCTTGATGTGGACACTGTCACTTCCTGTTTACCGTTCTTATAATTCTGCTTCTATTTAATGGATTGCAGGCTTGCCCAGAACATTATACATGACATTTCAACTGTGCCTTTTTGGTTAAATGAGTTTCTTAGTTGACAACTAAAACTCTAATTAATTGACACTAAAGCTTAGAGCTGCACCACTGAATGTAGTTGGGGTGGAATGAAAGACTACCAGAGTCATACTCCTTGCTAGCTGACCATAATGTTGACTATGTCCATGTGTAACTTCAGTGGCCACAGTCCTGGCTGAAATTGACAAACAGCCTAAAACTTTATTTTAAAAGTACAATAGTAAAGTGCTTCGCAGGCAACTAGGTTTAAAAACACACGTTTGTTCTGTTGTTTCTTGGTCATATTCATTTACGTCAGACCTTTAACAAAATTAAATTGCTCGTTGTCATTATTATAAGATGTGGGGATGGAAGAGAAAGATTTTCTAAAAATTAAACTGCATTATTTTCATTGTATAGCATGAGTAATTGGATACATTAGTTACTTCCACTGTCAATTTCCATTTTTCTTTTCTTCCGTGTTCCTCTTCCTAAGCCATGTGCTACTTAAAAAGACATGACTGTCTGCTCTATTCTTGGGAATCCAACAGCTTGTGTGAAACCGGCTGTCAAATTATTCAGTGCAACAGCTGGAATCTGTTCTCGTTCCTGTCCCTTACTCTCTGAAAACATGCCTTCTGACTGATTTCAATGCAAATGAGATAAACTTTAGGAGCATAAGAACAGGCATGTATTTTTCTTAAGTATCAAATGAAGTGCAGACAAAGGCCAGACATCTCGATAGATGTGAGAAAAAATATTCAACAGCAATGTACTGTTGCAAGGAAACAAAGTGGGATGTTGAGTGTATCTGGCCTTGAGCATAAGAATTCAGTTTCATTTGTCCGAAAGAGCAATGAGAAAATAGAAGTGAAACTTCTACAGAGGCTGTGGTGTTAAGTTAGTTCCGGAAGGCTACTGTAAATCATTGGTATTTAATTTCAGAAATTTGACGCTGTAACTGCAAAATATTAAATAAACTGGAAAATTTCTTCTGCGCTAATCATAGCAAAACTCAAATTCATAGGTGGATTTGACATTACCACATCTAGCATAGAGGAAACCTTCCTCTGCTTAGGCTCTGGGAGATTATCTCCAAAACGTTAAATGTCTTGTCTTGTTGAATGCCTGCTGCAAAATTAGATTTTATTGGCATTTATATTTTATTAACATAATAACATTTGTGCATTAAAATAGCTTTTAAGTATTATTTTATTAATGTTAGACATACTTATGAAAAAAGAACTATTTACTATTATATCGGTTGTCTTTGTTTTCTGTGATAACTGCGAATGGTTTCATGCCAAGACAAAATTATTGGTGATTCTTGAAATACATAACATTAAATAGGTGTAGCACTGCTATCTGTTAACAGTAATTGTAAGTCATAAACTGGTCTTCAATGCTGTTGAAGGACACAAGTTGGCTATCTTACAAAGAATTAACAGATCAGTGATTAGAGTCATAGAGTCATAGAGATGTACAGCATGGAAATAGACCCTTTGGTCCAACCCCTCCATGCCAACCAAATATCCCAACCCAATCTAGTCCCACCTGCTAGCACCCGGCCCATATCCCTCCAAACCCTTCCTATTCATATACCCATCCAAATGCCTTTTAAATGTTGCAATTGTAGCAACATCCACCACTTCCTCTGGCAGCTCATTCCATACGCATGCCATCCTTTGCGTGAAAATGTTGCCCCTTAGGTCCCTTTTATATCTTTCCCCTCTCACTCTAAACCTATGCCGTCTAGTTCTGGACTCTCCGATTCCAGGGAAAAGACTTTGTTTATTTACCCTCTCCATGCCCCTCATAATTTTGTAAACCTCTATAAGGTCACCCCTCAGCCTTCAAAGCTCCAGGGAAAACAGCCCCAGCCTGTTTAGCCACCCCCCATAGCTCAAATCCTCCAACCCTGGCAACATCCTTGTAAATCTTTTCTGAGCCTTTTCAAGTTTCACAACATCTTTCCGATAGGAAGGAGACCAGTATTGCAAACAATATTCCAACAGTGGCCTAACCAATGTCCTGTAGAGCCGCAACATGACCTTCCAACTCCAGAAAATACTCTGACTAATAAAAGAAAGCATACCAAATGCCTTCTTCACTATCCTATCTACCTGTGACTGCACTTTCAAGGATCTATGAACATGCACTCCAAGGTCTCTTTGTTCAGCAACACTCTCTGGGACCTTACCATTAAATGTATAAGTCCTGCTAAGATTTCCTTTCCCAAAATGCAGCACCTCGCATTTATCTTAATTAAACTCCATCTGCCACCTCTCGACCCATTGGTCCATCTGATCAAGATCCTGTTGTAATCTGAGGTAACCTTCTTTGCTATCCACTACACCCCCAATTTTGGTGTCATCTGCAAATTTACTAACTGTACCTCTTATGCTCAAATCCAAATCATTTATATAAATGATAAAAAGTAGAGGACCCAGCACCAATCCTTGTGGCACTCCACTGGTCACAGGCCTCCAGTCTGAAAAACAATCCTCCACCACCACCCTCTGTCTGCTACCTTTGAGTCAGTTCTGTATCCAAATGGCGAGTTCTCCCTGTATTCCGTGAGATCTAACCTTGCTAACCAGTCTCCCATGGGGAAGCTTGTCGAACGCCTTACTGAAGTCCATATAGATCACATCTACCGCTCTGCCCCATCAATCCTCTTTGTTACTTCTTTAAAAAATTCAATCAAGTTTGTGAGACATGAATTCCCACACACAAAGCCATGTTGACTATCCCTAACCAGTCCTTGCCTTTCCAAATACAAGTACATCCTGTCCCTCCGGATTCCCTCCAACAACTTGCCCACCACTGAGGTCAGGCTCACTGGTCTATAGTTCCCTGGCTTGTCCTTACCACCCTTCCTAAACAGTGGCACCATGTTAGCCAACCTTCAGTCTTCTGGCACTTCAACTGTGACTATTGATGATACAAATATCTCAGTAAGGGGCACAACAATCATTTCCCTAGCTTCCCACAGAGATCTAAAGTACACCTGATCACGTTCTGAGGATTTATCCACCTTTATGTGTTTCAAGACATCAGGCACTTTCTCCTCTGTAATATGGACATTTTGCAAGGTGTAACTATCTATTTCGCTACTTTCTATATCTTCCATATCCTTATCCACAGTAAACACTGATGTAAAATACTCATTTAGTATCTCCCCTATTTTCTGCGGCTCCACACAAAGGCTGCCTTGCTGATCTTTGAGGGCCCTATTCTCTCCCTAGTTAACCTTTTGTCCTTAATGTATTTGTAAAAACCGTTTTGATTCTCCTTAATTCTATTTGCCAAAGCTATTTCATGTCCCCTTTTTGCCCTCCTGACGTCCCTCTTAAGTATACTCCTACTGCCTTTATAGTCTTCTAAGAATTCACTCAATCTATCCTGTCTATACCTTACATATGCTTCCTTCTTTTTCTTAACCAAATCCTCAATTTCTTTAGTCATCCAACATTCCCTATACCTACCAGCCTTCCCTTTCACCCTAACAGGAATATACTTTCTCTGGATTCTTGTTATCTCATTTCTGAAGGCTTCCCATTTTCCAGCCATATCTTTACCTGTGAACATCTGTCCCCAATCAGCTTTTGAAAGTTCTTGCCTAATACCATTAAAATTGGCCTTTCTCCAATTTAGAATTTCAACTTTTAGATCTGGTCTGTCCTTTTCCATCACTATTTTAAATCTCGTGGAATTATGGTCGCTGACACCTCAGTCATCTGCCCTGCCTTATTTCCCAAGAGTAGGTCAAGTTTTGCACTTTCTCTAGTAGGTACATCCACGTACTGAATCAGAAAATTTTCTTGTGCACGCTTCGCAAATTCCTCTTCATCTAAACCCTTAACACTATGGTAGTGTCATATGTTTGGAAAGTTAAAATCCCCTACCATTACCACCCTATTATTCTTACAGATAGCTGAGATCTCCTTACAAATTTGTTTCTCAATTTCCCTCTGACTATTAGGGGGTCTCTAATACAGTCCCAATAAGGTGATCATCCCTTTCTTATTTCTCAGTTCCACCCAAATAACTTCCCTGGATATATTTCCGGGAATATCCTCCCTCAGTACAGCTGTAACGCTATCCCTTATCAAAAACGCCACTCCACCTCCTCTCTTGCCTCCCTTTCTATCCTTCCTGTAGCATTTATATCCTGGAACATTAGGCTGCCAGTCCTGCCCATCCCTCAGCCATGTTTCTGTAATTGTTATGATATCCCAGTCCCATATTCCTAACCATGCCCTGAGTTCATCTGCCTTCCCTGTTAGGCCCCTTGCATTGAAATAAATGCAGTTTAATTTATTAGTCCTACCTTGTCCCTGCCTGTTCTGCCTGCTTGACTCACTTCTGTTCTCAAATGTACCAGTCTCAGATTGATCTCTTTCCTCACTATCTCCCTGGGTTCCACCCCCCCACCTTACCAGTTTAAACCCCCCTGAGCAGCTTGAACAGATCTCTGTGCCAGTATATTAGTCCCCTTCCAATTTAGGTGCAAACCGTCCTTCTTGTACAGGTCACTTCTACCCCAAAAGAGATTCCAATGGTCTAAAAATATGGATCCTTCTCCCAGCTCCTCAGCCATGCATTCATCTGCTCTATCCTCCTATTTCTGCCCTCACTAGCTCTTAGCACCGGAAGTAATCCAGATATTACTACTCTCCAGGACCTCCTTTTTAAAGTATTGCCTAACTCTCTGTAATTTCCCTTCAGAATCTTCAGAATAGGAAGTGCACCTTTTCCCTTCCTATGTCATTGGTTCCAATGGGGACAATGACCTCTTGCTGGCCCCTCTCCCCCGTGGGAACATTCTGCACCCTCTCTGAAATATCCTTGATCCTGGCACAAGGGAAGCAACACACCATTCTGCTTTTTCGCTGCTGACCACAGAAACGTCTGTCTGTATCTTGGACTGGAGAGTCCCTAACACAATTGATCTCTTGGAACCCGACGAGCCCCCGTTGCATTCGAGCCAGTCTTGATACCAGAAACTTGGCTGTTCGTGTTACGTTACTCTGAGAATCCATCACCCCCTACATTTTCCAATACAGCATACTTGTTTGAAATGGGTATAGCCACAGAAGACTCCTGCACTAGTTGCCTACCTCTCTTACCTTTCCTGGAGTTATCCCATCTTTGTGACTGTATCTGAGACGTTACCCCCTTCCTATAACTGCCATCCACCACATACTGTTGTTGTTGAAAATTTCTCATTGCTTCTAACTGTCTCTCCATTCGATCTAATAAGATTCACAACCAACAGCATTTATGGCAGATATAATCCGCAGTAACCCTTAAACTCTCTTTAAACTCACACATCTGACAAGAAGCGCATATCACTCTACTAAAGGCCATTTTTGCTCCTTCACAATCTACACATCCAAAAAATAACATTGTCTTATTCCTCTACAAACACTGCCCCCGGTTAAATTAATAGTTATGGCTTATATTTTAAGTTTAATCAAGAAACATATCTCAAAAAACATATAATCAAGAAAGAAGCCACTCTTCTCACTATTGCAGACTTTCTGGAGGTCACACTTAAAAATAAGACACTTATCTGCTGTGAACTTCACCCAAACAGTTCCTCCAAGTTTAAGAAATTGTATAGGAATATGAAAACAATCAGAATCTGAGACTTAAAATATTTTACCAGATCATGTATTAATAGTGATCCAAAGATTCAGCATGCCACTGTTCCACAGTTAATACAGAATTTTTTTCCTTATTTATTGCCCATTCCGCATTGCTGTTGTGTAATATTGCATCACTACTTTGAAATTATAACTTTTAAATAGCAGTTTGCCTTGATAAGCTATTGGGTAACTGACAATTGCCCACATAGTGTGAGATTACAGTTACCTATAGGCAAAACCAAGTAAGAACTAAGACCACAGCTGTCACTGCTTCCATTGTCTATTCATGCACATTTATGCACTTCACACCAGCAAGTGTCCCATCTCTAACCATGAATCTGTGTCCACTGACTTTTGAATGTGACTGTGCTGATGGAGGGTGCAATGAACTGATGAGTCACTCTCTCATCAAATAGTTGCAGTTCCTCCTCTGAGGAATTGTGTGATATCAGAGCCTCAACCACTATTAGAAATAGGGGAAAAATAAGAGTGATATACACATCTTTTGCCTCCAGTCAACTCCTGTTGCCTGTCCCTGATCTGTAGCTTCCTGAGATCATCAAGGTCCACAGGAAGACCAGTGTTAGTCAGAAGGATTGATAGACTCATCACTTTACTCCATGGACATTACACCTTCCTCGTCCTCAGTGACAGGCTGCCCTCTGTAACCCATTCCATTTCCATGCCAGCTTTTCCATTGGGACCTGCTATGCCTGCTATGAACTTTCACACCTGCACCTCCAGTTCTTCTATGCTCCCTGGCATTATGAATGCCTCTCTCCTGGAATCAGGTTTAGACATTATGTCCATTGTGTCTCGTGTTCGTAGTGCTGATCAGCATATGCCAGCTTTCCCATCCCTCGTCATGGACACTGGGAGTCTGCTGTTAACTGCCATTCAGTCTTGGAAATGCAGTGATCAACTCTGACAGATCTGAGCCTTCACTGTCTCTTGCCCTGGTCATACATGGTGCATGGGTTTCACCTGTTCCCACATGGGCACCATGTATGATGCGCAGAGTTGCATGCCTGCTATCATTTATGTCAATCATCTTGCTATATCATATATACTATGTTGTTGAAACAATTCCATCTACACCCATGTTATCATAACCGCATTGACTATTGACATTGTCAGCCAGTTCCAGCTACCCTTCTTGGTAAGGTTTGCTGTCCCCTCCAGTTCACTGGGAGGCGCTCCTCTCCCCATACCTTTCGCAGCCTGGAGCAGCATTTCCAATGAATCTTCATTAGATGTTGATGGAATCATTCCTCTGATTCCTGTTGATCCTGCCCAGTCTCCCTTATTCAACATTCTTTTCATTGCCCGCTTTGTCCGCAGTTCGCCTTACAGATGCTGACCGCCTGTTAAATATTGCTCCTGCCTTCGACTTGCCAGAGCAACCACCTGCCTGCCACTTATTAGTTTAATATTTTGAATCAACCTATTTGGAGTTGTTATGACACTCCTCTGGGATAGGGAGCCACCTAGTTATTAACTCGCTTCCCAGCCAACTGGCTCTTCAATGGCCGTTGCAGGCAAAATCCCTGTGTCTGTCCTACCAAATGGTGATACAGCTAAATGACCCCAATTGCTTCCTGACATCAGAGCATTCTTTCTTTTGGCACAATTTAGCTCATAGTGTGCATTTGGTAGTCTTGAAAAAGCATCCTTCTTCAAAATACATTATTTACTCGTTTACAAGATTAGAATTAAACACAAAGTTAATGGAATGGCATTGTTATAAAGAGAGACCTTGTAACTACTGGTGGAAACTGATGTTCAGCAATAACTTTGCACGTTACTGTTGTCCTGATGTACAGTACCTCCTAATGCCAGAAGCCATTCAAAATTATAGTAGTTGAAGTAATTTTAAAATAAGTAGTTGCAAGGAGCACTATACATCTTTTTAAACCTAAAGTGGAAAACCAAAGTATTAACAGCACCATACTGCCTATCCTTTTTTCCTCTGTTTTTCTCACTTCCAAGCACCCTGAATCGTAATTTCTGAGGATATGAGTATTTTAATACTTTTTTACCTGATCTCCAATCTTTCACTTAGAAAACATAATCTCACTGGCTCATCGCTCCCTGACTCCTTGAATTCAGCATTCTGATCTTTGCTTTAAATTTCTTAATGGACTTTTTAACTTCCTCCAGTGCTCAAAATCCTTCAGCCTTCGTGCCTTTCTGTCTTTTAAAATTTCCACTCAAAACTGTCCTGTTTCTCTACCTTCCTCAAAATCATGTAACATGCTAGTCCAATTCAGCTCTTTGTCCAAGTTGATGTCACCCATTTTACTATCTTTTCGTTTGGCATTTTTGCCAAATCCCACTTTGGGATGACTTCTCCCACATTAAAGATAGTTTTTATATAAGTGTTATTATGTTTCATGAAATCTGTACAATGCAGAAAGAGACCATTCCACCCATCGAATCTGCACTGACCCTCTGAAGGGGATCCCACCCAAACCCAGCCACTACCCATCCCCGTAACCCCGCATTTACCATGGCTAATCCACCTAGCCTGCACGTTCCTGGACACTACAGGACAATTTAGCATTGCTGATCCACCTAACTTGTACATCTTTGCATGTGGAGGAAACCCGTGCAGACATGGGGAGAACATGCAATCTCCACGCAAACAGTCGACCAAAGCTGGAATCAAACCTGGGTCCCTGATACTGTGAGGCAGCAGTGCTGACCACTGAGCCACCATGCCACCCAAGTTTTAGGGAACAAAGTCGGTGTATTTGTATGGAGACTTTGTATTCTGCTCTAAATAGTCTGTTTACATTATTACACTGTACCATATCATGTGCTTGGAGCTGATCTTATTTTATTTTCCCTGCAGCTTCACTGGATAGCTCGCCATAAATGTGTGGTTCTGAAGATCTTGCGACAAATTCTTGACGCAAAGCAAATCTGTGGCTTTCCACTCTGCTCCTAACCAGAAGTGCCCTCTCACGCTGGAAACAACTCTCCTATAGTTAAAAAAAAGATATTCTGAACAATGTTTGCTAAAGCCTTTGGGAATACATGGACTTTGGGTATATGCAAGTAAATTATTGAAACCATCCAGACATTAAAAAAATCAAGAAGTTAAATTCTTTAAATATGTCGGCTGACCTTTGTGAATTGATCTGATGCTTGGAGACCATAAAGCTTTGATTTCTCTGACAGTGATGTGTGGTAAAGCTTTATTTAGTGAAAGCATAAGATGTGAGTTTCACCCTTTAGGTCCTCCATGTGTTGCCAGAGCATGTGCTCCTTTACATCTGAAGGTAATGTAGTGAGAATTGAGAACTGCAATTTTTGACCAATGTGCAGAGATAATTCAACCAATGGACAGATTGGAGGTTGGAGGAGAGAAGCTTTCATCTTTATCCTTGGGATAAAGTAGTTTGGAACAATGAATTTAAGTAAATACTGTCCAACACAACATCTTTTTCACTAGACTTTCTTTTGGTAGTACACAACCTTTGGAAAACATAGCCAACTCTAGCATAGTTGAATATCCTGTTGTGGGAATGTTATCAAACCACGCTTAACACTGAGTCACATGAGCATATATTAGAGGATATCGCCAAAAGCTTGGTCAAAAAGATAGATTTTAAAGAGTATCTTAAAGGAAGAAAGGAGAGATTTAGGGAGAGAATTCCAGAACTTAAGGACCTGACAACTGAAGACAGCACTGTCAGTGGTGGAGAACTCAAAACTGGGATGCTCTTAAATTGTAGGATGTCAAAGTATTCCAAGGACATTCAAGCTCATGTTTAACTGCCAATACAACTTTGTTGCTGTTTCCCTTCCCAACATAAACAAACATATGTCACGTGTCTCCCTTTATACTTAGGCATTATACCACCTGGAGAGAAGCTCTTTATTTCAATACTTCTCTCCATTACATACATTTGCATGCATTCCCCAAATATTCAGCAGCTTGAGCAAGGTTGGCGAAACACCAGATTAGGACTAAGATTTATTAGTAAGTTGCACTGCAAAATTATCGACTTTAATATATTCAAAATCAACACGGTAGAATTTTGTCAGTTGTTGATGGCAGAGGTCCTATTAATTCCCCAGTCTGTAGCAATATGCCATGCAAAAATATACAGTGGAGAAAATTGAAATTGATTTTTTTCCTAAAATGCTTGATGTAAATTGTTAATAGCAGAATCCTTTCATTGTGGATTGATTTAATTTAATGTTATTTCAAAAAACTCTGCAAATACCCAAGTTGTTAAGTAGAAATTTACTAAAGAATATTTCAATTTTTCACTTTTGCATCCTTCATAATTGAAAGGTGAAGTCTAACAAATGTGGAATTATACTTTCTGTTTTAAAGGTTAAATTAATCATACAAATTAATTTTACAGATAACCAGCTTTGATTCAAGTGCTTTTGTTGTATACTGTGAAGTAATTTTGTTAGGTTAGTTGGGTTTCTTTTTCATTTTCTCTATACCTAAATGTGCATATGGTTAATTTACTTGTAGAAACTATGAATGATTCTCTTGACTATACCAATCTATTGGATTTATGTGAAAGATCAATGTGCATCAAAGAATGCAATTTTCCAGATACAATAGACAGCAGGCATGCTTAAAATTCAAAATTTATTTCTCCTGACTTTGAAATAAAATTCTTAGTTCAAAGGGGATAGCAAAATAAAGCTAAAGTGCTGCACACGAATATGTTGCATTGCATTAAATTCCGAGAAAATCATTCCGCTCTGCATGCTGCTACTACATACCTCAACACAGCTGATTGTTTCCCTTTTTTTGATATTTATTACTGGAAGAATGAAAATGTAGCTCGTTTGTGGTCCTCCCATTAAATTCCTGATGATACAGCAGCCTGTTATTTTTCAGACACCTTCAGAACAAGAGTGACAATTGAAATCATCTGAATAATTTCTCCAGAAAATCTTTGCCAGAAGACAGTTTTGTTCTGCTGAATTTACTCTCATAAACATCAAGTGATGTGTTTTAAAAATCTACAATATGTTAAGCCATTCTCAGCAAGCATTTGAAGATCTCAGCAGTTACATTAAAATGCTATAAATGTGAAACTAACTCTACAAGAATATGCTCCAACTGAATGCTCTGTGTGAATGAGCCGTGATATTATAGGACGCTGATTTACTTTTTTTAAAAGGTCTGTCAAATCATATCTGCAGCTTATGAAATTCTCAGCTGAAACAAGTTATGTAATAATCATGTTTCAGTTCTCCCAAGGGATGCTGAGAGACTTTGGCTGAGATTTTACCAGCCCTGGGATGACAGCCTGTGAGGTGGGTAGCCGATTAAAATGTTGTGAAGCCACATTGCGACGATTGCCCATTGTAGTAATGCCACTACAAAAGTTTCCCAGAGGTAGGTGGCCAATTCTAACAATTGAAGATGCAATGAAGAACTTTTTTCCCCAAGCCATTGGTCTCATGTGAGGAAGCTTCCAGCTGCATGGATGTGGATTCCCAGCAGCTCCCTGTGAAATGGGGGAGAGGGTGGTGAATGCTAGTAGAGGCAGGGCTCCATGACCCAAGAAGTAGTCTGCAGCATCAAAGGCTATCTGTACTGCTCTGATACCCCCGCTGGACGAGTTTCTCGTACAGTCACTGAGCTAACCTACTTAATCCCAGCAAACTTAATACAACTTCCTCTACCAGCTCTGCAAAGGCTCCTCAAAGTGGAGGTACCATTTTGCATTCCCTCTGTTGAGCAGTAACCATCTCTCTCAGTGTTTCTGCACAGAGAGAGATGCCAGTGGTCAAATTGCACCAGCAGTGTGAAAGCCCCATCTGTCTTCCTTAATTGGCTGCTTTTGCCTGCCTGCCAGCTCCTAACTCACTCATCCTGGCAATGTGACAGGAGATGTCCATTCTTCAGCCTAAGCATGTTGACCAGCTGAGAAACTCTCTGACATTGAGAATATCCCTTTTGTTGGAAGATTTCATGAGATGAAGTAAGAATTAGGACTGTAAAGCATAGTTTAAATCCAGAATGCCAAGTACAAATTTCTTAAAAAGTTTCTTTTAATTTTGAATGGAAGTGTATTAAGAAGGCTATTAAATGGCTCAGTGGCTAAGCACATTAATCTGCCAGTGAATTCTGGATTACTCGCCTGGTCTGTACAGAGAAATTAGTCTGACTGGGGTAGGTGCCTTAGATCTATAGATCTAAGTACAAAAAAAAATCAGCTGCTTCTGGTCATTATCCAGGAACCTCTACTGACAGACTGATTCACACTGTCTATGATGCTGTAATTTAGTATGAGTCATAACTTGGGAGTGGTATTTTTCCAAGAACTTTGCACTAGATTTCACTGTAATTCAGAAAGTTCAGTAAGTTTTAAGTTATTGTGCAAACACTTGTGAAGCCTCTGAATGTCAAACTCGCTTTTAAGGAGCGCCAGAACCTACATGTGGCTCTCTGCTTACCCGCCCCAAAATCCAATAATATCAGTGTTTCCGTCTTTACGAAAGACTAATTCAAAAATCTGAGGAATTTGATCAAAACGTTTTTCCAAAAAAAAGGAAGATTTTGCCTAGAATCCAGAGCTAATACTTAATTCTTCTTCCTCAGTACTTCCTATGTTCATCCTCAGTCGTCAATCCTTTTTCAGTTCTCTTTCTGTTGTTCCACTGTTCTCCATCGCCTTAACCCCCTCCATCACACCATTAGTGACATCTTATTTTAGGTACATCTCATTGTTTAGCACTTTCAAGTCTTGGACTCCAGCTGATAATATGTTTATTGTATATTATGTATAGGAAACCACTTTGAACACTTTACAGGCTTTGAAATATTTATTGGACATTCACACTACAGTAAGAAAGATTTTTAAAATAATTGAAATGCCAATTTATTAGAATCAACATTTAATTTTGTAAAATATCTTTAATTTAGAAAGCCTGAGTATACACTAATTGTCCTTTGAAAATTAATCAGGTTTCTATTTGGATAATGAAAGGGTTCCATAATTTTGGAAAGGTTTTTGCACTGCTTTATTTCGCTAAAATAATAAGTACACAGGAATAATTACCAATAATGTTTTTGAGTTAACTCTTGTTTGGTAATAGTTATCTATGGAAACCCAGTGATGAAGTTACTGTTCAGAAATCAATTGCATTATTTCATGTACAGTAGAATTGGTGGAAACAGATTAAAGGATTTTTTTCCATTTAACAAAGTGTCATGAAGGACATTGCCAATAGTATTTAATGTTTATAATCATACAGTTTTATCAAATGATGAACTGCATTAATTTATAATTTTAATAGGTATTTCTTTTGGAAGCGCATGGACATATAACTGTGTCATGGATTCCGCTTTCAAAACAACTAAACTTTGAAAGTGCCAGTTGTTAATGTGACAAACCATCCCATAATTTTTGACAAACTCAGACTATTCAATCCAATTTGGACTGTATGTCTTCATTTGAATGAACAGATTTGAAATCCTGCGGTGTAATTTATTCCTGAGCTAATTCTGTTGATGGGCTTATAACTGTATGAAATGTATGCAACCTAAGCAATGATGAAGTAGTACAGTACAGCTTCAAGAAAACAATCTGGAAGCAGTTTTGAGAAGGTATATACTATGTATTTATGCATGTATGAAATGTGATGTACACAATAAAGATGTAATGGGTGTAGTATTTTCTTATGATTAGCTTCAGTATTGTGTTCATGTTGCGTCCTTAGAATTTATCTAAAACTGTGAGTACATACCTGCCAAATGCAAAAATATTTTTTGACAATTCTTTAGAAATTTATTAACATACATTATCTTTTCTCAATATTTAGTCTGCTGCAGATAATGTGCTTTTGTTGTCTCCTTTTCTACAGCTAAGACTTGAAGATGCACAATGTTGAAAATATTAGAATTTTTTTAACAAAGAGATGGTTTCTGTATTTAAACAAAATTAGGAAATGGGGTCCAGATTGCACTAGTAAATTTTCTTTTGTTTAATGGTAAATTTAAATATATTTTAGATTGTTAAAAAAAAAAGGTGCCCACTAGTTGCAGTACTTAAGAAAACCTACTTGAACTGTCCAAAATCGGAGAAATTGTTGAAAACTCAATCCTTGTCAATCTAGAGGCATTGCCAGCTTTGGGCAAAGTGATTTTAGATTAACATTAAAAGATTGCACAGCATTTTCTAATTTACCTTTGAGGTTCCATGATCCTTGAGACTAGTTGAACTGATTTTAACTTAGGTTCATGGATAAGACTTTTGTGAGTACTATCCCTAAATGTTAAAGTTACTTTAAAAAACACTTTTACAATAATACATTTTGCAATTATTTAAACAGATTGAAATCTTATGTTTTTGTGTCAGGCCTCATAGATGTAATGTACTAAAGAAAAGGACAGCAGCGGGGTTGAGGGGGTGTGGGAGGTAAAAGTGATGACATGGAAAGAGAAATTATTTTATAGCACACGCTTTTGAATACTTACCTGCAGTAGTAAGGAACGATGAAAAACCAGTACAGTACAGCTTTCAACCAAACTCAGACAAGTAATTAAACTCAATAATCCATAAAGTGCAGGATAGCTACTGTACCAGCATCTCAATACTGAATATGTCTGCCTTCATACATTAATCTCAGCAGAGCTGTTTTAACGAAATGAGATTAAAAGATGACATCTTATATTTTGCATTGGCACTTTTTTACATCCTCTGAATGATTGAAACCTTCAAGGCCAGCAACGACTTTTGAAATGTGAAGTGTTTAAATTCATTGGAATTGTCAAGACATTTAAGACCATAAGACATAGGAGTGGAAGTAAGGATATTCGGCCCATCGAGTCCACTCCGCAATTCAATCAAGGCTGATGGGTATTTCAACTCCACTTACCCACAATCTCCCTATAGCCCTTAATTCCTTGCGAGATCAAGCATTTATCAATTTCTGTCTTGAAGACATTTAACGTCCCAGCCTCCACTGCGCTCCGTGGCAATGAATACCACAGGCCCACCATTCTCTGGTTGAAGAAATGTCTCCACATTTCCGTTCTAACTTGACCCCCTCTAATTCTAAGGCTGTGCCCTCAGTCTTGGTCTCCCTACCTAACGGAAACAAATTCTCAGCATCCACTCTTTCTAAGCCATGCATTATCTTGTAAGTTTCTATCAGATCTTCCCTCAACGTTCTAAATTCTAATGAATACAATCCCAGGATCCTCAGCCATTCATCGTATGTTAGGCCTCCCGTCCTTTAAATTTAAGAAGTGTGTGCAGTCATATAAAAAATAATGCTGTTTCACCTTGATTCTTGATAATCATTACAGGATTTGTGCAATGGGACTAATTTCACAATCTTATCTTTAACACAGCCTGTCAGTTGACAATTTGACAGCTCCAAGGGGTACAAAGAAATTTTGTAGGGCTATGAATATGAATATTTTTCTCCAAGAGATTCAGTTATGCAAGTAATTTAAATGTAATGATTGATGTTTATCATTGAGTGTTCCTTTTTAAAATAGTAACATTATGGGAATTTATTTTATTTCACTCCAGTCTCCTGAGGCCTACCCAAGATGGATGCTGGATGAGCTTACATGCAGGATGTTAAGAAAATGGGGGTGGAGTGGAGACATGGGGGGCATATCGTGCAGGGGCTACATGGTGGACATGAATTGGTATTCGACTTGCATGGCAACTTTGAGCAGTCATGGAGCCATGAGGTGACAGAACTGGACAGGGTATGACAGTGAAGACTAGGGATTTTATTATATGTGCATCAAGAATAAAATGCCGGATCACTGAGGTGGGTTCACACAGCCAATCACTGCTTTTGCACTGTTTCAGGGTGACAGAGCCAGCTCCTGTTGTTACAGTAATGAAAATCTGTACTTTTTCATCACTGAACAACCTTTCAAGCTGGGTTTGTGGGTACAGGAAATTTATCTTTATATCTCTGCCTCCTCGAACTTGATCACTTCCCAAGTGGCAAACCTTAGTAAGGGGTTAAACAAAATGCACAAAAAGCAGCATTTTTGTATGAGGTACGACTTTGGATGTCAGTAATAAAACCTATGAATCTTGTTTTAGGTGTTCCCCCATGTACAATGACGTTAGTCAAATTTGTAAGTAGTCTCTTCATCTTGCATTTAAAGGTGTGCCCTTGTTGCCTAATATCTAACTAAGCAGTAACGAACAATTGGACTACTTGACGTACTCACTGGAAATGTGTGTCTTATACACATGCTGCCACTTGTACTTCTGCAATCTCTCCAAAAGTATCGCAAACAAATTCATGATTCATTTATGACATGGTTTTATCATTAAAATGCTTTACTGCACAGCTTCAAGCATGTACAACAAGGCAGTAAGTACATTCCAACTCATTTAATTCATTCAATACAATTTGTCTTCACGTGGTAAGAAAGTCATGAATATGTTATATTTTGCAATAGTGAGTCATTGTTGCTTTATTAAAGTAAGTCATTTGTATTTATCCTTCTGGAGTTGAACTTTGAGTTTGGGCAGTAACATTTTCACACAATTTACTGTTTGAAGCACAAAGAGAAAGCATTGGAAAAACTCAGCAGGTCTGGCAGCATCTGTAGAGAGAAAGCAGAGTTAACGTTTTGGGTCCAGTAGCCCTTTTTCAGAACTGATTGTAGTTTGGAAATGATTCGTATGTGTTGAAGATTGGGTGGGAGGGGGGACTAAACAATAGGTGGAGATGAAGCCCAGAGCCCAGGAAGAACAATAGTTGGGCAAACAAATAAATGGCTCAAAGTCAGCCTGGGGAAATCAATAGTTGTTCATGGCTGTCAATGAGTTAGTTGTCAAAGTCTGGTTTGCGGGGCTTGGGGAGATGGGAGAAGTTGCTCAGGCATTAAAATTATTGAAGTCTATTGAGTCCTGAAGGCCACAGGATCTCCAAGTGGAAAATGAGATGCTGTTCTCCCAATGTGCACTAGACTCTGCTGGAGCACTGCAGCAGGCTTGAGATAGAGATGTTGGCCAGGGAACATGATGGGGCGTTGAAGTGGCAGACAACAGGAAGCTCAGAGTCATTTTTGCAGATGTTCTGAAAAGCAGTTGCCCTGTTTACATTTCATCTCCCCAATGTAAAGGAGACCACATTGTGAGCAACAAATACAGTAGACTAGTTTGAGTGAAGTGCAGGTAAATTGCTGCTTCACCTGCCTGGTGTGGCAGAGGCCATGGATAGTGAGGAGAGAGGAAGTACAGGGCAACTTTGGTTATCCGAATGACACAGGTGGGGAGGACTTTGTTCGGATAATAGAATGTTCGAATAACTGATGTGATAGGTGTGGGGAGCGGCCCAAGCGTTGGGACCTTGAGATCTTATTCAGATAATCCAAAATTTGGATAATCGATGTTCGGCTGACCGCGGTTGTCCTGTAAATGAGGTCTGGGAAGTGTGAGGAAAAATGTTTTTTACCCAGAGGGTGGTGACAGTCTGGAATGTATTGCCTGGGAGGACGGTAGAGGCAAATTGCCTCAAATCCTTTAAGAAGGTGCCTGGATAAGGACATGACACATCATAACATTCAAAGCTGTGGGCCAAGTGCTGGTCAATGGGATTAGGTTGAATGTGAGGTGTTTCTCATGTGCTGGCGCAGACTCAAAGGGCCTTTTCTGCATTATCTGATTCTATGATTTCCAGCATCCTGCAGTTTGTTGTTTTTTCTTTGTTTACCATTTAAAGCCCTGCCTATTAAATATGTGTGTGTATCTCTCTCTCTCTGTCTCTCAACACCAAATCCTCGTAATCTATTGGGGTTAGGGACACAGACTGTCTGTAGATAATATAAGAAATGGATAACCACTCCAATGTAACTCTCCCATGCACTGCAAAGGTCAGCGCAGTCAGACTGGACGAGTCAATGGGAAGGAAAACATGGGATATTGAAAACATGGGATGTGGTCCTGATCCATGGCTAATGAATCAGTGAGTAATGAGGAATGAGTTTATTTTATGCAATGTGTTTATTCACAAAGGAATGCGCTTGTGGTAAGAAACTTCTACGAAGAACTTGGAGCAGAGGATTTCCCAGTAGATTTTGGGAAAGATTGGATCACAAATTACTTATTGTTTTTGGTCTTTGAGGCATTAAATGCATTGTCTAGATTATTAGCATTTTAACCGCACTTCACTCAGGCATCTGACTAAAGCTGAGAATAAATTTTGCTTCAGAATTCCAATATTTTGATGTAACTTGGTTCACAATCCTCCATGTGGGAAAAAATGTTCTAAAAACCATGAGAAAAGGCATTGAGTAATAATGACCAGTTTTACATTGGCAAATTCTGGACTCTCTGTTTCTCAATGCGAATGCATAAAACAAGCTGCAGCCTGCACATCATTAAAACAGGGGTGTAGTGCCATTGTTGCATATTCTGCCCTTATTATTTAATACGAACACGCTTTTCCAAATAAAATTAAAGACAGTTGAAGTAATGGCTGTTCATTTATTTCATTTTCATTTTTCACTGGTTAATCTACTAGTCACTGACAATTGCTGATACTTTAGTTACATTACAATGCTGTATTTAAAAGTAAAGGCATAAAAAGTCAGTCTGGTCTTCTGGGACCATACATAGAGGAGACCGCACCTGGAGCAACAGATACAGTAAACGGCGTGTGAAAGTGCAGGTAAAACTCTGATGGATGTGGAAGGCTCCTTTGGGGCCTTGGACAGAGGTGAGGGGGGAGGTGTGGGTGCAGGTTTTGCAATTCTTGAGGTGGCCGAGTAAAGTGCTGGGAGGGGAGGCTGGGTTAGTGGGAGGATGGACCTGACAAGGAAATCGCAGAGGGAATGCTCTTTACGGAAAGCTGATAGGGATGGGGAGGGAAATAATATATCTCTGGTGGTGGGGTCTGTTTGTAGGTGGCAGAAATGGTGGAGGATGATGCGATGTATATGGAGCTGGATGGGGTGGAAGGTGAGGACCAAAGGAGTCTTCCACATCCATCGCAGTTTTACCTGCACTTTGCTCCTGATGCAGTCTCCTCTATATTGGGGAGACAGGACGCCTACTTCCAGAGTGCTTCAGAGAACATCTCCAGGACATCCGCACCAACTAATGCCACCGCCCCATGGCCAAGGACATGCAGGTCCTGGGCCTCCTCCATTGTCACACCCTAACCACCCAACGCCAGGAGGAAGAACACCTTATCTTCTGCCTTGGGACCCTACAACCACACAGCATCAACATGGACTTCATTAGTTTCCTCATTTCCACTCCCCCTATCTAATCCCAGTTCTAACCTTCCAACTCTGCACCACCTTCATGACCTGCCCTACCTATCCATCTTCCTTCCCACTTATCCGCTCCACCCTCATCTCTGACCTATCACCATTACCCCCATCTCCATCTACCTATTGCACTCTCAGCTACCTTCCTCCCAGCCCCCTCCCTCCCATTTATCTCTCCGCCCTCTTTGCTCACCAGTCTCATTCCTGATTAAGTGCTCTTGTCCGAAATGTTGATTCTCCTTCTCAGATGCTGCCTGACCTGCTGTGCTTTTCCAGCACCACACACTTGACTCTGATCTCCAGCATCTGCAGTACTCACTTTCTCCTTACCGGACCATAAGGCTGTTCTCTCATTGCAGAGCAACGATTAGTGGTAATTTAATCTAAGGATTACCACGCTTTAGGCAAAGGGAGAGATGAGAAGGAGAATCCTTCATGATAACCTTAGCTCATGTGAGATGTTAGCAACATTTTGTATTGGTAGTCATCTAGCCAACTTAGCCAAACTACAGCCTTAATGTTTTGATGCAGTACATCTTATTGGACACACTGCTGCTGGATGTTGAAAGTGGTAGATGGGGTGCCAGTCAAGTTGGCTGTTTTGCCATGGATGATGTTCAGCTATCCTGAATTTGTTGGATCCGGGCAAGTGGGTAACATTACATAACATCACATTACATCATATTCTTAACTTGTGTCTTCTCACTGAAGAATTTCCAGCCCCTGATCTGTGCTTTAATTGTAGTATTTATTTGGTAGGTTCATTTAGTTTCTAGTCAATGGTGATCCCCAGGATTTTGGATAATGAGGATTCAGTGATGATAATGCCATGGGATGCCAAGAGGTGGTCATTGAATTCCTTCCTGTTGAAGATGATCATTTGCACCACACAAGTGACAGGCATTCATAGAACCAAGATTGGAGTGGTTCTGGAAAATCACAGAAGGTCAAGCAGCATCCGAGGAGCAGGGAAATCGACGTTTCAGGCAGGAGCCCTTCATCAGGAATGAGGCTGGAAGCCTCAGGGGTGGAAAGATAAATGGGAGGGGGGGTGGGGTTAGGAAGAAAGTAGTTGAGAGTGCAATAGGTGGATGGAGGAAGGAGTAAAGGTGATAGGTTGGAAAGGAGGGTGGAGCAGATAGGTAGGAAGGAAGATTGACAGGTAGGACAGGTCATGAGGATGGTGCTGAGCTGGAAGTTTGGAACTGGGGTAAGGTTTGGGGGGGATGGAGGGGAAATGAAGAAACTACTGAAGTCCACATTGATGTCCTGGGCTTAAAGGGTTCTGAGGTGGAAGGTGAAGCGTTCTTCCTCCAGGCAGTCGGGTGGTTAGGGAGTGGCAGTAGAAGAGGCCCAGGATCTGCATATCCTCGGCAGGGTGAGAGGGATAGTTGAAATGTTCAGCCACAGGGCGGTGGCGTTGATTGATGCTGGTATCCCGGAGATGTTCCCTGAAGTGCTGTGCGAGAAGGACCGTAGAACCATACAATACAGAGGAGTTTCTTTGGTCCATCAAATCTGCACCAACACAAATCTACTCTAAATCCACACTAATCCCACTTTCCTGCACTTGGCCCATAGGCTGGAATTGTATGACATTGAAGTACCTTTTAAAAGCTGAGAGGTTTTCCATCTCAAGTATCCTCCCAGGCAGCATAATCCAGACTCCCACCATCCTCTGGGTGTGAAGAAAATTCCTCAAATGAACTCTAAACCTGTTACAACCTTATTTGTTACTTATCAGCCCAAGCCTGGATATTGTCCAGGTCTATCTACATTTAGAGGTCGACTACTTTAGTGTTGCAAGGAGTCACGAATGGTGCTGAACATGTTGTAATCATCAGCAAACAGCCCCAGTTCCAACCTCATCTTGGAGGGAAGGGCTTTGATGAAACAGCCTCAAATATTTATGCCTAGGACTCTACTCTATGGCCCTACAGGGCTTTTGCAGTGCAAAGGTGGTGCCCCTACTTTTGGACCAGAAGGCCCACTTTCAAGTCCCATCTGCTTCAGAAGTGTCGAATAATATTGAACAGGTTGCTTAAAAATATCTACCCTCAGGAGTTCCTCTAGTGATGTCCTATAATTGGTGAGATTATTGACCTCCAACCAGACACACCCAGTGAAATTCTGCTTGAATGTCAAAGCAGTCATCCTTAATTTCCCTCATGAATTCAGCACATTTGTCCATATTTGGTTAAAGGCTATAATAAGGTCATGAGTAGGCCTAGTGGAACTCAATCTGTGTGTCATGGGTTGGTCATCATCAAGTAAATTCTTATTGATAGTACTGTCTACAATGTCTTTCATCACTTTGCTGATGATTGAGAATAGTCTGCTGGCGTGGTAGTTAACTGGGTTGGATTTGTCGTGATTGTTGCATGCAGAACATATCTGGGCAACTTTCATATTGCCAGGTAGATGTCATGGTTTTAACATTTAAGGTAGCCTAACGAAAGCCAGATTTACTTCATTGAAGGGTATTAGATAATCAGATGACTTTTTTATGACCAAAATGATGGGTTTTTTGGTTACAATTATTGAAACTACCTTATATTCCAGATTTTATTTATTGAATTTAAATTTCACCAGTTGACGTGTTGGGATTTGAATCCATGTCCCAAATATTTAGTCTGAGCGTAATTTCCGAGGATACCACCACTACACCACCATCTTCTCCCTTGGACACCAAAATAGCTAGGACAATCAGACACTCATAGAGATCTAGCATAGAAAAAGGCCATTCAGCCCATCACATCCACACGAGTCAAAAATAATCACCTAACTAGTCTAATCCAACTTCCCTGCACTTGGTCCATAGCCTCGTATGCCTAAGAATTGCAAATGCACATCAAAGCATGAGAGTAAATCTAAAGAAATCGTAAGGAATCTACCAAGGAATACAGAGAAGTTAAAGGAGTGGGAAAAACTTGACAGGTAGGATGTATCATAGAATCCCTACCGTACAGGAGGAGGCCATTCAGCCCATCAACACTGACCTTCTGAAAAGCATCCTGCTCAGATCCAACCTTTATCCCCACACTTAACTATACCTTACTCACTAAACCTATACATCCCCAGACATTATGTTTAGCATATGTTTGGACTGCGGGAAGAAACCCATGTAGATAAGGGAGAACATGCAAACTCTACACAGACAGTCACCCAAACCTGGTACTGTGCGGCAGCAGTGCTGACCACTGAGCCAGTGTGTTACCGACGTATTGTGGGTAAATGTGTGAATGTGTACGCTTTGGCAAGAAAAATAGAAAAGCAACATATTATTGAACTAGAAAGAAACTACAAAACTCAACAGCTCAGTGATATGGCTGCCCTGACAGATAATTTATATAAAATGAGTATGAGGATACAGAAAATGGTTGTAAAAATAAATGGAATGTTATTTATTGCAAGGGGAATGGAATATAAAAGTAAGAAAGTTTTGCCACAACTGTATAGGACATTGGTGAGACCAAAACTAGAGTATTATGTATAATTTTGGTTTCCTAATGGAAGAAAGAATATATTTTGGTTAGAGCAATTCAGAGAAGATTCATTCAAGTGATTTCTGGAATGAAGGATGTTATCCAATTGGGAGAGGGTGGACAGGTTGGCTCTGTAACCACTGGAGATGAGAGGTGAATTTATTAAAACATATCATATCCAGAGGGAACTTGGCAGGGTGAATGCTGAAATCATGTTGCACCTTTTGGAAAAAAACTAGAAGTTGGGAATGCATTTTTAGAAATACGAGAACTCCCCTAAACAAAGATGGCTTTCTTTTTCCTTCAAAGGATCAATATTTTGTGGAATTCTCTTTTTCAGAGAATGGTGGAGGTGGTGTCATTGAATATTTTACTCCGATTCTTTATAAGGGAGTACAAGGCTGGACGGAGTACACAGAAAGTCACAGTCAGATCCACCGTGCTCTTATCAATTAACAGAGCAAGCACAAAGGGATCAAATGACTCATTCTTTCTTTTTATTTGTATGGACATAAATGGAATATAGGAAAATTGGAACAGGTTTAGGCCATTCAGCCTACTGAATAGCCTGTGCTATTCAATTAGATTACAGTTGATCAGCCACTTCAATGCCGCTTTTCCACACTATCTCCTTATCCATTGATGTCATTAGTCTCCAGAAATGTATGATTTATGTCTTGAATATGCCGAATGATTAAGCTTCCTCATCCCTGTGGAGTTGAGTGAAGAAGTTCTTCCTCATTTAAATCTCAACCTCCCCTTTATACTGACATTATTTATATCCCCTGATTTTATACTCAGCAGGCAGAGAGAAAACATTTATGTCACGGCCTGAAAGAATTTCATAAGTTTTGCTGAGGTCACCCCTTATTCTTCAAAGCTCTGGGAAATATAGACCCAGGTTCCTCAGTCACTTCTCATAAGACAACCATGCGATTAATCTGAACCTCCATTAAAATCCCTCTCTGACAATCTTATCTTTCCTCAAATAAGGAGAACACAACTGTACACAATTCTCTAGGCGAGATCTTACCAATATGCAATATAACTGCAGCCAGACATCATTAATCCTGCACTGAAATCCCCCTGAGATGAAGGCTATTTGGCTTCCTAATAATTTGCTGCAACTAATTACTTGCGTCATAGCTTTCAGTGACTCATGGACTATTTTATGCTCCATATCCTTTTTTGCTCAGTTCATTTATAAAATTGAATCTTCTTATTTTTATGAGAAATTCATGAACAATTACTTAGAGTGCAGCTTTCTTCCAACTTCCTCATGGTATCAAATGAATGAATCACAGTCAGTTGAGGAGACACCAGTACTGTTTAAGGAAAGTAAATGAGAAGATGATGCTTGGGATTCTGATATAATTCAGACTCATAAGTTAGACAAAAAGAAAATAAATTTAACGTTTTCCTCTCTGTTCAAGATGTATTATATACCAGCATTTAAACATTTTAAGCTATAATTTCTCTTGCTTCAGTGTAGTCCTTCAGCAGATATAACATAGTCACTAGATTGATCTGTGCTGGCTGAAATCATTTAAACCCTATGGTTCAATTCATCAGAAAAGACAAATGAAGCAGACAAGATGCATGCTTGTACTTGCAACAAGTTGGGCATGTTCTCCGGAAGTTAAGATTAAAGTGAATCATGAAATTGTTTGTTCTTACTGTTCATTAATCATATAATAAAAGTTTCTGAAGTATCATAACTTGCTTGTGCATAAGGGAAAATTACATTACAGTCAATAAAACACTAAGTTTGTATTTAGTTTTCAGATCAGAGGCAAATATTTTCATGCAATTATTTAGTATGTTAGTTCAGGTTGAAATGTAGGATGTATCCTATATTAAATTATTACTAGTTTTCTTAGGAAAGCTGTGAAATAAATTGTTCAAAATATGGAGTGTGATTCTCTCATTCAAAAGATAGGCAAACTTTAGTACTTTTGAAATTCACTCTCTTAAAGGATCCTTGCTCCACTGCAAATTTGCATATAGGTCAGTGAAACTCACAAACATTCTTAATGGATGTGTCTTTTATTCACTGGATACCCTGTCAAGGTGTGTTCTGACAGTGCAGTGGTATTGTCCATGCCTGTGGACCAAGAGATGCAGATTCACTATATCATGTTTCCTTCATTATGTCTGGATCCTAATCCAGGAAGAACTCCTTTCTGGACCTTTTTATGTTCCAGAGATGTCCAATAGCATCTCTGAGAGGTTGATTAGGAAAATATCTACACAGCAAAGGAAAACCATTTATTTCACTATAATTCCTGTGATTCTTACAGACCATCTTTTTATATAGCTCCTGATAAGTTGCAAGCAAAAGAAACTGACAAATAACCTTTAAAAAGGAAAAGAAAACACCTTTTGGTATTGATATAAAAAGACCACACAATCTCAGTATCAATTGTCCAGTCTGATATGTGTTATTCAATCCCATCGAGGCAGTACTAGAACTATCATATTCGACTGGGGATAAATTAACTCTCACTCTTGTCCTGATCAGTATCAAGACAATGTTAATATTTGACAGTGTGTATATTTGGCCCATTAAATAGCAACCAGCAGGCATCAGGTGTACTCAATATCCCATGGGTTTTGCAATAAAGAATTGCCAAAAAATCAACCAACGTAGAAGGTGACCAATTAGCATTTAATTTCTGGGCTGGCTCTTTGATAGAATAGCATAAAACTAAAGAGAAAGTGAGATGCTGGAGATCAGAGTGGAAAAGTGTGACACTGGAAAAGCACCACAGGTCAGGCAGCATTTCAGGATCAGGAGAGTCGACGTCCCAGGTATAAGCCCTTCAACAGGAACGTTCCTGATGAAGCGCTTATGCCTGAAACGTTGACTCTCCTGCTCCTTGCACGCTGCCTGACCTGCTGTGCTTTTCCAGCACCACACTTTTCAACTAGTATAAAACTAACCCTACTGCCTTGATCTGTCTCCAGGGCTGTAGTTTCTGCATCATTTATTAATCTAAATTCCTTTTAAATAAGCAACAGTCTCTGCCTGAACAATTCTGTAGCAATGGATTCTATTCTCCAAAAATTCTCAATTTAAGAGAATTCTCCTGATCTCATAGCTCATTCTTGAAGCCCTTCTCTCCGACTCCCCAGCCAGATAAAACAATACATGTTAATCTTGCTGTTAAAATCCCTCATGAATTCAAGCATTTCTAGTAAATTTTATCATGACTTTCTCTGTCCCAGTGAAAATAATCCCAATATCTAAACCTTCATGCTTCTGAATTTATATAATATCTCTATTGACCTTACTGTAAGGCCTACCCAAACGTTTACAGATTACTCTGACTGGCCTGACCAAATTTTTCATTGAAGTCATCATTGCTTCTTTACATTTACTCAAAAACCCTAAATTCTGTTGGCCTTTTTATTATTTAACCTTCAGGTTTTTTTTGTAGTGAATGTCACTGCCTACACCAGCATTTGTTGTCCATCCCTAATTGAGCTTGAGAAGTTAGGATTGAGCTGCCTTCTTGAAAACCTTCAGTCCATTTGGTGTAGCTAAACCTATTGAGGAGATCCAGGAAGGAGTTCCTGGATTTTGATCCAGAAATAGTGAAACAACAGTGATACAGTTCCAAGACAGGATGTTGTATGGCTTGGAGGGAGACTTGCAAGTGATGGTATTCCCATGTGTCTGCTGTTCCTGACCTTCCACGTGGCAACGGTTGTGGATTTGAAAGGTAATATTCAAGGAGGTGTGGCAGGTTGCTATAATGGAGCTCCCTGGGATCCGATATTAGGGTTTTTAGCAGAGGCAGTAATGCAGAGACTCGAACAAAAGCTCTGCCAACCATCCAACCCAGACTTTGGGTCTGCTACGTGGATGACAGCTTTGTCATCACTAAATGAAACCAATTAGAGGAAACCTTCAAGACCATCAATAGTATCCTTACTGGCATAAAATTCACTAAAGAGGAAGTAAAAACAATAACAAACTGCCATTCCTAGATATTACAGTAGAATGAACAGCCAATGGGGAACTTCAAACTAGTGTCTACAGGAAAACAACACATATGGACCAAATAATCACCCAACACCCACAAACGAAGCTGCATTAGAACATTATTTCAATGAGCCGCCACACACCGCAGCACAGAGGAACTACGCAGAGCAGAGGAAAATCATTTGTGTATTCAAAAAGAACGGGTACCCAATGAACACAGTCTGCCAATTTCTGAGCAACAAACCCAAACAAGCAGACAAAACGCGTCCAGAAACCCTAGCCACTCTCCCCTAAATCAAAGACATCTTGAAAATGACTGCCAGACTACTCAGACCTCTTGGCATTATGGTAGCCCATAAACCCACCAAAAAACTAAAACAGCAGCTAATGAACTTGAAAGACCCTATACAGACAACAAGCAAAACTAATGTCATTTACAAAATACCTTGCAAGAACTGTAACAAACACTAAAAAAAAACAAAAAAACATGACCACTCTCACTAGTATTCTTACATAGAGATGAGGAAGGACACCACTTCGACTGGGACAATACATCCATCCTAGCACAAGCCAAACATTGACTTGGATCCCATTTAACACCCTCTGAGAAAAAGAATGGGAAATGACATCACCAACCCAAGGAAACCTAAACACATAAATAGAAAGCAGGCCATGCCACCAGTGCTTCATCCAGAGGCTCACTGCTGAGGTTATCTAGAATGGTGACGAAACATCTAAAAATGAACCGTCCAGTTCAGCGAGGAAACCTACATCCAGAACCTCAACCTGAGCTACAAATCTTCTCAAAACTCGGGCTATTTTGTTTTGGGTAATGTTGAAATTCTTGATAGAACTCTATGAGATTGTATTATGGACCAGGCCAGACCCTCAAAAGGTAGCCCAGACCCTCAATTTTCTAGTTGTTTTGAGCAGGTGAATAGTAGATATTCCAGGAGTGATGCCGTTGGTGAAAACCCCTTAGTTTTAAACAAAACAGAATTTATTTACAGATTACCGAATGAAACACAAACAAAAGAGAACAGAATACAGAATAACTTAACCCATCGGAAAACCCAACTTAATGGTATTGTTCCAAATTCCTGCAACAATCCCCATAAACACCCCTTGGCAAAAAGGGTAAAATCAAGCAAAGGTCTTATAGGAGAGAGAGAGATGGCAGAGATATTCAGCATGCAACACCTACTTCCATGTTGCTGTTTCTTTTGGATTCTCAGCTAACAACTGATCAGCAGCTCTGAGCAGCCAGACTGCTAAAAACCAACAAAAATGGAAAAAAGCTGAGCTGGGAGAACTGGCCACTCCCCTTTTATTGTACAAGTGTTTTTTTTTTAAACTTAGAAGCTTCTTCAAGTCGATAAATGCAGACAAAACAGAACCTCTGCCTTTACAACACATCTGGAAAAAAAACCCAAGGACAACCTAACCTTGATCAAGGAAAAGCATAATCACAGATTGTAAATGTCATGGAAAGAGTGGAAAGTATGAGGCTTTTTCTCAGGGTGGAAGGGTCTGTTACTGTGGGATACAGGTTCAAGGTGTGAGGGGGCAAGTTTAAAAGAGCTATACGAGGCAGGTCTTTCACACAAAGTTGGGGTAAGTGCCTGCAACACATTGCCAGAAAAGGTAATGGAAACAAACCCAATTGCAGCATTCAAAAAGCAGCTGGATGAATACATGAATAAGAAGGGAATAGAGGGAAAAGGATCCTGTAAGTCAAGACAGTTTTAGAATGGAAGGGCAAAATGTACTGGCACAGGCTTGCAGAGCTGAAGGCCTGTACTGTATTGTTCTTTGTTCTTAAATATTGCTACAGCTATATATATTTCCCGCAAGTGAGAGGTATTCTATCACACTCCTGACTTGTCCCTTGGAGTTGGCAGGTAGCTTTGAGAGCCAAAAGGTTTATCACTGCTGACCTGCTCTTGCAGCCACATTCCCAAATGGTCTGCATGTTTCAGAATAGTTGATCCACCATTAGATGTGATTCTGCTATTGGACATAATTTGTTAAATAGACTGGACTGCACTAAGAATTACAATAGAAATTTAGTTCAGGTTATCAGTCAAGCCTGAAGTGTGATGAATTTGTATGTGCCAGAAGCTTTATAGATTAATAGATAGGTAAACAAAAAGGATTTATACATACATTGCACCGCTTTCATTGGGAAGAAAAAAACGGTCTTGGGGACTGCCAATCTCTGCTGCATTGTCATGGCAACACCCTGACCAATCAGAATCTACAAGCCTGGACTAAGAATGAAGATTGACAATTAACTGTTCCTGATGCATCTCCATACCAATGATGGCTGAACCAATCAGCACTTCTAATGCTCCATAAATTGGTGTTGCCTTCCTCAAGTCTGTTTCTTGCATTATATTCCTGAGAAAATTGGAAGTTGGCAAGAGATAAGAGGATCAGCCATGGTCAGAATGGTGGAGCAGGCTTAAAGAGCGAAGTGACTTCCTATAGCTCCTAGTAGGTGAAAAGCTTTGACTTCTCAATTTGTTTTAGTCATGTTAAAGATAGGATTGAGAGATAAATGTAAAAGAGGCATAAAGAGCTTGTATTTTAATCACAATTTTTAACACTGGAACAATGACTCAAAACTGAAAGAATTAGGTAACACCGCCATAGGAGTAACTTTTCAGTGCCAGAGAAGTTGTTTGATAGAAATTAAGACTGATCACTGTATTGAAACGTTAATTATATTTGAACAGACAAGTCCTAACATTTTCAAATGTATAACATATATATTGTCAGTACTGCAGCTTCATGACCTTTGTATGTTTGCAGAACTTCTCAGGAAGATATCATTGTCGTGAAGTTTGTGGAGCAGCAGGACAACTGGAAGAGCAATCTCCTGATTTTTGCATTCAACTGTACCAGACATTGCTATACATTTTACTCAATACTAGCAATGAGCACTGATAGCCTCAGTCCATGATTAATTATCTGCAAAATTAATAGAATCAGCAAAGGAAATTAAAGACTTATTGGATCTCTGGTAAAGGTTATGAGATGATGCATACATATATCCATATCTTTAGCTGCTGTATTTTGAAACTGAGTGATTTATGTAAAACAAACCCAGTTAATGCAGCCGCCTACTCACTGGTATCACAGATGCAGATGAGTCAGACCAGCTGCAATACAAGAGCATTATTGGACATGAATCACCAATCCACAAAATTGTACAATTGAAGAAGAAGAGATTTTTGGCAGCAGTTATTCATATTTTTCTGATGGCTTTCACAAGTTTGCTATTTTGAAAAGTGCACACACGGCTGCTAAGGAAAATGATTCAAAACTTCCGTCCATTGTTAACTTTTGTTGCTATTGTGTGCAAAACTACAATCTTTGGGTTATAAATGGAACACCTTTTCACTCCATTGGTTACATAAATCATATTAACTATAAAATAATTCCCTTAGGACAACCATTTAACAAGTATCATATTTGAACATTTGCCTGCATAAACCATTAAGTAAGTACAGAGCTACGTTTGCTACTTTTAGTCATTATTCAGAGATGCAAAGAATCTGTAAAACCAATTTGGAAAAATTAAGTTTGAATTGTTCTTTACAACAGAATGTCTCCATGCCGCCCTGCACCCCTCCCCCCCAAATAAAACTAGGCTGGGTTTTTACAGACCACCCGAAGAAACGAAAGCAGGCCAAAGGACCTGTAAAATGAGTCTCTGAGCTGTTGGTGGCATTCCCACCACTAGCCTGTCCACTTCCACTTTCCACGCCCTTGCGTGGAGCAAGGAGTAGGTGTCAGCTGGGCAAGACCCAACTTCCACTCAGGTTTAATAGGTGCTGGGGAGCTCTGCGACTGTCATGGAGCCTGGCAGGTTTATCTCTGCAGTCTGTTGACCACTGAAAGAGTGAGAGGTTACCTCACTTCCATATCTCTGGCACTAATCAGAGGGCCCTCCAACAGTTGTCCCTCATGGTACCCACCATTCAATGCCCTCCCCACATCCACACCCTACTTTATAAGCAATTTATAAAAACAGAAAGTGCTGGGGATACTCAGCAGATCTGTCTTTGTGGAGAGATAAATAGATTTAATGTTGCGAATCCAGTATGACTTTGCTTTGGAACAGATTTTGGAAACTTTTCTTCTTTAACTCAACTTACTGTGAGTTAAAAATGTTGGGAATAGTCAACAGGGTTTGATAGCATTTGTGGAGAGAAACAGAGTTAACTTTTCAGACAGTGACTTGATGACCTGATATAAAAAACTCAATTGAAGTTTCAAAGCAGTCAGTTTTTCCAATATCTTAAGAGAGACAGATATCAGAGAGACAGAAATAATTACAAGGATCCACATACAGAAATCCTTTTTAGTAAGATCAATCATATTTGCATTTTTTGTGGTGATTAGTGTAATAAAGTATCCCAAGGTGGATTTACAGGGCGGCACTTTGGCTCAATGGTGAGCACTGCTGCCTCACAACTACAGGGACTTGGGTTCAATACCAGCCTCGGGAAACTGTATGTGTGGAGTTTGCATGTTCTCCACGTGTCTATGTGGGTTTCCTTTGGGTGTTCTGGTTTCCTCCCACAATCCAAAAATGTGCAGGTTAGGTGAATTGCCCATAGTGTTCAGGGATATGTAAGTTGAGTGCATTAGTCAGGGGTAAATATTGGGGAGGGGAACAGGTCTGGTGAGTTACTCTATGGAGGGTTGGTGTGGACTTGTTGGGCTGAAGGGCCAATTTCCACACTGTAGGGCTTCTAATTGTAACATCAAATGCTGACACACAGCCACATTAGGAGAAATCAGGCATCTGCATTTCTAATAAAGTAATAAATTCACTTACAAGCAACATCATGCAAGATCTGTTGATAAAACTGTTTCAAGACCGCAGTTGCTAGATTCTTGATGAATAATTAGGATCAATACATGAGGCCCGTGCAAGGTGTAAAAAGATTTCAAAATCCAAAGTGCCAAGTTAGAAATCAAATTTGTCACATATGTTATAGTATGCTCACAGTGTGAGATAAGCTGTATTTCCTTTGGGAGATTGAGCTGGGTAACCAGGTTATTGTGATACCTGCACAAGATGTTGCAGTTCATGAGGTAGATAGCAAGTATACAACTGATATCTTCTAGTGTGTGATAATGTCCCTACCTCTGGTCGGAAGATTAAGGTTCAAATCCGACCTTTCCCAGACTGAACAGGTTGATGAAAGATATATACAACTGATACTTGGCTTCCCCACAGACTTGCACAATTCAACTCGTAAAGGTTTAATTCTTGCATTTTCCAGAATAGGAGTGACTAAAGCCTGGAGTTTTTCAGTCAACTTCTTTATGAATGGAATATGTATAAGCTGAATTAAGACTTAATTAAATCAATGGCTGAACGTTTCAAATCCCTTTAGAATGAGACACAAACTAACAAAAATGTTTCAATTTATTCAAGAAGAAAAGAAAGAACATGGGTTTACAAATGTTATATTTGTCATTGATTTTCATTCTGGATTAGTGGTGCTGGAAGAGCACAGCAGTTCAGGCAGCATCTGAGGAGCAGTAAAATCGACGTTTCGGGCAAAAGCCCTTCATCAGGAATACAAGCAGAGAGTCTGAAGGGTGGAGAGATAAGTGAGAGGAGGGTGGGGTGGGAAGAAAGTAGCAAAGAGTACAATAGGTGAGTGGGGGAGAGGATAAAGGTGATAGGTCGGGGGTGGGAGGAGGGTGGAGTGGATAGGTGGAAAAGAAGATAGGCAGGTAGAACAAGTCAGGACAAGTCATGGGGACAGTGCTGAGCTGGAAGTTTGGAACTGGGGTGAGGTGGGGGAATGGGAAATGAGGAAACTGTTGAAGTCCACATTGATGCCCTGGGGGTGAAGTGTTCCGAGGCAGAAGATGAGGCGTTCTTCCTCCAGGCGTCTGGTGGTGAGAGAGCAGCGGTGAAGGAGGCCCAGGATCTCCATGTCCTTGGCAGAGTGGGAGGGAGAGTTGAAATGTTGGGCCACAGGGCAGTGTGGTTGATTGGTGCGGGTGTCCCAGAGATGTTCCCTAAAGCGCTCTGCTAGGAGATGTCCAGTCTCCCCAATATAGAGGAGACCGCATCGGGAGCAATGGATATAATAAATGATATTGGTGGATGTGCAGGTAAAACGTTGATGGATGTGGAAGGCTCCTTTAGGGCCTTGGATGGAGGTGAGGGAGGAGCTATGATTTTCATTGTTTGTTAAATTTCCACACAGAAAAATTCAAATCTCTAATATTGTAATACAAAGTTAACAGTTGTATTCTCAAGATTTTAAACAAATGTGTAATAGATTCATTAAGCAGCAGCATGTATTTGCCAGATTCTGTGTATTATCTTTTCAACTGTCATTTAGAAAATGGCAGGAGACATGTGAAATGGGCAGTCAAATTGCTATCATTCACCTTATGTTATTAGAATTAAAATCAATGCCACTCCTTTCCTTCTTTAGTCCTGTTTCTTGATGTTCTGGATTCTCTGTGTCTCATTTCATTATTTCCTGACTGCTGCCATTTCTTTCTTGTTGGCTTTCTCTGATCTTTAGTTGCCTTTTTCCTGGCCGATGTTTGTGAGCCTGCTGTCTATTTCTCAAGCTTCATGTTTTCACCTTTGATTTCCAACTCCAAGTCAAACTGGTATTTCTCCAAGGCCATTACTACCAATTCCCTGAGCCCGCAACATCAGTGAAATGTTCACTGTTGACTTCTATGTATTTCTTCCTTAGTTGTACACATTTCATCACTTCAGAGACGTGAATGCATAATCAAGGTTGACACTTCAACATAATTCTGAGAGGAGCTGTCAGATCTGCCATCTTTTAGATGAGGTGGTAAATCAATGCCCTGTCTGCTTTCTCAGATGGTTGTAAAAGATCCCACTGCACTACTCAAAGGAGAGAAGGAACATTTTCCAGGATGTCCTAATATTTGTCCATCAAACATCATCACAGAAAATACAGATGATCAGATATAGCTATTTGAAGGACCTTACTAAGTGCACACTGGCTGTTGTTGCCATGACAACAATAAAACAATTTTGAAAGGATTTAGGGACAACCTGAGGTGCTATGTAAATGCAATTTTGTTTTCTCCATGAATTTTTGCTTCTTATCTACTTTGTTCATGTAGTCTGCCTTATCCTTCTTATAAATGATTAACTCTGCAGAAGGCATTGAAAGTTTACTGAACATAGATGGCACTGAATGCTAGTTCCTCAAGTGATGGTATTTGTGATGCTTGAGTTTGCAACTGTGTCGATGCAGAAGGCCTGCACATGTGCAGAAGAGATCTTTGCAGTATTCTAAAGTAACTTCAGGTGGTGGCTTTCATTGACAACTATTGAGCTAGCTTGGGAAATAATATGATTAACATGTATGCTTTTGTGGGTAACATGTTTGGACATATTGTTACATTGTCGAGAGCGTAGTGCTGGAAAAATACAGCAGGTCAGGCAACATCCGAGGAGCAGGAGAATCGATGTTTTGGACATAAGCCCTTCTTCAGGGATGAGGCCTGTGGCCGAGGGAGCTGAGAAATAAATGGGAGAGGGGTGGGGCTGGGGGAAGGGAGCGGAGAATGCAGCAGGTAGATGAAGGTCGGCGAGAAGGTGATAAGTCGGAGAGGTGGATGGAGCGGACCTTTTGACCTGTCCATTGTCTTTCCCATCTTTCAGTTCCACCCTCCACTCCAACCTATTACCTTCTCCCCCACCTTCATCTATCTATGATATCTTCAGCTACCTTCTCCCCCAGTCCACCCCTCTCTAATTTATCTCTCAGCCCCCCAGCCCACAAGCCTTATTCCTGATGAAGGGCTTATGCCCGAAATGTCAATTCTCCTGTTCCTCGGATGCTGCCTGACCTGCTGTACTTTTCCAGCACCACACTCTTGACTCTGATCTCCAGCATCTGTAGTCCTCACTTTCTCTATATTGTTACATTATGTCACATTGTCATGAGTGAGATTGATCCTCAGTATGAGCTGTAATATACTGGTTGGGTCTTGATTACACGTGTTTTTGGCTCTTGGTCATTGTATACTAAGAAAGCAGGATCATGCAAAATATTCAATATTTCACATCCAGATGTAAAAGATGTATCTAAGTTTCAATTGGGCTGCACTATAAAATGTAGAGTAATGCCAACAGTACTGGTTCAGTTCTTGCCATGAAGTATTCTCCTTCTCAATCTCTGCCCTTATCGAGGTGTGGTTACCGTCCAGTTAAGCCACTACCATCCTTCTCTCTCTAATAAGAGAGTCATTCTCTGCTCCGGTAGGAGTATGGTGAATTTACCTTTACACCTTTAATATTACTACTGACTAGTTGTTATTTTATAAGAAATACCTGTTCATTTTCTGAAATTTAATCAACCTGTGCTGTTGATTTTAAGGTGTTTGTGATCAAAGTTATCTAATGTAGCCAGTCAATGATTTATAGCTATTTTCTGATAGCTTATTGAGAAGCAGCAGTTTAACAAGGTACATTAGTCAATTAAGCAAAGAGGAGATATATAGAACTCGTGATAGATGAGAATGCTTTACTGATTCTGGAGCTGTTATGTAGAATGGTGGAGTAGAAACAGTGCACTCTCATGTCCCAGTGGTACTATAACCTACTGTGCTGATTTCTGGTAGTCTTTGGTATCTTGGTAACAGCAGTGTTTATACTGTATTTGTATAGAGGAAACAAAATTGAGTTTGAAACTGATTTATTTGTTAAGCCTCAAAAATCTATGTTAATAACATTCTTGATGAAGCAAAATCCTAATAGTATCTCAGTTCACATAAACCTTTCCAAAATCCTAGTTCTGCACTTTATATTGCACTTAAAGTGTCAGATCATGCACGATTACATTTTCTGCTTGTTCCAATTAACTGTGTGCAATAGAAGTACGGATGACTTAAAATAATTATTGCACATATTAATTTGGAGATATAGATTCAGAAGACAGACATTGACTGAAGTTAGGAAACAGGTTATCATATGTTAACCTCTGATATATAATTCACTTGATTTATAAGTTATTTTTGAAAAATTAAAGCCTTGAGTTCCATTTCTGTGAAGTTGGTTAATAGTGGCCTTCTGGGGGAGGTGGTTGTTGTAGTATGAAAAATACTAAATGTATTCCAGAGTCTTGTCTTTCAACATTTATGGGAACTGGAATATTTGACTAACCTGGTCTGGGTTGATATGACTTTTAGTTTGACACCATTCAAGGACAAGCTGAGTCTGTAGAATCACATCTGCAGAATTGGAAAGTTTGATAGTGGCATACAAGCCTTGGACAGACATTGTAGTTATCCAAATAGACCCCATAGGAATGTGGTGATTGGTTTTAGTTTTGGCACAGAGGCAACTGAGGTTAAAATGTTTTCTACTAGAGATGGGATTTATTGCTTACAATGGAGGGCAATTATTTTTGAAGTTAATTCATTGTAAATTAGATGGTTAATAGTAAAGAAGGCTATCATACAATGTTGCTCTGCACGGATTTGAATTCAAGCGTAACTTTTTCAGATCTCCCACATGGGACAGTTGCAGTTGTGCCATTTTGAAGCAGTGACCTCATGGAACTGGGAGTAGAAGTGAGCCATTTGGCTGCTCTGATAATCCTAAACTTTACTCTGCTGTCTTATCCTCACAGTGGAAAGGTTGTGATGAAGTTTCTTGAACCTATAAGTCTCTGGAGAACAATTTGCAGAACCTTGTGTTTCCCATTCTTTGGTCAGATTGACTGAGTGATTTATTTATTGTCACTTATGTCTAGGGAGATGTGGTGAAAAGTGTTCCGTCACAACAATCTGGTGCCATTTTGAGGTACAGGAAGAATAAAATAAAGGTGGCTCAATGGTTAGCACTGCTGCCTCACAGCACCAGGGACCTGGGTTCAATTCTAGCCTTGGGTGACTGTCTGTGTGGGGCTTGCACATTCTCCCTGTTCCTCCAGTTTCCCCTTACAGTTCAAAGATATGCAGGTTAGGTGAATTGGCCAAACTAAACTTCCCATAGCGTTCAGGGATGTGTAGGTTAGGTGCATTAGTCAGGGGTAATGTAGGGAATTGGGTCTGGGTCGTTTACTCTTTGGAGGATTGTTGTGTTTTGGGCTGAATGGCCTGTTTCCACACTGTTGGGACTCTATGATTCTAAAATAATGTACTTAAATAGAGTTTGTCTCCCTCAACAGGGAACCAAAACATGGCTCCAGGACTTCTACAAGGTCCCCGCTCTGGGCACCAACATCACCATAGTCAATGAGCCACCACTACAACAGCCAGAAGTCCCCACTCTGCCACTGCTGCAGCTGGCGCCCCGACATCATGCCAGGTGCCCATGCTCTGGGCCTACGAATTCAGGAGTTGCTGCCAACAATACTTTGGCCTCCCTGTGACATCAGAAGGATGAAGAAAAGGAAAAAAAGGACAAAAAAGAGAGGGATGAAAAGAATGTGTTAGCCTGGTGTGGACAGACTCAGCACAAACACTACCTTCTTGTCGTTTGCCAGGAGATTCGGGTTGGAGTAGAGCTGTGTACCGGTCACGCTGTTGTTGCTGCTGCTACCATTGGACACCTCTTCCTTCATCTGCCACTCTCCAAGCTTTCATGCAATAAAGAATTCTGAGCAAATCGAAAAGTTTTCTTCGATTTGACTGGTCCTTCTGGAAGGTCTAAAACCACATTCTGTCTTTGGCAGGAATTCCTCAGCCACAGGAATATGTGGTTCAGGAGAATGTGTGTCAGGAATTTTCCCCACTGTGGACAACAGGAAATGCCTCAACACTTCCCACAGTGTGATTTACCTCCCTTCTTGAAGATAGTTACGTTGTCAAATTCTTAAAATTGGGGTGGGGTAGAGCACTTGCTTCAAGGTCTGTTGGTGAACACATAAAGTCTTGATGTGAGCGATTGCTTACAAGTTTTGAAGACCCTCACTGGAATGCCAGCACAAATTCTCAAGACTTTCATGATTTGAAATCCAGTGGTTAGATGTGATTTGTTTTGCTGAAAAGCTTTTTCACACAGCATGTGGTTAGGATCTGGAATGCACAGCGGGAGATTGGGGGAGAGGAAGTTTCAGTGAAGACATTCCAAGGGGAGTGGGAATTGTTATTTGAAAAGGGTGCAGGATTTGCGGGAGTAGACAGAGAATGGCATTAAGTGAAATGATTTGGAGAGCTAGTCTAGAACAGTCACTGTATCCATAGTGACACTGCCAAGTAATGATGATATGTTGGCTTTTCATTGGCTAGAAGCTCTCAGTGGGCAGGACTTTGGCCCCTAAGAGACTTGTTGGTACTCAATTAAAAATAAAAATATGGCAGTGTTCTGAGAAAACTAGCAAGGCGGTGGGGGGGGGGGGGGGGCGGTAGGTTGGTGTGGTGGGCATTTGCAAGCTGACCATCTGCTGGTCAAGACCTCCATCACCTAAATTAAATTTCATCCACAATAAATTGAAATTACTCCATGAAGGTTGGTATCCTGTCCCAAGTTATCCTTTATTTACACATACATAGTACTTGACACTGACCCAGCTAGCACGGAGACAGCTCCTAGAGTGAACAGACCCCTGACAATCCTGTTTATATCTGTAAGCCAGGACTCCCTGATTGGACCAGATTCCCAATTAGGCAACGGATATTCTGTCGCAACCTTGTTACAATCACTGTAAAAATGTTTGTACTTCATCATAAATGGCCATCTTGGCACTGAATTATTCGAGCAGATGTTAACAGTTTGTACTGCTTGAAGGGGAGTAGTGAGTTTCTTTTTCTCTCTCAGGTAATTTGTCCAAAATCAGAACTAAATCAATTAGTTATCTATTTATTTATCTCTGCTGTATGTGGAATTTTGTTGGATGCCATGTGTGCTGATGGGTGAGTCCCGAACCAGAGGACACAGCTTAAAAATAAGAGGTAGGCCATTTAGGACAGAGATGAGGAGAAACCTCTTCACCCAGAGAGCGGTGGGTGTGTGGAATGCTCTGCCCCAGAAGGCAGTGGAGGCCCAGTCTCTGGATTTGTTTAAGAAAGAGTTGATTCGTTTAAGAAAGAGCCATGATCATAATGAATGGTGGTGCAGGCTCGAAGGGCAGAATGGCCTACTCCTGCACCTATTGTCTATTGTCTACAAAACAGCAGAAAGATACAACATAAAGATGAGTTCTTGCTTTCTCCATCTGAAATGATATTGAGAGGAAATAAATGTCATGTGAAATTGATGACAAAATAATTGGCAGTAAAAAATAAAAGTTAAGATAATAGATAAAATTCATGATTTTCTTTGGTCATAAATGCAGTTTTCCTGCACTTACTTCAATGAGGTTGCTTTGTCTTCTTTACCAAGTTATTTTTACGGTGTCCAATCCAGCTTCAGTTCTCAACCCGCTAACTCAGTACAAATGATAGCATATCATACTTTATTGAATATGTTGTCTTTAAAAAGGAGCTTAATCTGCAACAAGAGTCTGTCTGGTTAGTATAGTTATGTTTGTGTGAGTTGACAATACTGAAGACTGGTAAGGTCATAGAATCAGCAGATTTTGACTCTTAAATCAAACATGGGCCAGTCTTATACAATTGAAAGTAACACCTTGGGTAGTGTTGAGGTTGTAGAGGACCTCGGTGGGGCCTCTTATGGGCTATTGTGTCCAGTTCTGGTTCCCCTGTTATAGGTAGGATATTATTAGGTTGGAGAATGTTCATAAGAGATCTACCAGGATGTTGCTGGGAATAGAGGGTTTGAATTATAAGGAGAGGTTGGAACTTTTTCACTGGAGGGTAGGAGGTTAAGGGGTGACCTTATAGATATTTCTAAAATCATGAGGGTTATAGATAAAATGAATGGCAGATTACTTTTCTCTAGGTTGGGGAACTTTAAGACCAGGGACATAGTTTTTAAGGCGAGAGAAGAGAAAGATTTTAAAAAGACATGAGGGGCAACTTTTTTATACAAAGAGTGGTTTATGTATGGAATGAACTGCCAGAGGCAGTGATGGATGCATGTACTATTACAACAGGAACAGATATATCAGTAGTTCATGATTCAGGATTGTTATAGCAGCTGATTTTAACTTCACTGCTATTCACTGGGTCTCCCTTTGTGCCAGAGGTTAAGAAGGGGCAGCGTTTGTTTAGATGCATCCAGGAGGAATTCTTGAAGCAAAGTGTTGATAATCCAACAGGGGAAGAGGCTGTACTAGACCTTTTATTGGATAAATAAGCCAGTTTCAGGTGAACCAAATTTTGGTGAGGGAGCAATTTGGGAACAGTAATCATAATTCTGAGTTTTAGGACAGTTTTTGAAAAGGATAAGACAGGTTCTCAGGTGAAAGTGCTAAATTAGGGAAGGCTAATTACAAATGTAAGGCAGGAACTAGAAAAATTGGTTTGGGTGCAGCTGTTTGAAAATAGGTCCACATCTGACATGTAAGAGTATTTTAAAAGCCAGTTGACCAGAGTTCAGGGCTAGCATTTTCTTACAAGAATGAAAGTTGTGGCTGGCAAGATTTTGGAATCTTGGATAATGAGCGATGTTGTAGTTTAGTCTACAAAGAGAAAGGGAGTATGTATTTGGTTTGCAGACAATGTTGAAGGAACTCAGTAGGGTGAGCAGCACCTGTAGAGATTCCAAACAAGAATCATATTAGAATTGAAATGAGAACCCTGTTTCACTCTCCACATATGCTACAACATACGCTGTGTTTTTCCAACACTTTCTGTTTTAGTTTACCATTGATAATTGTTTTGTGAGACTCTCAAGCCTTCTCTCTCTAAGTGGACAATCAACATTTGCCTGGATACATACCCGTTAGTTAACTCCTGCATTCCGCCTGTTGACAGTACACATTGATTAAGGTAAGGACCTAACCATGTGCAACCTATCCAATACTAGCAGCCTTACTGAGGGAGCAAGGATGTCGATGATACCCGACAAGACAGCTGGAAGTGCTGCAATGACTAACAGTAAGTGTGATATTGATTAAGGGGGTACTAATTTAAAAAGTTATATTAGTTCAGCAGGGGCAGGGGCACAGTGCATTAGTTCATTTGGAACACAACATAACTTAGAAAGGAACCAAGGCAGACCAGGTTCATCCAGGTGTCTCAAGGGAGTAAGGTAAGTCTGAATGATCTCTACTATAATGCAAGAGAGGTACAGTGACAAAAGACCACTGTCTGAGGTCTTTCTGCTGAAGTTAAATTGGGGTCTGTTCAGTTATCAAACCCTCCCAGTGCCTCGATTATATGTAAATATAGTCTTGCACAAATAAAAGATGCCTTTGGTTTGTTTGTTGGACAGAGTCAAACTCCAATGTTTACTTGGTTTTTTTCATTTGCTACTGTACAGAACTGAACTACTTGAGTGACTATGCATTTATATAAAGATAGTTTTATGGAATTACGTATACTTTTGAAATAAAAAAAGGAATATTAGAGGTAAGACAGTTGAATTAAGGGTGTGAATTGACAGATGGAACTAAGACGTTGTTGCCATCATAGAGATGTGGTTGAGGGTAGAATAAGATTGTTGACTTAACATTCCAGCGTAAAGGATCTTCAGGTAAAATAGGGGAGAGTACAAAAGTAGAAATGGGATTGTAATTTAGCTAGGGGGTCAGTTAATGCTGTAAGGAGGGATGATATCTTAGAAAAGTTGTCAAGTGAGGGTTTGTGGATAGAACTTAAGCATAAAAAGGCATATACCTGAAACATGGTAACACTCATGGTTGGGGTGAACTCTTCTATTGTCCAGGAGGAGCTACAGAAAGCTGCTGGTGGTTCCACGAAATATTCCCTCATCTCTCATTGGCCACTCCAGAAGCATATCATCTGCCTGGAACTCAGCGTGGACCTGACCTCCTACAGCCTTCTGGCTGTAACAGCCTCTGACTGCAAGTGAGGCAGGTGGACAATGTTTACTAGTTTGAGATTCAGAATCTAATCACCAGTGCAGATTCACTGCCCAGAGAGTATTTGCACTGATGACGGGGAAGATGTGATGCTGCACCCACTGAGGAATAGTCCTTCTCTTCAAAGGGAAACAGCACACACCCAATCTCCGTGGGTGATGTGCTTCCTGAGTGCTGAGACCTGTGGGAGAGTACTGGGGTTCAAGAGTTCACATTTTCTCGAACAATGCAAGCCTGCTATCAATTTCCATATATATCCACAGATGAGCACATGAGCTCAATGCTTTCTCACTCTCTTCTTTCTCTCACACCATCAAAACATTACGCAGCCACCTTGTGAACCATTTAGTTTCAGGAGCTCCTTCTCTGCTGGGCGTAAATGGCTGAAATACTTCCACTAGTTTTATTGTGGGCCCATTTCTCCTGCAAGCAAAACAAGGGGCAATGTGAGTTTTCTGCAGAAGAATAGCATAAACTTATGCAGTTGGAAGCATTTGGCCCATGATAGGGCTCCATCATGATTCCTCCATCTCTCCACTCTCAAAGAAGCAGCAAAGACAGATGGCCCCCTCTCTCCAAGATATAGCCATGCAGAAAACATCTGTTGCCAGAACTCCTTGCCAGCCCCTGACTGTTCACACTTGGGTGCACCATCTCATGTTAGTACGTGACAACCCTGTGGCTTGTGTTTGCCATAGTGACACCATCCCAGTCTATCCTTTAGGTTCTCAGGTAAGCCACCAGAGCAGAGAAGTCGACTGAGGAGTCACAGGGATCTTCAGTGATGTTGTTTGGCCAATGTTCAGGGACAATATTACATACAAGGTTAGCAGCTTTTTTTCAAAACATTGCCTTTCAGTGAGATGACCCTGGCATTTGATGACTCATGGACTGCCTCGTCTCGGTTATTGCATGGGCCTCATGCCCCCCGTTCCAGATCATCAATCGGTCAAATGCCACATGATCACATTAAGCCACCACATGTGGAAGGGGTAACATTGTTCTTCTGCTGCTGTGTGACTCATGGCATCCATATCGAATTCACCCTAATGTTACTCGCTGATAATCAGGAAGGATAATTACTCCCTTAACATTTTGGGAGATATAGCCACCTGCTGAGAACTCTTCTCTCCCCTCTTCCTGCTCCATCTTCTATCAGTTTGTCCCGCTGTAATTTATCTCTGGTCTTTCCCCAGGTCGAATTGAATTCCAAAGTAAATGTCTGTAAGTGTACCCGTTAAAGATAAAAGAACTGCAGATGTTGGAATCCAAGGTAGACAAACGGGAGGCTTGAAGAACACAGCAAGCCAGGTATCCGAAACATTAACTTCTCCACCTCTTGATGCTACCTGACTTGTTCTGCCAGCCTCTTGTTTGAGTGTACCCATCTCTGCAAGTAACTGGCTTGTCTAGATGACTTGAGTCAGCAAAATGCTGACCAGCACCTACCATAGTATAGACCTCAAACAACTACAGAAAACACCAAATGCACTACAATTAAAGTTACAACCAGAATAAATTAACCAACAACTAACCTGCAAGTAGTTAATGGGAGGTGTGAGTGGCTAGTGGTAATGTTCCTGGATTACTAATCCACAGACCCAGCCTGATGCTCTGGGAACATTGGTTAGAAACCTGCGATTACAAACTAGACTGATAATGATCATATAACCATTATCAATTGTCATAAAACTCCTTCTGGCTCACTACTGTCGTTTATGGAAGGAATTCTGCCATCCTTACCTGGTCTAATCTTTATGTGACTCCAGATCCACAACAACATGTTAACTCTTGCTCTCTGAAATGGTCTAGCAAACCACTGAGTTCAAAAGGCAATTAGAGATGGACATTAAATGTTGCCCTTATCAGTGGCATCTACATCCCATGAATGATTAGAGAGAAAACAAATCCTTTCAATCGCACTGAAGAGCTATCATTTCTGCTGCTGAATGAATGTTCAACTCGGCATATTTAAAAGGGAACATCAGCTAAAAAATGAAAGGGCTTGTGTCAGATCAACATTATATGCTGCTTAACGTCATCATCTGTCTGCTGTTACACTTCTGCTGAGGGTGCATTACAACAATCTCACAAATACGACATTTACTGTAATTTTCCCTATGGGTGTGTGTGGGTTGTGACATTATTTTGGAACACTTAACGTCATCCAGAAATTGGATGTTTGCATCCCAATTTCTTGCTTAACAAGTTTTGTTGATTTACATAATGGGACGTATAAAGTTCTAAACATAAATTAAAGTGGGTTAGATTCTTTGTCCGCTTTACCAACTAGAACAGCTACCCACACACTGAACTTACATAAGTCCACGAGGTAGAAACTTACTTGACAACATATCTCACTCATTTCCCAGTGGAAAGACCCAGCAGCTAAAAACACATTTGCCCATGCACCCAATATTCAAAACTATTGGCAGGATCCCAAACCTGTTTTCCCCAAGGAACAATTATCAATAGGCTGAGGATAGATCAGTCACAGTCTGGCCATGCACATTTAAATTGTAGTTTAGATTAGAGTGGTGCTGGAAAAGCACAGCAGGTCAGGCAGCATCTGAGGAGCAGGAAAATTGATGTTTCGGGCAAAAGCCCTTCATCAGGAAATCGTGCTTTTGCCCGAAATGTCAATTTTCCTGCTCTTCGGATGCTGCCTGACCTGCTGTGCGTTTCCAGCACCACTCTAATCTAAACTCTGGTTTCCAGCATCTGCAGTCCTCACTTCTGCCTACATTTACATTGTACCATCTCAACACTTTGTAACAAAATAACTCTTCTTGAGATAGTTTGATCACAACTCTCTTTGTCCTGTCACAGCAGGCCCACAAGAGGAGCAACAACAAGTCTCCAATTACAGTTTGACGCAATTAGAAATCACACAACACCAGGTTATAGTCCAACAGGTTTATTTGGAAGCACTGGCTTTCAGAGCGCTGCTCCTTCATCATGTAGCCGACAGCCAGTGCTTCCAAATAAACCTGTTGGACTATAACCTGGCGTTGTGTGATTTTTAATTTTCTGTAGAGCAGTCCAACACCAGCTTTTCCATATTACAGTTTGACACAAGCATAGGACACTGGCTGGGAGCTGGCATGGTATATTAAAATTACCCTAGAGTCCGAAATTTTAGGCATGGTCTTGGGGCACCTGTTGACAACTAAAAAAGTATCCTGCTCATGATACCCCAGCACCTATTTAGAGTCATAGAGATGTACAGCAAGGAAACAGACCCTTTGGTCCAACTCATCCATGCCAACCTAACCTAATCTAGTCCCATTTGCCAGCACTTGGCCCATATCCCTCTAAACCCTTCCTATTCATATACCCATCCAGATGCCTTTTAAATGCTGCAATTGTACCAGCCTCCACCACTTTCTCTGGCAGCTCATTCCATACATGTACCACCCTCTGTGTGAAAAAGTTGCCCCTTAGGTCCCTTTTACATCTTTCCCCTCTCACCTATGCCCTCTAGTTCTGGACTCCCCACCCCAGGGAAAATCCAGACAGATATTTCTTTACTGATTGCTTCCTCTCCAGTCCTTTTCTTCCTCTGTCTTAATATATTCCTTCAGAATTCTTTCTATTTAGCAAAGATGTACCAACAACTCACACAAACCTTTTAAAAGGATTCAATAGGAATTAACCAAAATTTGAATTTGAATTTGAAATTTACCTGAATAAATCACTTCAACCATCAAACTCGAAATGTGTTACACTCAGCCTACTATATTCAATTTGCAGAACGTGAAGTTTCCAGTACATTATATTTTTCTTTAAATGACCATGTATTTAGCTTCAAAATCACACAAGTGTCTTAATTCCTTCAATTGAGTAAAATTTAAACACAAGGTTGTTTTAGAACTAGGGAATACATCAGAAAAGATTCAGTCAGAGGTCGCACAATACCAGGTTATAGTCCAACAGGTTTATTTGAAATCAGAAGCTTTTGGAGCACTGCTCGTTTGTCAGTTGAAGTGGGAGCTGATGAAGGGGCAGTGCTCCAAAAGCTTGTGATTTGAAATAAACCTGTGTCGTGTGACTTCTGACTTTGTCCACCACAGTCCAACGCCAGTACCTCCACATCATGACTACCAGAAAAGCTTTAGGAAGGATATTTGAAGGTTTCTTATTGATTGAATTGTCAATTTTCTTAATTGGTGCCACAGTATTTTTTTTACCATTAATCTTTTACAATTAACAATCTGTCTGTAACTTCTGTAAATTAGACTACTAAACTTTTTAAAATCAATACCACAGTCGCACTTGCTGAATTTGTGTAGTCATTTTACCTTAGACAATTTAATTTAACAATTACTGCAGCAATATGTTTATTGGCAATCAGTGTTGCCAAGAAATCCCTCAAAGCCTTAAGGTTATAGAAGAAATAAGTTAAACTGAACCACACCCTGGAAATTAATTTTGTGTAATTACACATATCATTTGTGCTGACATTTCATTAGTCTCAGGCTCTGGAACATTTATTTCAATACAGTCAACATTGCCCACTCTGTGCTGTTATTGGAAACCTGCTTTATTATGTATTGAAGTAATCCTTTCTTTACAATTTAAGCATTTATCTTTCAATACATCTCCGTTTTCAATTTGTATTCCCATGACACAAGCTTAATGTTTGATGAAAACTGAAAGAACTTCAGTTGCTGGAAATTAGAAACAAGAACAGAAATTGCTGGAAAAGCTCAGCAGGCCGTGGCAGCATCTGTGGACAGAAATCCAAGTTAACATCTCAGGTCCAGTGACCCTTCTTCAGAACTGATGGTAGCTAGGAAAAAGTTGTTTTTTTTTAAATGCAGAATATAAGGTGGTGGAAAGGAATTAAGGAGTAAACAAAGGATGGAATTAGAGCCCAGAGAAAACAACAGTTGGACAGAGAAAAGAGTGGATAATGATCAATCTAGGCAAATAAATAGCTACTACTGGAGACTATTGTGGCTAACAAAGGATTGTATGTAATAGTAGACCATGTGATAACAAGGCCTGGTATGAGGGTCTTGGGGTAAGAACATTGGAAATGGTGCCTCAAGCACCTTTGTTAAACTTGATATTGACTCCAGTGGGCTGTAGAATTACCAAATCGAAAATGAGGTCTGTTCTTCCAGCTTGGGCTGAGCTTTGCTGGAGCACTGCAGCAGGCCTGAGGCAGAGATGTTGGCCAGGGAACAGGGTAGTGTAATGGAAGTGACAGGCAACAAGAAGCATAGAGGCTTTTTTGAGAACAGAACATAGGTGTCCTGCAAAGTGGTCAACCTGTGCTTAGTTTCCCTAATGTAGGGGAGATGACATTATGAGCAGGAAATGTAGTAGAATTGATTAAGCGAAATGCAGGTAAAGCGCTGCTTCACCTGGGCGGTGTGTTTGGGTCCTTGGATACTGAGGTGGGAGGAAGTGAACAGACAGGTGTTACACCTTCTGCGGTTGCAGGAGAAGGTGCGGTGGGACTTTGGGAGGGTTGTTGGGAGTGAAGGAGAGTGGACCAGGGTGTACCGGAGGGATTGGTCCCTGTGGAAGGTGGACAAGGCAGGGGAGGGAAATAAGTGTCTGGTGGTAGCATCCCACTAGAGGTGACAGAAATGGCAGCTAATGATCCTTTGGATGTGGATGCTGTTTGGAAGGTAGGTGAGGACAAGAAGGAAGGGAAGGGAAGGGGGTGAGGGCTGAGGTGGGGTACTTGGGTCGGAAGGCCCTGTGAACTATTGTGCTGGAGAATCTTCAGTTTGAGGAAGAAGGTGGGCATTTCAGAGTCCACCTTTTTGAAGCTGACATCATCAAAAGAGACCAAGGAATTGGGAGAATGGAATAGAGTCTTTACAGGAAGCAGTGTGTGAGGATGAACAGTCAAGGTAGCTGTAGGAATCAGTGGGTTTGTAGCAGGTACCAATGACCAGCTGATCCCCAGAAATGGAAACAGAGATGTTGAGGAAGGGAATGAAGGAGTCAGAGATGGACCAGGTGAAGATCAGAGCGGGGTGGAAATTGGAAGTGAAATTGATAAACTTTTCCAATTCCAGACAAGAGAGGAAAGCAGTACTGATGATACCATCGAGAAACTGGAGAAAGAGTTGTGAATGGGGCCCAGAGTAGGATTAGAACAAGGAATGTTCCACTTACACCACAAAGAGACAAGCACACATGAGGCCTGTGCAGGTACCCAAGGCCACCCCTCTGACCTGATGAAAGTGAGAGGAGTTAAAGGAGAAGTTGTCCAGGGTGAGGATAAGCTCACCCAGGTGGAGGAAGGTGGTGGTGGACAGGGATGGTTCAGGCCTTTTTTCCAGGAGGAAGTGAAGAATGCCAAGACCATCCTGATTGGAGATGTACGTGTAAAGGGATTGCATGTTCATCGTAAAGAGGGGGTGGCTGGAGCCCATAAACTGGAAATTCTGAAACTGATATAAAGCATCAGAGGAATTGTGGATGTAATTGGGCAGGGACTGGACAAGGAGAGGATAAACTAAGTTGAGGTAGGAAGAGATGAGTTCTGTGGGGCAGAACAATGGGTTTGCCTAGGCAGTCATGGTATCGTAGAACCCCTACAGCGTGGAGATAGGCCATTCAGCCCAACAAGTCCACACTGACCCTCTGAAGAATACCTCATCCAGACCCATCTCCCTACCTAAATCCCTGCATTGACAGGGCTTTTGCCCGAAACGTCGATTTTCCTGCTGCTCGGATGCTGACTGACCTGCTGTGATTTTTCCAGCACCACTGTAATCTAGACTCTGATTTCCAGCATCTGCAGTCCTCACTTTTGCTCTGCATTTCCCATGCCTCATGCACCTAACCTGGGGCATCTCTAAGGACTACAGGTAATTTAGCATGGCCAATTCATCTAACCTACAAATCTTTGGATTGTGGGAGGAAACTGGAGCACCCGGAAGAAACCACGCAAACATGGGGAGAATGTGCAAACTCCACACTGACAGTCGCCTGGGTCTGGAATCAAATCCGGGTGCCTGATGCTGTGAGGCAGCAGTGCTAACCACTGAGGCACTGTGCCTCCACCCCATTTGTTTAATTGTTTGTAATTTATCATTGTTTAATGCTTTAGTCACTAGCCACATGGGGCAAAATGCAATTCTAATTCTAAATTAAGGATTTGTTACTGACACTGAGTACTCTTATTGACACAACTTTTTTTGTGAGGACATGAACCTTTTTAGACATTGTTTATAAGACAGTGCAAGTGGTTTCTCATTATGAATGCTTTATTTCTTTGGTCACTGTATGATATTAAATGTTTGCTAAGAAAATACTCTAATAGCGATATCCATTTATCTGCATTATGTGAGTGTACATATGGAATTCTTTATGAAAATGACTAAGCCTATTTAAAATGGTGAGACCATAGCCACACCTTTGACGTTATTGTACAAGTTTGCAATCATCTTCATTCAGTGAGATTTTCAGAGTTAACAAAAGAAACAATAATTAGGTGTGCTCATTACAGAACTCTCTAAATGAAATATTGCAATACTGGGACTTCTAGGGCCTGACTGATTGTGTAGTGGTAAGGTAAAGTGAGAGTGGTCATTCAGTACTTTTATCCTTATCCTTCCCAACAATATGAATTTGTACCCACAGGGAGAAGCTATTTTATTGCCCAAAGAAACTGCCTGGAAACCCTGGTGACTTCCCTGAGGGTAGGGGAAGTTGGTGGCTTGCATGGGGAGCTCCTATTCAAGCACTTTGTGACCTAAGGAGGATCTATCCTGTAGCAATGACCACACTTGAGGCAACATTTTCCCCTCACTGACTACCTCTCACCCCAAATGATTGCTCTCAGCAACCTTGACCCAAACCAGTGTTTTAGCTATGGCCACCACTCCCAGGGGCACTATTGGGCCGAACACCTGCTGACCTTCCGAGTAGCTGACTGTCTTTGGCAGTAGAATCTTGACCTTTAAAAGAACAGGAGACTCGATGCCACAAAATTAGCTGCCTGATTGCTACAAAGTCCAGTCAGGGTTTCCCAGAACAGTTAATGCAGAAAGGCTCCGCCCCTTCAGGCTTAGCTTCACACCATCACTATCCTGAGAACTTCCAGTCCACTTAGTCCAATTATTTTCAAGGTTTTAAATCCATTAAATGTAGTGCATTTTGATAATACTGTACAGAAGAATGTTATTCTCTTTCACACAGGTTATTCAGGGTAGCATGTGTACATCATCATACAACTTTTAAATAAGGCATCACATACTGGAGCTAAATTCCACTTGCAGCATTTCTGAAGGAATGCTAAGCACACAGCTTGGCAATTCATCAAGACCATGAAAGATGAAAACTGATAATTTTTTTGAGCATTTTTATTCCAAGTCATAACAATGAATAGAACATGGAGGGTGTCTTTAATACTGTGTAGAGTTTTTCTGTTTTTGAGTTAAAGCAGTTCAAGTGAGATTCATGGCACTCTGATTGCCAAGACTTGGAGTGACCTTTCTTATGCAATCTTCCACTCTTCACCTCGTTAACAATGTCATCAGTTTCTTGGATTCCTTTCTTGAAGAATCATGTGGTCAGAGAAGAGGAGTGTTCGCCACCACTGGAACTTTCTGGCAACATGCTGCAGGAGCCATATTTAAAGCCCAGCTGCACACCATTTCAGAAAGTGACAAACAGGAATGTCACTACACACTGGTACATTTAGGGCATGACCCAAAGGAAAGGACAGCTCGCTCCCCACTTCATGGACAGGGACCTGGGTGTCTTGATGAATTTAGTCCCAGGTGAAAAAGACCTATCCAGCATGACAGAAAAAAGGTGCTGTGCAAGGGAATGTGCCACCATCTTCTCTGAACAACCTCACACTCACAAGGCAACCACTGCACATTGTTTTCAAAAAGGCTCATGGGCTACAAGTCACCCACATCATCCTCCCAAACTGCAAACTGTCCTGCCCTCTGCACTTCACCACCACTCTTGTTAATGCATCAGAACAAACTGCTCTACTATCCACTTCCATCCTACTCTGTCCCTCTCTTTGTCTCGTTGCAAAAACCTTTCCACTTCAGACTGATGTCTCCATTGCACCCTAACAGATCTTCCTGTCATTCGTAGATTTGGTTCCACTTGACTTGCAGACTGACCACGAGCCATCCCCAGTACACAAGGACATGGATCCCATTGGTGAACCTCACTGCAATCTGGCAATCTAGTTCTGCTATTCCAGTCATCACAAAAGCGAAAGATTTTGTAAGAGTGCACAAATCCCTATTTACCTGTCTTTTAGACCCTAGGTGATAGAAAACATAGACCAGGTTTCTGTACTTGACAATGACTATTATTTATCACAAATAATTAGATTCCAGCTACAAATAAACAATTATGAACCATCAACATAGTTAAAATGCTAACTTCCTTATAAAACTTTCTTTACACACACATTCAGAAAGACACAGACAGACACAAAAAGAGACATGGATATTATAGGCAGAGGGAAAGACTGGGAAGGCAGCTTAGTGTTCCCTGCCCTCAGGGTTCACTGAGATGATCATTTTGGTTTGTCAAGACTTGCTGTTCCTTGATCTTCCTTCCTCTAGTACTTTCACTTGCTTGCAGGAGGCAGGCTGACTGGTTCACGTTCATAATGTCTCAGATATGTTGGTTAAAGCAACAGTTAAGAGGAATTACTTTGGCTTTCTTCAGTTTCAAATGTTTCTTCTTTTTCCTGGAGAGAAAAGAACAGCTCCTTCATTGCTGGAGGTCTGAGAGCTTCTGATCCAAATATTCACACCCACAATCTGCTCAGATATCTGGGAGTCAATCACATAGCTGTTAACAGGCAGAAGACCTTTGTCATCAACAATGGACAACATTTCAGAGACAAATCAGTGAAGTTTTGCTGGTCAGACCTCCCTTTGTTCACAGCCACTGGTCCCAGCTCATCTGTAATTAACTTTTTCCCACTGTTTGAACCATCAGCTCTGTAAACAACACTTACATTGAGTGACAGGAAACTTGCTTTTAAAAAGTGCAGCAATCCATTCAACAGTCTTTGGTATTTGAAACAGTCTTATTCCGATTTCAGTCCACAATCAAAAATGCAGAAAAATAAAAAGGTATTGGTTTAGAACTCAGTGCCTGACTAACCTGGCCAGCTCCCTGGTGTGGAATTGGATAGGTGCCTTGACTGACTGTGGCATCACCCTGGACTAACCATGGTCCCCCTTCAACCCATAAAGAACTGTTCCTCTTTCACTTTCACACATGGCCAATTGGTAATCAGAGTGTCACATTTATCGCTGGTAGATGCTACAGGTGTGATATTGATGCAGCACAGTGACATATCCACACACTTGACTGTTCAGTACTATCCACCATCACAAGCTAACCTGGCTTTGCATCTGTGTTTAAATACAATACAAGCTACAGATGCTGGCAGTCTCCAGGTAACCGCAAAGTGAATGAGCACTGAGAAATTAAGCTAAGAGCCAAAGAAGTCCATTGTGTGCAGATGTGTGAGGTGCATCATGTCCCTACACAAAAAGTGACCTGCCACGAGCATGGAAAGTGAGAATTGGTCTGAGAGCAAGCACGATGATGTGAGGCTGGTGGTTTGTTGATGCTGGCTTGTCTGAACAAAGCAAAGTCATCCTTATGAACTGGGGGCCTGATGCCAAAACTGGGAGAGCTATCTCGCAGATTGATCAAGCAACAGCCAGACAGTCATTCTCATGGAATCATACCTTACAGAAAATATCCCACACACCATCACCACATTCCAGGATATGTTCTGTCCCACCGATAGGACAGACCCCACAGAAGTGGCGGTAGAGTCGGATACAGTTAGGAGGGAGTTACTTTGGGAGTCCTCAACTTTGATTCTGGACCCCATGAATTTAATCACTTCAGTTTAAACATAGGCAAGGAAATGTCCTCCTGAATACCACATACCGTACTCCCTCACTGATGAACCACTACTCAGAGAAGCACTGAGGGTGGCAAGGGTGTAAAATGTACTCTGAGTGGGGGATTTCAATCTCCACCACCAAGAGTGGCTCAGCAGCAGCACGACAGATTGAACAGGTTCGGTCTTAAAGTACATAGATGCTGGATTAGGTCTACAGCAGCTGGTGAGGGAACCAACAAGTGGGAAAAACATACTTGACCTCATCCTTACCAATCTGCCAACTATAGATGCATCTGTCCATGTCCACTGCACAGTCCTTGGGGAGATAAAATGTCATATTCACGCTGAGAATGCCCTCCATATGTCTTGTGACACTGTCATACTATGTTGAATGATAAAGACTTTGAACAGAACTAGCAATGCAAGACTGACCATCCATGATGCACTGTGGGCCATCATCATCAGCAGAACGATACTCCAGCACAATCTGTAACCTCATGGCCTGACATATGTCTCCTCAACCATTACAATCAAGCCAGGGGATCAACCCTGGTTCAGTGTAAAGTACTGGAATACATGCCAGGAGCAGCACCAGATGCATGTCAATCTGATGAAGATGCCAAACAGGAATACTTGTATGCAAAACAGCATAACCAGCAAGTGATTGACAAAGCTAAGCAATCCCATAACCAACAGATCAGATCTAAGCTCCACAGTCCTGCCACATCCAAGTGTAAATGGTAGTGGACAAATACAGAACTCACTGAAGGAAGAGGCTACTCATGATGCAAGAGTCCAAAACATTAGGGGAAAGGATATGGCTGAAGCATTTGCAACAATCTTCAGCCAGATTGTAAGTGAATGCTTCACCTTGGCCTCCTCCAGTGGTCCCCAGCGTTATAGATATCAGTCTTCAGCCAATTTGATTCACTCCACGTGATATCAAGAAATGGTTGGAGGAACTGGATACTGCAAAGGGATCTGACAACATTCCACAATGGTATTTAAGACTTGTGCTCCATAACTTGCCACTCTTTGAACCAATCCCTTCAAATTCAATTACATCTACCCACAATTTGTAAAATAGTTGAGGTATGCGCTGTACACAAAAAGCAGGACAAACCCAAATCGGCCAATTACAGCCCTGTCAGTCTACTCTCGATCATCAGTTATGTGATGGAAGAATTCATCAACAATGCTATCAAGCAGCACCTGCTCAGCAATAACCTGCTTAGTGATTCCCAGTTTGGGTTCCGTGAGAATCACTCAGCTCCTGACCTCATTACAGCCTTGGATAAAATTCCAGAGGTGCAGTAAGAGTGACAGCCCTTGACAGTTGACCAAGTGTGGCATCAAGGACCAAAACTGGAATCAATGGGTATTGCGGACAAACTCTCCTCTGGTTGGAATCATACCTGACACACAGGAAGGTGGTTTTAGTTGTTGGATGTCAATCATCTCAGTTCCAGAACATCTCTGCAAAAGGTCCTCAGGGTAATGTCCCAGGCCCAACCATGTTCACCTACTTCATTAATGACCTTCCTCCCATGATAAGGTCAGAAGTGGAGATATTTACCAATGATTGCACAATGTTCAGGACTATTCATGACTCCTCAAATACTGAAGCAGTCCATGTTCAAATGCAACAAGATCGGGGTAATATCCAGGTTTGGGCTGACACATGTCAAGTAACATTTGTGCTACAGAAATGCCAGGCAATGACCATCTCCAATAACAGACAATCTAAATTACCACACCATGACATTCAGTGGCGTTACCATCACTGAATCCCCCACTAACAACATCCTGGGAGCTACTGTTGACCAGAAACTCAACTGAATTTGCCACATAAATACTGCAGCACCAAAAGCAGATTGGAAGCTAGGAGTATGTGGCAAGTAACTCATTTCCTGATTCTCCAAAGCCTGTTCACCATCCATAAGACACAGGTCAGGAGTGTTTTAACCGAGACTGTGTTCATTTGTCCTGATCTTTCACCACAATATATTTTGTTTGACAGTGCTCTTGTGAAACATTTTTACTGTATTAAAGGTGCTATATAATGCAAGGTTTTGTTGCTGTTCAACTGAAAATGATATTTTGTCTACGCTGAATCCTATCCTTACGTCACATACACTTTTTTACTTGTGAAAACAGGCTGGGTCATAGGCCTTCCCAAACTCTGGGTCACAAACCCCTGTAGCTTGTGGATAGCTGACCAACTATTACAGCCACAAGCTCTGAGTCAACAATGGCTGCCATTGAGCTCTGAGTGCTAACAGCCCTTTAAATATCTGGAGTTTTTCTAGTGGTGAGTGTAACCTAATTGCCTGATCCTGGAGGCCTGAGAAAGCTAATTGAAAGGCTGGTTGAGTCATAATTGGAATGAAATAATTTTGAATCCCCACTCCACGAACCTCCCACCACTCCCCATCACCATCATTTCCCCCCCCCCCCCCCACCCCCCCCCCCCCTCCCCCCACCCCCCGCCTCACTTGCTGCTCTCATGAACTTTTACCTTTGGCATACAGCTCCAGCACACGTCTCCTCACCTTAGCTCCTTCACTCCAACAGGCTACTGCAGCCTCACACATCTTCCACCTACCCCACTTAACGTACAGAGGTTGTGGCAGCAAAATGGGGTGGCAATGGAAAAATATTTGGGAAGCACTACCATCAGTGAAAGACAAGTTTGAACAAATTTCACTTTTCTCACCCAGGCTGGCCACATAAACTGTAAACACAGCTGGATCCATATTGGACGGGTTTCCGTGTTTTCAATTACCTCTGTTTAACCTGCTGAGCTATCGGGAAAGTGTATTTATATTTTCTAATCAACCTGTTCAGAGATGTTAGTGCACACCTCTGGACTTGAACCTAGGCCTCCTAGTTCTGAGATTGGAACACTATCTAGTGCATCAGAAGAGACATATATTTGGGCAGCATAAATATTTTCAATCAACTTGTCATTGCCCACCTCTGGAGCTGGTGGGACTTCAACCTGGGCTCCTGGTCAAGAGGAAGAGATACTACCACTGCACCAGAAGAAACATATATTCAGGCAGTATATTTTTAAACTTTTTAAAAAAATTATTAACTTTTTTTTCAAGCTAATCAGAGATGTTGTTACCCACCTCAGTAGCATAAGGGACTTGAACTTGGGCCTCCAGGACCAGGGTAAGAGACATTACCACTGTGCCACATGAGGACTTAAATCCAAGTCTCCCAGTCTAGGGCAATTATGGCAGTATAATTTTGTCATCATCACAATTCAGCTGCTTAATACAAAGTAATTCAGAAGCAATTCTGACTCATTCAATTGTAGAACTCTCCAGACTCTCCCAAGATATTACCCCCAGAGCAGAATTTGTTGTTACTGTTTCTCAGCTCTAAACATTAATTTTCCTAATTAATTTGCAATTGTTGGCATTTTCTATTACCAGGACACGTAGCACACAAGTCCAGACTTGCTATGCCTTACAAGTTTCAAAGAATGAATGATTATGAAATTCTGGTGCCACTGTGATTGTTCCACCCAGTGCTGCAGGATAAGATGACCATGTTCTGAATTACAGATCAGAAAAGAAAGGCTAAAGTTCCAGAGATGAATAAAGTGAGTACATCAAAAATGAAATCTAAATAAAAAGGTAACAGGAGAAATAATTACAGCATCAAAAGAAAACTCATATTTATATTCATATTGCAAATTACTTCACCTACAACATATTACATAAAGTGCAATAATAATTGTTTTCTAAGCAAACATACCAGATGTTTTCTGCATAGAAATATCTCCTCAATGGGTGAGTCACCACAATATCTGTTTTGAGGCTGCTGTTTGTGGAGGGATGGTACCATCACACTGGCATAAGTCTTTATGTCTTTTTTGTGTACTCTGCCATGAAACCTTTGGTATCCACCAAAAAATGAAAAATAAATAGAAAGGGTTTGATAGTATCTGCTAGTCTTTGGGACTGAAAATTGATCATATCAAATAGCCTATCTCTTTGACAGTTCGCAACAAGCAAGATACTAACCATACACAACTAGCCTGTGCCTGCAAAACATGCAACACAGTGTTGAACATCAGATACGATTCTGAAATCGAACAACATCATTTGGGTAATCATGAGTTTGCAAAGAATTACACTGAAACCAATTTAAGATTGTGTGCACGAGAAGTTACTTACATTAGTGCACAAGGCCCTGTTGCTTACAGAAATAAAGAACATGTACACTCATTACACCTGTTTTAACAAAATAGATGACATTAGTTTACTGGTTCACTTCTCAGGTGATGCCCTGAGCAATCTAAGCCAACCTGCTGGGTTTAAAATGTAAAAGATGACTGTCAGTTAACTGACAGTCAGCACTTATGGGTGTATGCTCAATGGCACTACCCTGATCTATCAGAGTCCACTTACCAACCAGTCCACTTTCAACTCTCCTCGCATCGACTTGGATTTCCCCTTGAGCTTGTATTCTTGCAAATTGTCCTGATGAGCGCAAGATGAAAAGTTTCAATAAATTGTGTATTTTCTTGAGCAATATTCAAGTTCTGTCTTACAAAATTACAAATTTAATTAAAAGGGTGATTTAGGCAATGGAACTAAAAAGGTGATTTACTTAGTAAGGTCCATGGTACTAAAGATAAGTAAGCACCTTGACCGTTTAATTATCACCATACCAAGGCAAACTTTGTCAGCATCACATTACAGTACTTGTTTATCATACATATTAAACCATATGATATTCCACTGTTCACAAACATTATTATTAATCTGGAGCAGTTCTTTGATCTGTAGCATAAAAAACTTTTTTATTGAATTCAAATCTATCCATTCTACTTTTCTTGTTATCTTCTTACTGGGGCAGCTGCCAGTATTGCTAATTACCCATTATTTTAGAAATGTCTTCCTCTTCAGACAATTTTCTGTTAGAACTAGTCTGAACTTTACTCCCACTGTAGCATTACATTTTATGCATTCACAGGACGTGGGTGTTGCACCTCAAGAACAAAGTGTACTCCATCCACCCCCACAAAAATCAAGTTTTCTTTCAATAAACCGTGAAATAAAAGCAATGAGCAGCCAAGAAGTAGAGCCTCATTTTATATATATGTGCACATTTTAATCAATTACACAGATTGTTGTTTTGAATACTGCAGAAATTATGGGTAACAATATATGGGGAAAGTATGATTTTTTTTTAGAATTCCTACAGTGTAGAAATAAGTCCTTCGGCCCAACAAGTCCACACTGACCCTCTGAAAATTAACCCACTCAGACCCATTCCCCCTATCTTATATTTACCCCTAACTAATACACCTAACTCACACAACCCTGAACACTATGGGCAACTTAGCACAGAAAATCCACCTGACTTGCACATCTTTGGACTGTGGGAGGAAACCGGAGCACCTGGTGGAAACACATGCAGACACAGGGAGAATGTACAAACTCCACACAGACAGTCACCCAAGGCTGGAATCAAACCCAGGTCCCCAGCACTGTGAGGTAACAGTGCTAACCACTAAGTCACCGTGCCACCCCAAACCCATGTTCTGGGTGTGATATTGTGGAGAGATTAACCTATGTTGTGCAGAAGTTAACATTTACTCTCTTTTATGTTGATTACATGTCTCTTTATGCTACTCAATTTAACCCAGTTTTTTACTTCTATTCTTCCCTCCCCATTTAAGTTGACATTTTCCTCTGCTGTTCCCTCAATCACTCTCTAGCACCTCCCAATTCCAGGAGTTGAAGCAATGCAGACTTGACCTAACGTGTGGCGCGGTCCCTTTCAATGAGGTATTATCTTTTATATCTGGGGAGAGGTGGTTAAATATGATAATACAGTCCCCCTGTTTGTAGATAATGAACCTAGATGGAATTAATTAAGAGTTCAGTAACATTATTTGCAATTTTCTTCCTCGAGGTTATATGGATATAAGACACACTAAATGAAAATTATAAATTTAATCTCAGAGTTTGGTGTCAATTTGGTGCAGCTTCATTTAGCAGTGTGTAACATATTCAAGCAAATGTTTAGCTTTTCACATTTGCATATTCATTCCAAATCATTTTAACGAAGTCTGTTTGCTGCCACTTGCTTGGTTCCTAACAGGGCACATAAATCAAGCAGCTCGAGACCATCAGATAACTGCCAGCAGATGCTACTGGCATGACAGTGATCCTGCAAAAAAGGTTTATTGTCAATGCCTCGGTAAACCGTTTATGTATTTTTTTCAATTTCAGCAACATCTAATTGTTGTCTTCTCTGTCAGAAAAATGTCACATGAAATAGATACAAGCACAGTTCCTGCCAAGCAGTCCATTTATCTATAAAGAGGGCCAGTTGTCCACCAATGGCAGCTTTGAGAAAATTGTAACTCCACCAAAAACCAGGAGGTATTTGACCTGGTCTAGTCCTGCCTCTCCACACCCGCTTCCAATTCTAACAGAGGCATGTTGGGGTGAGAACAGGGGTAAATTTTCAGTAGTTTACAGAGATTTTGTGCTTCCAGTTTAACTGCTTTCTCACTGTTCACAGATGGAGGCCAGGCTTCCCAGGGCTTGGAATCCCAGCGGGTCACCATAGGGCAAGAAGAATTGGATCCAAGATTAGAATTTTAAAATCTTTTTCTGGAGAGCAAACAGTTCTTTGCACAATTATACATACCTGCTGGTTCACTCCACAGCCATGGTAAATTGCTTTGAATTAGTTTTAAAACTTATTCTGTGGGTCCAACAAGCACAAGCACCGCCCCTCTCCTCCTTGTGCATTAAACCAAGTGACTGCCTAGCCTAATTGGCAAGGTGTTGGCATCAAAGAGGGAGCTCCCCTCCCTGAAGGCTTGAATTGGGAACCAAACTTGCCTTCTGGCCAATCAGGCTACTTTGCATTTCAAAATAGCCTTGCATAAGATAGGTGCCTGTTGAGGATCCAGGATCCATCTGTCTGTCCCAGTTCCAGACATTCCATTGAGAACTCAGCCCTCTGGTTCTCTATTACAAATTAGTCCCTATCTCTCAACCTACTGTGGATTGTGCACATCTATGTTTCAGTTCTTGTTTTCTGTATGCTTCATGTAACAGAGGAGATGAATGGGACCTTGGTGTCCTTATTGTCTTTCCTGCAGCAGTCATTGCCCCTCTGTTGAACTAGTGAGCACAAAAAATGCCATCTTCTGACTGGCTGGTAGCTCTCGGAGGATTTCATCTCCCAGGGTCTTGGTTTCAGGTGAAGGCCTACTGGTGGCCTTGGCATTTCCTGATTGGCTTGTGGTTCAGGCCTTCCTGAAAAATAATAGCAGGGCTCTCTTGCCACCTCTCTAGCCAGTGGGTAAAACCTCCACCATTCAACAAATTCCACCCCACAAATTCTGATAGAATTGGTTACTGGCAAAGAGTTGGCAGCCTTTATCTTCTGCTGTTCCTTGATTCAAAGATGAAGTCTATTCAGGTTCATGCATTTCTGCCATGGGTTTGCACATGACTGATCCGCAGTCCAATTCTGGATACATAAATCTTTGCACACACTCGGTAGAATCTCCCATGTGGTAGTGGTTTCCAGAATGGAATTTACTTTTTCCTCTCTTCTGTTCATCTGCTTTAGCACTAAGATGTGGAGATTTTGTGGAGACTCAAATCATGACGCAGTATGATGGCCAAGTTGCTGCCATTTTGAAACCCTTATGGTTTCAAAAAGTTTTGCAAGGTGAGTATGTTATTGGGTTTCTTGGGATTTCTCTTTCTACCAGAGTTAGTTATTTTTTCCAATTTGTCTTTGCAAATCAGACCTGGGCCTTTGGAATGATGCCATCCTGACTTGTGACCTTGGTTTGCTCTGCCAGTCAATGAAGGCTGCTCACTTTTGTTTTAATCTTGAAGGCTACATATTTCATTATCATTTTCATTGAGCCAGATCTATGATGCAGTGTAGCAACGTCATGAAGACTGCAAATTTCAGTGATAACACTGCTTAACATCCCTTAACTTACCAGAGCTGAACATTATGTTAAATGGAATGAAGACTCCAATAGTCTCTGTGTCCAGCACAACTGAATAAACTACATGAACTACTTACAGCTTAATTGTTGGGTTATTTTTACATCCAGGGATAGATGGCCCAATAGACATTCTGCTTGGAATTTTTGTATCTGAGAGACTATGCAGGACACAGTAAGTTGCTGAAATGGATAAAGATGGAAAGTCCAAATCTGGCAGGAGGCTTTAGGGAGCAATTCTCTGACCACAACTTCAGTGAAGGTTAATTTATGAGAGGTCCTTTTTTAAAAAAAGTGATGTCATGACTGAAATCTATCAATTGATGTACAACAACTGTAACCTTAAATTAAGGCAGGGATTTAGCTCTTTAGATGCCTGTAACTATTAACCTTTATATATCTGGCTTCTATCATGCGGCTGATATGAACATGTAAACAAGGAGCAAGAGTCGGCCACTCAGCTGTTTGAGCCTGCTCCACCAATAATAGGATCTCTGATCTGATTTTAAGCTCAACTCTATGTTCCTGCACACACCCAATTATCTTTCATTCTCTTAGTAATCTGAAATCTATCCACATCTGCCTTAAAAATATTTAAAGATTCTACATCCACTGCCTCTGATGGGAAAGAGTTCCAAAGACTCACAACCTTTTGAGAGAAATGTTTTTCACATCTCTGTCTGAAATGGATGATCCTTATTGTTAAACCATGACCTCTATATCTAGATTGTCCCAGAAAAGGAAACATCCTTTCTATATCTACCTGGTTAAGTCCCTTCAGGATTCTAAATATTTCCATATGTGTCACCTCTGTCACTTCTAAACAGAGAATACACGTATAGCCTGTCTTGTCCTTTTTCATAAGGCATTTGTTTCAGGTGTTAGTTTTGTAAACTTTTTTGAAAAGTTTCCAATGCATTAACTTACTTTTGTAAGTACAATGGCCAGTACTGTACACAATTCTCCAGATGTGGTCTCACCAATGTCCTGTATAACTGAAGAAAAACCTCCCTATCCTTGCATTCGGTTCTCCTCGCAACAAAAAAATAACACACTATTAGCTTTCCTTGTTACTTGCTGTACCTGTATATTAATCTTATGTGATTTGTGCCCTAGGATACCCAGATCATTTTGCATCTTGAAGCTCTGCGACCTCATACAATTTCACACTTTCCCACATTACACACCATTTGCCATATATTTGACCACTTGGTTAGCCTATCCATATCCTACTTATGTCCTATTTACAAAGCAAGTGACCAGATCATTAGTCCAAACCTCTAGATTATTAACCCAATAATATAACTACTGACATTTCACCAGTTTCTCCTGGTCCACCAATGTCCATGACTTTAGCAATACGGGCTTTCCTATGGTTGAACAGCATTGTGGGGTTTAAATCTACAAGAAAAGTTTTATGCTTCTGAATCCTACTGTGCACCATCTTCTTCAGCAAAAAGAGGGAGGTAGGTCAGTCAGAGACCTGTAGAGTACCTGAATGATATGGATGAAATGGTAAAGAGCTGCTAAGGCTCATGAGCTGTGAGCATAAGGCTGGCAACAGGTTTCTGCATGTAAGTGTGAGCTAAAGCCGATGATTTAAAAGACTGAACTTTCATCATTAGGGATTGAAAGAATGAGTGATAGGTGTAATGATTTAAGCAATGGTTGGCACCAGCAACCATTGTACCAGCCTTCACCACTTCCTCTGGCAGCTCATTCCATACACGTACCACACTCTGTGTGAAAAAGTTGCCCCATAGGTCTTTTTTATATCTTTCCCCTCTCAACCGAAACCTATGCCCTTTAGTTCTGGACTCCCTCACCCCAGGGAAAAGACCTTGCCTATTTACCCTATCCCCAAAAGGCAAAAATGGACAATTTCATACTTTCCCACATTATTTTCTATTTACAAGATCTTTGCACGCTCAGGTAACTTATCTATATTCTACTCTTATCCTCTTCACAACTTACATGACCAGAACCTGAGCCACCACACAGCTGCTTGAGGTTTCCCAGGTGCCAATCCAGGTGCTGACATATTGAATTCCTGTTCCAAAAACCACTGCCACACATTGGATCCTGAGGATCCCCACAGAAGCAGGAAAAAGTACAAAGAAAAAATACATGCTTGAGTGAGGTCTTTGAGGAAGTAGCAAAGAGGATGGATGAGGGCAGAGTGATAGACTTGATCTATATGGGCTTCGACAAGGTTCCCCATGGGAGACTGATTAGCAAGGTTAGATCTCACGGAATACAGGGAGAACTAGCCATTTGGATACAGAACTGGCTCAAAGGTAGAAGACAGAGGGTGGTGGTGGAGGGTTGTTTTTCAGACTAGAGGCCTGTGACCAGTGGAGTGCCACAAGGATTGGTGCTGGGTCCTCTACTTTTTGTCATTTGGATGCGAACATAAGAGGTACAGTAAGTAAGTTTGCAGATGACACCAAAATTGGAGGTGTAGTGAACAGCAAAGAGGGTTACCTCAGATTACAACAGGATCTTGACCAGATAGGCTAATGGGCAGAGAAGTGGCAGATGGAGTTTAATTCAGATAAATGCAAGGTGCTGCATTTTGGGAGAGCAAATCTTAGCAGGACTTATACACTTAATGGTAAGATCCTAGGGAGTGTTGCTGAACAAAGAGACCTTGGAGTGCAGGTTCATAGCTCCTTGAAAGTGGAGTCGCAGATAGATAGGATAATGAAGAAGGCATTTAGTATGCTTTCCTTTATTGGTCAGAGTATTGAGTACAGGAGTTGGGAGGTCATGTTGCGGCTGTACAGGACATTGGTTAGGCCACCATTGGAATATTGCATGCAATTCTGGTCTCCTTCATATCGGAAAGATGTTGTGAAACTTGAAAGGGTTCAGAAAAGATTTACAAGGATGTTGCCAGGGTTGGAGGATTTGAGCTATAGGGAGAGGCTGAACAGGCTGGGGCTGTTTTCCCTGGAGTGTCGGATGCTGAGAGGTGACCTTATAGAGGTTAACAAAATTATGAAGGGCATAGATAGGGTAAATAGGCAAGGTCTTTTCCCTGGGGTGAGGGAGTCCAGAACTAGAGGGCATAGGTTTTGGCCTGATGAGACACAGAGGAATAAATATTTTATGGAAATATCAGTTTATATATTTCAGTTAGCCCCTTCAGTTAGAGAGGGGAAAGATATAAAAGAGACCTATGGGGCAACTTTTTCACACAGTGTGGTATGTGTATGGAATGAGCTGCCAGAGGATGTGGTGAAGGCTGGTACAATTGCAACATTTAAGAGGCATTTGGATGGGTATATGAAAAGGAAGGGTTTGGAGGGATATGGGCCGGGTGCTGGCAGGTGGGACTAGATTGGGTTGGGATATCTAGTCGGCATGGACTGGTTGGACCGAAGGGTATGTTTCCATGCTGTACATCTCTGTGACTCTATGAATGTAGGAGACTGGTAGCGCAGCTGGGAAGGTACCTTTTGCATATGAGTCTGATAGGGTTGAAACTTTTTCTGCTTGACTGAACACAGTAAGCATATCAGATATCACTATGGTCATGTCATGGGTAAAGTAAAGGAGTTGGGAAGAGACAGACCCTAAGGCTAATGTGCACCTAAAAGTAGATTTTATTCATGTGGCCTGCATATAGTTACATTCATACAATAAGCTTCCTAGTGTTTACTCAATAAGTCTTGAGTGGCTATCCTCATCTATGCTGTACCATTTTGTGTTTGAGGGGATACAATATCCCATTTGAAGATTAACTCACTCCTCAAAACAACTTGTTTCGTAGAAGTCGTACAATCCTTACAGTGTGGAGGCAGACATTTGGCCCATCAAGTCCACACCAACCCCTCAAAGAGCATCCCACCCAGACAGACCCCCTTACCCCTGCATTTCCCATGGCTAATCCACCTAACCTCCACATGATTGGCCTGTGGGAGGAAACCAGCACACCCGGTATATGGATCATCTTCTCATAATATTTCATACCCACTCCTCAGCTGCATCATTCAGAAACCTTGGTGTTCACTCTCTTATATATTTAGCCATGTCTTAATGTGACAGATCAGATTGAATATTTACAAAATTCTCATCACTTCCCCTCAAAGGAGTGCAAGTTGCTTTTAAGCAGACCTAGCCAGTTGCACTATCATGCACCCTCTGATGTGTGCAACCAATCATTTAAATAGCTAGCATTTCTAATTCAACATGCTGCCTGGATCACAATGAACAGCCACAAGTTAATTAGATATTGCAATCCCCATGCTTGTATTTTGGGATTTTTCCAGTTAACTCCCAGTAACTGCGTCTTTTTTACATAATTGTTTGGCAAACCAGTTTCTTTTAGTCATTTAATTGGGCAATACTGGCCTCCTTTCTAACATTGCCTTTTATGTTACAGATGCCAAAAAAAACTGCAGCTTGGTTCCAATCTCACAGTTTCCAGAATTATTTGTCATTTGTGATATTCTTTTACCTCTGGTTCCACTTGTCATTAAAATCTCATTCAAACAATATTTTGGCAGGGGCTAACTGAAATATATAAACTGATATTTCCATAAAATATTTATTCCTCTGTGTCTCATCAGGCCACAACCGTAACACCATGTAATGCTAAAATGTTAGTTACACATATTAAACTCAGCTGCAGCATTGAAGTTACTTCTTGTAGGTTCACAAGGAATCATTATGAGTCAATAATCTTTGTGCCAAGGCTTTTGTCATTGTGGGACACATAAGCCTAATCCAGTGAAACCTCAAGGGTCACTTGAAATTTCAAACCCACATTACCATTAGCCTATTTAGACCTAAAGTCACTCGCGTTAGCAGATCTTGGTGTTCTGATTTATGATTTATCTGCCATGAGATAGCACTGTTCAAACATGCCCATAAAATGGAAACAGAACAGACCTTGCTTGAGTTAGGGTCATAAGTTAAGAAACCAGAGCTGCATTTGACCTATGGGTCAGTTTGGATACCCTTGCATTAAGCTGTCACCTTACGATGAAATGCAGGCATATATTTGGAACAAAGTTGGACTAAGGCTGACTTAAGCAAAACACATAAAGTGAGTATAAAGAAAGAGTTGTTCCTGATTTTAATTACTGTTCATCTATTGTAAATGGTTTAAGATATTAGTCATGTGCATTTTAAAACTGTGTAGTACAGAAAATGTTATATTTTCATCCCATTTACAAGACACTTAGGCAATTGTCTAACTTCCCTATGCTACTTCCTGTTCCCAGTTTGACCCTGACTGGAGTCTTCCAGCCCAATCCAGGGGCATCAACAACTTTGAGTAAACATGTGTTGTTTGTCTAATGCCAGTTTAAAGCTCCTTCAAGATTGGGATTGGATTAAAATTTGATCAAATTTGACAGCAGGAGTTGGGTTGAACTTAACAGGAGAAATGGATGAACAGTGAGGATCGAGCCACCAGCCACCCAATGGGCATGCATTAAACCAAAACATGTGCTGTGTCCCTATCAATTTTCAAAGTTTGATCTCTTAACCACTGTCCCTATTCGTCACTTGCAAGTCTCATGTGAGTAGTTTGCTAGACTTGCTCAGGAAATCTGTGCCTCTCTGATGCTTATCCATGATCTCTGTCTTTGTGACTTGTGTACCTTTCTATTCCAATACACCCTTGAGGTCATCTAAAACTCAGCTGGATGTATTAATTTGCATTAAATCCCATTCTAGACTATGTTGTTCAAGACATTCTCGAAATAACCTGTCACACATTTACCAGAGCCAGTATAAATAGTTGCACTCGACAACTGCTGAAGATGAACACCTATAAAAGTTTCGCGAGATCATTATTCAGGATAGTATAACAGTATTAAAGATCTATTTTCAACAAGTTATTTTTAAGAACAGACAATTTCTAATACCAAACGCATTACATCAAAATACCATGTTCACATTATGTCAGGGATACATGAGTACACACAAGACAGCAGCTAACACGTGAATCTGTGTACTTGCACGCAATGTGTCAGAAAATTCAACAACTCGTGAATGCATGTAAGGCATGCTAAATGTAGCACATCCCGCAGTGGAGGGAGCTTCTATATTCATGTGATGTTCATGCCACTCCTTATTGAAAGTGGCAACAGATTCACATGGGAAAGATTATATCCTTGTGATAGATGACCCACTGGTCAACAAATTAGCAACACAATAAACACAAACACCATTGGCATTATGAGCAGTACGTATCTACAGTTTATACCATTTATTCCCAGAATGGATTATGTCTGACAATGGACCACATCACACTGGAAAACCATTTAAAGAAGTTGACTAAATGGGAAGTGACACATATCACATTGTCACCCCACTGTCTATGCTCAAATATGGTTACAGAATGGATGGTATGTACCATCAAATCAATGATGATTAAGTGTTGAACTTTAAAGCAAGGTTTTTGTATTGCTGTATTTTCATGCATTACCAATGTCAAAAGAATTACAAACCCATCGTTGCAACTTATCCACTGCAACTATGGCTAGGAATCTATGTCCTCTTGTTCTTGTTCCTTTTATGATCATGAACAGCTTCTCCATATCTGCTGTATTGAGCCTACACATAAGTTTGAAAACCCCCTCTCAGCCTTCTTCTCTCCAACGGGAACTTCTTCAATCTATCCTCATAACTGATGTTTCTCATAGCTGGAACCATTTTTGGTAAACAATTCTGCACTCTCTCCAATGCATTCACATCTTTCCTATAACATGTTGTCTACAACTGTACACAATAATCCAGCTGAGGTCGAACAAGTGTTTATACAAGTTCAACATCACCTCCTTGCTCTTGTACAGTATGCCCCTATTAACAAAGCAAAGAACACTGTGCTGTCTCTATCTGTCCTGCTACCTTCAATGATTGGTGTATATATACACTCAGGTCCCTCTGCTTCTGTACCCCACCTCCCAACTTAGAATTGTACCCCATGCTGTTCAGTCAGCATGTAAGTGCTGTTTACACAGATTCTTTGATTTAACTTATTTATTGTCTCATTTATTTTGTTATAAAATACAGTGAAAATGTTGTCACCACTCTCTAGCACCACCTTAACACACAGAAAAATAAACCAAAACAAAGAATATAATGACAGAAAAATAAAGAAATAATGTAAAGTGTTCAACTTTACAGTCCTTCTTGTTAAGCGCTCCACCACGGGCTGGGGCCAGGTGGCCAGGCATGAATTCCCTTCACCATGTGGTCACCACTCTTCAGCAGCACCTGATTAAAGCAGTAGTGGAAGTTTGAAGACAAGCTAACATCCAGAGCTGTATACAAATGGAATATCAGCTGGCAACAAGTAGCTGTTTGGTCTACGGACTAGTGTGCAGTCATTGATGACAACAACTTTCTGCTGTCAACAGCCATGTGAACACGAGCACATAAGAACTAGGAGTGGGAGTTGGCCTTCTGGCCCTTCGAGCCTGCTCTGCCATTCAATATGATCATGGCTGATTTTTTCATGGCCTCAGCTCCACTTCCCTGCCCTCTCACCATGAACATTAATTCCTTTATTGCTGAAAAAAATTATCTAATCTTAGCTTTAAAAACATTTACTGAGGAAGCCTCAACTACTTCACTGGACAGAGAATTCCATAGATTCACAACCCTTTGGGTGAAGAAGTTCCTTCTCACTAGAGTCGTAAATTTGCTCCCCCTAATTTTGAGGCTATGCCATCTAGTCCTAGTTTCACCTGCCAGTGGAAACATCCTCTCTATGTCTATCTATTCCCTTCATAATTTTGTATGTTTCTATAAGAACCCCCTCACCCCCACCCATTATTGAAATTTCAATGAATATAATCCCAGTCTACTCAGTCTCTCCTCATAAACCAACCCCTTCAACTCTGGAATCAACCTAGTGAACCTCTTCTCCACCCCACTACTGCCAGTACATCTTTTCTCAAGTAAAGAGACCAAAACGGTACACAGTACTCCAGGTGTGGCCTCACCAGCACCCTATACAGCTGCAATATAACCTCCCTGCTTTTAAACTCAATTTCTTTAGCAATGAAGGACTAGATTCCATTTGCTTTCCTAATTACCTTTTGTACCTGCAGACCAACCTTCTGTGATTCATGCACAAGGATACCCAGGTGTCTCTGCACACCAGTATGCTGCAAATTTTACCATTCAAGTAAAAGTCCTTTTTGCCGTTATTTCTACCAAACTGGATGACTTCACAGTTGTTAACATTGTACTTCATCTGACAGACTTTTGCCCACTCACTTAAACTACCTATGTTCATTTGCAATGTTCCACAATCCTCTGCACACTTTACTATATCACTCATCTTAGTGTCATCTGCAAACTTTGACACAATACACGTGGTCCCAGACTCCAAATCATCATCTATGTTAATTGTGAATAATTGCAGTTCCTACACTGATCCCTGAGGCACACCAGTCATCACTCTTCACCAACTAGAAAAGCACTCATTTATCCCCACTCTTTGCTTTCTGTTAATGAACCATCATCTATCCATGCTCACACATTGCCCGTAATGCCATGCATCTTTATCTTATGCAGCAGACCTTTGTGCAGCACCTTGTGGAATGCCTTTTAGAAATCTAGATACACCACATCTACTGGGTTCCCATTGTCTACCATGCTCGTAATTAGCTCCTATGTGGCTGAACAGCTTCGAACTGTGATAAGGATTGTGAGAAGCTATCAGATTTCTTCAATCTCAAGAGCTGCCTCTGATCTCTGTAGTAAAAACTGCTTTCTCCTGAAGAAAACCAATTTGTGCCCCTTTCAGTAGTTGCTGTAAGTTGTGAATTTAATTTATGAGTCAGAGACTTTTTTAAATGTAAACTAGTCACTCCTATGCCTCCTGCAAGCAACTGAAAGCATCCAGAGTGAGGAGATTGAGAAGCAGCATTCTGACCTGCACAAGAATCCTCTCAGCAAATGCTGTTAACAGGAACCACTAGGCTGCTTTCTCAGTCTTTCCATCAATCTGCAACCCGTGTTTTTTGTTTTGTCTGTGCCTGTCTGTATATGAGTAAAGGGAGAGTATAAAGGGGCTAGAATTTTAACTAGTAGAGTTGTATGCCAATGGTTCATAATGATTTACCTGCAACTAAAATCTATTTATTTGTCATGATTCGGAGATGCCAGTGTTGGACTGGGGTGTACAATGTTAAAAATCACACAACACCAGGTTATAGTCCAACAGGTTTAATTGGAAGCACACTAGCTTTCGGAGCGACGCTCCTTCATCAGGTGATTGTGGAGGGCTCGATCGTAACACAGAATTTATAGCAAAAATTTGCAGTGTGATGTAACTGAAATTATACATTGAAGAATTGATTGTCTGTTAAGCCTTTCATTTGTTAGAATACAGTGATAGTTTCACTTCTTTCATGTGTAAATCACAAAACCCTTTTTTTTAAAGTTGCATTCTCGGGTTAGCTGTTAACAATGATGATAGCTAGACAATATGTTGAAGGTGTTAGCCCCCTGTGTTCTCTGTCAATGACCTGATGTTTAGATTGATTCTAATCTAAAAAGTGAGATAACAGAGTTTTACATAAATTCATGCAGTTTTTGAGCTCAGAGTTCTACATTAATGTATGCAGTTTTTGAGCAAAGTGCAATGTAACTCTGCAAGTACAAAAAAATTCACCACACAAAATATATATGTGCATGTGGGTCTTTGTTTGTCTGTGTGTGTGTCTGTCTGGGGTGGGGGTTGTGAGTGTGAGAAAGTGTGTGTGTGTGTGTGTGTATTGAGTGCAGAGTGTCTTAAGTCTGTGAGGGGGTGCATGTGTGGGAGTGCGTGTGTCTGTAAGGGTGTGTGTGGGTGTCTGTGTGCACGTCTGTATGTACCTGTGTCTGTGTGTATGTGAGAGTGTGTGTGTGTAGGAATATCTGTGTGTGTGTATAGTGCAATGGTGATCACCTGTAATGTGACATGAACCCAAGGTCCCGGTTGAGGCCCTCTCTATGGGTACCGAACTTAGCTATCAGCCTCTGCTCGGCCACTTTCCTCTGCTGCCTGTCCCGAAGTCCACCTTGGACGATGGTCACCCGAAGGTCTGAGGCTGAATGTCCTGGACCACTTCAGACAATCAATTCTTTAATGTATAATTTCAGTTACATCACACTGCAAATTTTTGCTATAAATTCTATGTTACGATCGAGCCCTCCACAATCACCTGATGAAGGAGCGTCGCTCCAAAAGCTAGTGTGCTTCCAATTAAACCTGTTGGACTATAACCTGGTGTTATGTGATTTTTAACGCTATTTATTTGTAATAGTTTTCCTTCTTAAATAAACTTTATCTGTGTTTTCTGTCAACCAGGATCTAAAAGACAGGTAAATTTGGGAATTCTGTGTACTTTTTGTGATGATTCTTGTAATAGCGGGACTTCACCTCTAGTGCACTACCCCAGTGGGGTGTAACACTGACGTGCTGTTAACGTCACCTTGGAGCTCCTCAGATTGTTATTGTCAAGCTTTGGCACCTACAACTGATCACAATTCCACAAACCAATCAGCAACTTGTTGCTACCCAAATGTCACTTTACATACATGGCCTGGGCCAGTCCATCTACAAAGAACTTTCCCCACAGCTTGATCAAAGCACACACAATAGGATTTAATAACGTGCTGTTTAAAAATGCAGCAATTCTTTCCTCAGTCCTTTGTTGTAAAATTGTTGCATTTCAGTCCACAATCAAAATTAAAAGTAAAAATAACAAGATGCGGCCATTGTAGTGGGTCAGTATTTTCAGAAGAGATTTTTTTTAAAAAATTACAATACTGAGAAATGGTCTATTGAGTGAGGAATCCCAAAGCTGTAACCTTGTAGGAATCAGTTATTGAGGGGAAAGTTCAAAATGATAGTGGCGTAAGCTGAAAAGTCAATTCCATATTGCAACATATGCAATTGTGTAAGCGTTTGACTTTATTTCCTGGCATCACCAGGTTTAAAATGAATAATGCTTAAATAATTTTCACTTTCGTGTATTGCATATTCTTATTACTAATAAATGGAGTGATATAATTTAAATATTTATAATATATGAAAAGTCATAATTCTGCATGCACCACCTATCAATTTCATCCGTTATAAATTCCCATGTCTGCTGTTAACACTGAAAAATGACTGAGTAAGCTAGATAAACACACACAAGAGAAAAGAACATAAGGTTATACTGACCAGTTTACATGAAATAGGGTACATGGAGTACTTTGGTGTGGACAAATTGAGCCAAATGTCCTGTTTCTATCCTGCAACTTCATATATAATATATGTTTTTGAGTATACATATCATATAACTACACCATTTTATCCATGGAAAAACTATGTACAACTTTACTGTTATACGTGTACATAAATATTTCCACATGGAAATTTAAAATGAAAATATAACAAAATGAAAGTAAGAAAATATGTGGCTTTGAAATGAGAACTGAATTATGCTTGTAGCCCTGGTTCAGTTATTTCCCTGTTTCATTTAAATACTACATTTGGTTTAAACTTCCCATATGCGATATCATTTGTTAATATGCTATTATGTTATGAAAGTTGTGAGCGATTAAAGTCACAACTTTTCTATAAATTTGTAAAACTTGTTGATGTGGTACATCTGACCATTTAATGTTGTCATGGTAAAATCCTGATCTCCAATATAGCTTCACCAAAGTGGTGTTACATTAATTAACTCCCAAAGACGGATGTGGAGATCCTGGTATCTGATTAATCTGAAAGAAAAACAGAAGGTGCTGGTAAAACTCAGCAGGTCTGGCAGAATCTGTGGAAAAACAGAAATTTCTCTCCACGGATTCTGTCAAAATGACTGAACTACTCAAACACTATTTTTATTTCAGTTCTCCAGCCTCAGCAAGATTTTGCTTTCTTTTATACCATTAATCCATACTCATTTATTACAAAGCAGGCAGCATTTTGACTTCCTGCTGCCTGCTGTTTTTAATGAATACACGCATCTGGCACTACCCATATTGTTCATCGGTTACGTGTGTTAGTAGGAGGCCTGTTATTTTAATTGCCTACAGCCTATGCCTTTTTGTGGCACATTGGTAGTGTCCCTATCTCTGGGTCAGCAGGTCTGGGTCCAGGTCCAACCTGCTTCATAGGTACATCATACAATGTCTGAGAGGTTGATTAAAAATATCTATATCACTGAAAGCATTGTGGCTGTAAAAAACAGAAAAGAGGACCTGACTTTGAGAAATGGCATCACATGCAGAGCAAGCATCAAGGTTTTCAGACAATTCATTGGAGTTCTTTAAACGAGATTGGAAAAGAAAAATTGATATCCTGGATTTGACTTTCAGGATCAGGAACTCAGCAATAAGATAACTCTGGATCTTGGCAAGCATCATGTCTGTGTTGCTCATGTGCTGCAATTTCAAAATGTTTTGCCTGAGTTCAACTAGAGGTGAGCTTGGTTCTCAATTAGAAGTAGGCAACAGTGAGGACTGCAGATACTGGAAATCAGAGTCTAGATTAGAGTGGCGCTGGAACAGCACAGCAGGTCAGGCAGCATCCGATGAGCAGGAAAATCGATGTTTCGGGCAAAAGCCCTTCATCACCCTTCCTGATGAAGGGCTTTTGCCTGAAATGTTGATTTTCCTGCTCATCGGATGCTGCCTGACCTGCTGTGCTTTTCCAGCACCACTCTAATCTAGACTCCCAATTAGAAGAGGAGATCGGTGAAGCTTGTTGGAGCAAAAGTGTCAAAGGCAGATGACAGTCCAACAAGGCCTTTCACAGCATTACACAACAGAGGAAGTGAGAATTCAGAAAGCCAGTAGTTCAGAGATTTGAACAATGGGCCAGCCAAATGGCACTGCAGTCAAGGTTGCTGAAAAACCCTCGCTGGTAAACATTTTTATTGTCTTCGATGTAGCTTTGCTCGCTGAGCTGAAAGGTTCATTTCCAGATGTTTTGTTACCTTACTAGGTAACGTCTTCAGTGGACCTCATGCAAAGCAATGCTGAAATTCCTGCTTTCTATTTATATGTTTGGGTTTCTTTGGGTTGGTGATGCCATTTCCTATGGTGATGTTATTTCCTGTGGTGAAGTCACTTCCTGTTCCTTTACTCAGGGTGTGGTAGATGGGATCTAACTCGATGTGTTTGTTGATAGAGTTCCCGTTGGAATGCCATGCTTCTAGGAATTCTCGTGCGTGTCTTTGTTTGGCTTGTCCTAGAATGGATGTATTGTCCCAGTCAAAGTGGTGTCCTTCCTCATCCGTATGTGAGGATACTAGTGAGAGAGGGTCATGTCTTTTTGTGGCTGGTTGGTGTTCATGTATCCTGGTGGTTAATTTTCTGCCTGTTTGCCCAATGTAGTGTTTTTATTGTCTTGCATAAAAGCTCCATTAAAGTAGACAACTGTGTAGTCCTATGTGCTAGAGTGTTCAGGTTTAGTGATTACCAACTTGAAAATTGCTTCACAGAGCTCTGCAGCCAATGAACAAGTTCTTCAAAAAGCCGAATGGGCCAGTACTTAGTGGTGAGTGAGATTCCAGATCTCTGCCTTCTCTTTCTAAATCCAGAGGTATTGAGACCAAGTATCACCTTCCATGTGCACACACATTCCTGCTTGTGCACTCCTGCAACTGAAAATCTGCATGAGACCAGGAATCCTCTGGGAATATGCTCTGGAGTGGGAAGCATAAGTAGTCGATGTGTTGCTCCAGGAAATTATGCAATAGAGGAAGAAGTTTCTGAAAAGAACCACATGAAGATGTCAAATCAAAGTTAATTGTTTCAACTCACTACATTTTAAGATTTGAATATATTACTAATATATAATGTGAATTTTTTTACTGGTCTGCCCATTATATCCCAGAATTGATCAGCAAATGGATAGCTTTGGAATTTCATTCCTATATTCAGAGTTTCATCTCCCTTAATTTCAAGTTCTGACATTTCAACTGGGAAGTACTTTCTTTCCTCCCTCCAAATGTTATCCATACCATCTCTCTGAGCTACAATACCAACTTGTATTTTTATAGCACCTATAATGTAGTAGCGTGTTCCAAGGCATTACACAAGACCTCTAATAACTCTGCTCTTAACTATATCCTTTGAAACCACTTCACTTTCAACCTAGTTTTTTGTTACCACCCCACTCCTACCCTTTCCTATGGTACTATCCTACACTGACAGGAGGCCCTTGTGAACTCTCTGCTCTGATCTTTACCTTCTGTGACAGTTCTAACTCAGAACTTTAAAGCTGCAAGCTAGTTAAGACAGCAAGTGAACAGAAAATGATGAGCTATGTCAAGTAGATGTCTGTCAACTAAAAATGGTTGCCTGAATAAAGAATATGATTGACCAATGAAATGCTTCATGAACTGACTATCAATTTGGGAATTTGTTGCAAGTAGTAACTCTGTGCAGAGAGAGAAGGAGGCCTTGCTTTTTACCTTTTGTTTTGCCTTCTGTAGCTGTTTTTGTTAAGCACATGAAATTATCAGCTAAATTGGTAAATTATATAAATAGCTTTAGGCAGATATGGGAGGGCTATGGATTCCTCATTGTTATATAGATTTAAAGCTGTGTTAGATTTTTGGCCTCTCGGGAAATCAAGGGATATAAGACGTAAGCAGGAAAGTGGAGTCAAAGATCATAAATGATTATATTGGTAGGTGGAGCAGATGGAATGGCCTGTATGGTCTATTCCTGTCCCACAAACCCCAATATGATAGTAACCAGATAATCTATTTGCACTGTTCTTTGAAGATTAAATATTCACCAGGACACTGGAATGAATTCACTCACTCTTCTTCAAAATAGTTCCATTGGATCTATTGCAGTCATCTGAGATGGCAGGCATGGCTTAATGACCCAGCTGAAGGATGGCTTCTCCAACAGTGCAGCTCTCTACTAGTACAGCATTAGGGAATGGGGCTGCATTGTGTAGTCAGTTATCTAGAGTTAAAATAGTAACCTTCTGACTCAGATGAGAGTGTTATCATTGAGTCATGGATTTACTATTTATTTTAATTATGCTACACAGTCTTTTTCCATTTGTTTAGAGTAAATGTTATTCGCTGTTAACACAATAGGGACAGACACTGGAAATCGGGATCCATTGCAGCTTGGTGGCAGGGAGTTAGGTGGCTGAACAAGTAATTAAGACAGAGAAATTGAAAGGGGTAACAGGGTGAGGTGAATTTGAAAGACAGATGGTGGCTGACCACTGCAGAAAATTTGCTTGCAGGATTGGAGGGATTTCCCCGAGTCTGCTGGCCTCTGAACAGTGCTCTAAAGAACAATTGCCTGCTGCATCTTTTAGCTGATGGATTTCCAAAGCTCTGGGAATCTACAAGGGGAATTAAATTAAAATTGCAACCAAAACATCAGGAATGGGAGATCAATCACATTACATCAATCATTACAGAACAACATCTCCAGAACAGCGTATTTATTCTGTCCAGATCTTCCCATGGTTAAAGTAGAAGCAAACCCTGTCTGCAGTGCTTTGGTGTTTGATTTCATAAATTTCCTGATTTAATCACCTTCCCACCTCCACCCCCACCCTCTCCAACATTTTCTTGAGGGTTAAAATTTCATCTGTGATACAATAAAGTTGTCTCAATCTGTGCTAACACCTGGAGGACTGTTTCCTCTGGTTACTATGAGTCAATGCTGTTGTAAACTTAACACAAATACACCCTATAACAGTTAATTCTCACAAGATTTTAAAAGTCATTAAGATTGGTTGAACCAGAAATAGTGATTGAAGGCAATCATCCTGCAATGTTTACAGTTTTGCTAGAACAAAAAAAACCAAAGGAAATTATCCCCATGTTGGCAAAGCTTCAAAGAAGTTCTATATTAAATAAAGTATTGGTTTCCTTCATAGATTATTCAGATGTATGACTGGTATTTATCTCACTGTCGTTTGTTGTTTCTATGTTTTCCCAATGTCAAAATAGCAACAAGAATAACTTGTATTTATACTGCCTTTAATACAACAAAACATCCTGAGTCCCTTTCACAGGAGTGTAATATGACAAAAACTGGCGCCAAGCCAAGAAGGGGTCAGATGACTAAGCTTGTTTAAAAATTCAGGATGGGCTAGAAAGAGAGGAGAAAGGTGGAAAGATTGGACGGGTTTGGAAAGGAATTTAAGAGATCAGAGAGTAGATAGCTGAATACCTGGCTGCAATTAGTGGAGTGAGAAAATGGGATTGCACAAGAATCCGAGGTTGGAGAAAGACTGAGATTTTGCAAAAACGTTACAGAGACAGGGAGAGAAGAGGTCTTGGAGGAATTTCAACATGAGAATTAAAAAAAGTGTAAAAATTTAATGAAGGTGAATTGAAGACAGGAACAACAGATGGTGAAATTACATGTGATTTTACATGTGCCAATGACTTTGCAGTGCAAAAGATAAATGTTCAAGGCTTAGGAAACAAACAAGTCTGAAGGGAAGATTTTGAAGCCACATCTGCATGTAAGTTTGATAAGAAGAACCTATTTGTATTGAATTAGAAAGAGAAACACAAAGTAAAAAGAATGGAAAAGGAATACGTGTTTGTGTAGCATTTTTACAATAACCAAATGTCTCATTACTACCAATGAAGTACTTTTAGTGTAGTCATCGTTGTAATGAGAGAATTGCAATTTTATGAGCCTTCTCAAGAAATTGGAACTTTAGATAGACATGCTAACTGATTTTCTGACCTTGTGGCAATTTTAAGCATAGGACCTTTTAGCTGATGGGGTCTTCAGTTCTAGCCAGTTGAAGATTTATTGGGGAATGCATCTTGGGTACTCACAGCAACCCTATATCTATGAAATTCATTGACTGACTGGAGATGAGACTTCCAACACTTGGAAAGAAGTCTTGCTGCAGAATGCTGCTGACCAAAGTGATAGGGCAGGAGCTTTGTAGTTCCAGCAAAAACAGGGATTGAGATTACGTGTAGTCCTTGTGTTCTAAATTCCAGGGTTGAGAATCAGGAAAGTGTGGTGCAGAGGTTGTCATGACTGGAAAACCCTATGGCCAATGGGTGAAAGGGAAGATACATCCGAACCTTGAGGGGAAACTGGGGAATCAGGGAGCACTTGCTGGGGCAGACCTTGATGGGTACCTGATACAGAAAGGGGCATTTGAGGAAGGTACCCCATCCAATCCTGCCTGAGACCCAACCAGGCTGACTTGCTCAGCTCTCCCCCCAACTCCATGCCTCCCCCACTCACCCACCACACCCACCTATCCCCTGTTGGCCTAATTCTGAAGCTGGGCAGGAAGCATCACTTTGCCAATAATTGGGATGAGGCAGACGGGACATCCTAAATCTTGACTGTCCACGCATTTAATAGGGCAGGTGGCTGAGCAGCAGGAAGGTCACCCAAAGGATTTTGCAAGCTCCTCCCCACTTCCTCCCAGCAAAGTCCCTGGCAGGGCATTGTAAAAGTCCACTCAATGAATGCAGAAATGTAAAATTTACCCCTAATGTTTAGAATGTGCTATAGGTTCCTTTATCAATGTGCAATAATTGAGATTTATCATTTCAAATCATTATTTCTTATTGTTTGGATTCATTTCTGGTTGGTAACATATTTGGATGACAGCAATATAATCCTGAAAGTCTGTTGATTTTATTCAAACTGCTATCTTTCAAGTGAGGCTTAATCTCAAAGTTCCCAAGTGAGTAAATGATACCTGGTATCAGCATTCCTTCCATAGCTAACACCACCAATAACAGATTATCCAATCATTCATTCATTTGAGATTGTACTGTATACAATATGGCTACTTTCTTTCATTTATGAAATGTGGGCATCATTGACAAGATCAGCATTTATTTCCCAGACCTAACACTCCTTGAGAAGGTGGTATACTAAACTCCTCAACTGGCTTCTATGTTAATTTACAAGTCAGTTTGGAGTCAATCACATTGAGGCAGATCTGGAATTATTTGTCGGTCAGTCTGTATAGCAAAAAAGCATTTTCCTTACCAAACATGAACTGAGCTTTTCCAACAATACAATAGCTTCATGGGCACCATTACTCATGCTAGCATTTTATTCCAGATTTATTTAGTTAACTGAATACAATTCAATATGCGCATTGCTGTCATTTATATCTCACTTCTAATTAAATAAAGTGATATACACACAAGCAATACAATAGTCTGACTTTCTTATTTATCCAACATGAATATGCTTCACTATGCTTCATATGGCTAAGCAATAACCTTCTTTTATTTCTTTGGCTGTCCATCAAGAATGAGAATGACTTGCTTTCACTCCAGAGTGCTGGAAGCTTGGTTCTGCGGTCACTTCTAAATAGTTCAATCCTGAGGCTGTAGACTCTGCCTTGTGCTGTTTAAGGAGGTGGGGACGTGGGGTACTGTAGATTCTGTGCTCTCTTTTGCTGCTTGTGCTTGACCTCCACGGGTTCCACTTGGTGACACTTGAGGCACCTTCACAGATGCTTCTTCTCCAGTTTGTGTGTTCTAGGGCAAGCGATTCCCATGTGTCAGTTGGATGTCACATTTGTTTAGGGAGGCTTTCAGGGTAACCTTGTATCATTTCCTTTGTTTTTGACAATTTACCATTGTGGAGCTTGGAGCAGAGCCATTGTTTAGGGAGTCTTGAGTCAGACATGTGGACAATGTGGCCTGCCCATCGCTGCTCATCACGTGTGACCACTGCCCCGGTACTGGGAATATTAGCCAGGGAGACGATGCTCATATTGGACACCTATCCAGCCAGTGGATTTAAAGAATTTTGTGAAGGCAGTACTGGGGATGACTCTCCTGGGATGTGAAATGTCTGCTGTACATGATGCATGTTCCCGATGCATCTAAGAGAGTGATATTGTGGTAAGACATTCTTCTTAAATCACCACAATCTGTGTTGTGAAAGTGCTCCCACAATCCTAGTGCATCTTGTAATTGGCACATAATGCGCCCATGGTAGGCTGGTGAAGGAGGGAATGAATTGTTAAACTGGTGGATGAGATGAAGTGAGCCCATAGCACCTCACAGAATGCCTAATTTTGAGCTACTCAAACTTTCAGAATCTATTCCATTTCGCACAGTGATATTCCACACAGTGTGATGAAGGATGGACTAATGAATCAAATTCGGTAGAGTGACGAGATGAGGTCAAGTGGGTTTTTCCCTTGTATTTTTCCCTCACCACAATCTGGAGTGGTGCCACCAGGCCAAGCTCAATGGTAGATGTTGAAGTTCCCCACCAAGTCTGTTACTACTTCCCCGTTCTTCCTGTGTTAGGCATAGGTTTACTCATGCCTGTGGCTCTTTAATAGAATCATAGAGTCATAGAGATGTGCAGCATGGAAACAGACACTTCATTCCACCTGACCATGCCGACCAGATATCCCAACCCAATTTAGACCTACCTACCAGCACCCGGCCCATATCCCTCCAAACCCTTCCTGTTCGTATACCCATCCAAATGCCTTTTAAATGTTGCAATTGTACCAGCCTCCACCACTTCCTGTGGCAGCTCATTCCATACACGCTCCTTGGGTCTCCTTTATATCTTTCCCCTCTCATCCTAAACCTATGCCCACTAGTTCTGGACTCCCCCGCCCCAGGGAAAAGACTTTGTCTATTTATCCTATCCATGCCCCTCATAATTTTGTAAATCTCTATAAGGTCACCCCTCAGCTGCTGATGCTCCAGGGAAAACAGCCCCAGCATGTTCAGCCTCTCCCGATAGCTCAAATCCTCCAACCCTGGCAACATCCTTGTAAATATTTTCTGAACCCTTTCAAGTTTCACAATAATTTACTTGAATAGCCTGTAGTATATGTGAACATACCTAAACCATGAGAAACCAGACATAGGAGCAGTAGTCGGCTATTCAATACTATTCAGTAAGATCATGACTGATTTGAAGATCCTCAACTTCACTTTCCTACCTTTTTCCCATAAGCCTTAATACTAATTAAAAATCTGTCTATCTCAGCCTTGAATGAACCTAATGACCAGCTTCAACAGCCCTCTGTGATAAAGAATTCCACAGATTAAGCTCAACCCAAAATGTGCTTGCTGGTAAGGCCAGCATCTATTGCCCATCCCTAATGATCTGCTGTCAGATATACATTTTCCAACTCTCCCTTTAAAAAAGTGCTACAGTATAGTTTATATGTCTAAAAAAGAACAAGAACGTGATGTTAAAACAACTTCTTGAATTCAATGAATAGATTTGCATTTGCTGTCCAGAATTTGACTGAGGCATTTAATTGTCATTGTTGCTCACAAAACTCTACCCTTCCACAGAGAGATGGCAGGACCAAAGACAGATAACTCAGTTCAAACATCAATAAGAGAGGTACAGTCTTTATCTTGAGCCTCATCTAGACATGATGTTGTTTACACGCATTTAGCATCTAGTTAGAATTCCTGTTTAGCCATATCACACACACAGCAGCTGTCCCTTGGAAGATCCATGGAATGATGACCATATTACTTATATCTGTCTTACAGTAGATGATTTATGAGCAAACTTTAGAATGGTCTGGAATACCCATCCAACACTTGATTTTGTGTGACCGAAGAAAATCTGTGACAAAGGATAAGCAAAGGAAATAATTTCAAATTATTTGTTTATCCAGTTTTCAGTACTTTTTCTTCTGCTGATACTTTCATAAGTTTGAAATGTAGTCATTTCAATGTCATTCCAAATTGCACCATCCCTGATTCTCCCTTCATAACAACACTGTGGATATCCCTACATACTAAGGACTTGCAGCAGTCCAAGAAGGCAGCTCACCACCAACTGCTCCAGGCCAATCAAAGCTTGCTAATTAAAAATATTGGGCTGGCCAGCAATTTCCACACTCCAGGAATGAAATAAAAAATTGATCAATTAAGAGGCCACTGTTAAGACCACTGTTGAACTGAGGATGATTCATTGGCAGTATCGATGATAGAGGTGCACGCTGCTAAGACTGTAGTAAGAAGGCACTGGTTCCAAACCAGGGCCAGGCAATCAGGCTGAAGCTGGAGACTGGGGGTGTATTTTACAGTTGTGTTGACATTGATATGGAGCTGGCCAAGGTCTCTGACTGTAAGCCGTGGAGTAACCATAAAGAGCCCTCCTCCAGCATGCTTCTGGGAGGTTCCAATATTTACCTGACACACAGTGATCTATCCAACTCAGGTAAATTGTCAGAGGGCAGGAAGTGGACCTGAATTAAATACTTAATTGACTCAATTGGTCATCCAATGAATGGTCATACCTTGAGCTTCCTACCACGATAATGTGCTGTGGTAGCAAGAAGACATTTGTCCCCTTCCCTGATACATTCTGCTGCCATTTTACCAGTACTCCCACTTGCCAGTCCTTCTCCACAGAGTCAGCAGCTCAGTGAGTTCTTATCACAAGGAGCATCCTGATACCGAAACCACCATTCTTATCCACTGCTCAATTTGCTGCATCCTCATCACCCGCCTATCTGCAATCTCTATAGATCAGGATTCAACCCTGACATTCACTTTATTCCACCTTCACATGCACAACACAATTGCTAGCCTTCCATATATTGGCTCACAGTGCTCACACATGTTGGCAAAGATACAAACACAAGAGTCATATCACTCAAAGATATTGCACAACATTCCACTGCTAAATTTCCCTCTTTCTTGCAGGAGAAAGTGCCCTACAGCAGCCATGGAGGAAACAGTGGTGTTTATCATAGAATGAAGAATCATTGAGGCTGTGACCATGTGATACTGAAACAATGTGATGTAGAGCGTATCTTCCTTCTTCAATCCTACTCTTTGCTCTTCTCTCAATTCTCTCTGTATGACAGTGCAGAATGTGTAAGTCTCTTGCCTTCGTTTTTCCTTTCAAAAATAATGCAACCCTTGTTCCTTTTATATTTCGGATATCTACGAACTGGAAACTGCCTGGGCAGTGGTGGGTAAGAAACTCAATGGAGATGAAAAAAAGCCACAATTTTTTTGATTTTACACTGATTTATTATTTGGCAGGGCTGACAATTATATAATCTTCCTGTGGTGACAGTAAACAGAACAAGTAGTCACTCGGATTTACTTCTTTAACTGGATATTTTCTGACAGAATGTCACTGATTGCACATATGGGCCACAGCAACTGAGGCTTTTATGAACCACACGGGATGTTTGTTAATCAGTGCACAGCTGGTATGCAGCCACAAGAAGGGGTTCATGCTAATCCATGCCAAATTCCTTGGGGTAGATTCATACTGTGGCAGTCTGAAGTTCCAGACCATTTCTTCCAGGAAGCAGTCTTAAGATCTGGCTCATGGGAAGCAAGGCATACCCATTTCAAACTTACTTCATGAAATATATGAAGCAACCCATTAATATTGGATAGGAGCACTGTAACGACAGTTGAATGACCGCTATGTGTATCATAAAACAACAGAATGGAAAGTTGAAAATGTACTTCAGGTGCTTACATATGTCAAAAGGCACATCAGTGGGTGAAGCATGATAATGGTGTGCTGCATCCTACACAGTGCTGCCCAGCAGAGAGAATAATAGTGGCTCATCAACATCTTCAGGTGAGGTGAATGTGAAGGAGGAGAAGGAGGATGACAACGAAGCACTTACAATGCTGCTGGGATGCCATCATGATGTGAAAAACATGACAAATGAAATGGACTCTTTGTGCTAAATAGTCTTTCAACACACATACACACATTGCATTTGTGTGCAATAGATCCCATAATAATTGTGGCATTCATCAGGAAACAAGAGAAAGTCCAAGTTGATGCTCAGGAGGCAATAATGGGCAATATGTGAACTGGCTGACTGTGATTGTGGAACAGAAGTATCACATTGCATTAACATTATGGTGAATGACAATTATAAATGAATAAATGAGGGCATGAGGAAGTGCATAAAAAGTGATTACTATAGTGTAATTGAATCGTATAGCATGGAAATAGACCCTTCATTCCAACTCGGCATTGCCAACCAACTTTCCCAAACTAAACTAATCCCACTTTCCTGCATTTGGCCCATATTCCTCTGAACATTTCCTATTCATGCAACAATCTAAATGTCTTTTAAATGTTGTAACTGTACCTGGATCTCCTACTTCCTCTGGCAGTTAATTCCATATGTGAACTATCCCTCTGTGTGAAAACATTGCCCCCCAGGTCCCTGTAAATCTTTCTCCTCTCACCTTACAAATATGCCCCCTCGTTTTGAACTCACCCACTCGAGGGAAAAGACCTTTGTCATTCATCTTATCCATGTCATAGAGATGTACAGCATGGAAACAGACCCTTCAGTCCAACTCATCCATGCAGACCAGATATCCCAAATTAATCTAGTCTCATTTGCCATCACTTGGCCCATATCCCTCCTATTCATATATCCATCCAGATGCCTTTTAAATGTTACAACTGGTAACAGCCTCCACCACTTCCTCTAACAGCTCATTCCATACATGCACCATGCTCTGCATGCCCCTCATGATTTTATAAACCTATATAAGGTCACCCCTCAGCCTCCATCACTCCAGAGAAAACAGCCGTGGTTTATTCAGCCTCTCCCTATAGGTCAAACCCTCTAACCCTGGAAACATCCTTGTAAATCTTTTCTGAACCCTTTCAAGTTTCACAACATCCTTGTCCCTCTTGATTTTATAAACCTCTAATAGGTCACCCCACAACCTCCTACTTTACATTGAAACAGGTCCCTGTCGATCCAACCTATTCTTCTAACATAAATCTTCCAGCCATGGCAACATCCTGGTAAACCTTATCTGAACCCTCTCCAGATTTAATAATATCCTTCCTATAGCAGGGTGATCAGTACTCCAAAAGTGGCCTCATCAAATTCCTGTACAGTCTCAACATGGTATCTCAACTCCTATACTCAAAGATTTGAACAATGATGGCAAGCGTGCTAAACACCTTCTTAACCACCCTGTATACCTGTGATGCAACTTTCAAAGAACTATGTACCTGGAACCCAAGGTCTCTCTGTTCAATAACACTCCCCAGGGCCCTACCATTAACTGTATAAGTCCTGTCTTTGTTTGTTTTACTAAAATGCAAAACCTCACATTTGTCTAAATTAAACTCCATCTGCCACTCCTCTTCCAGTTGGCCCAATAGATCAAGATCCCTTTGTCATATTAGATAATATTATTCACTGTCCACTATACCACTAATTTTGCAGTCATCTACAAAGTTACTAACCATTCCATCTAAATTCTTGCCCAGATTGTTTATATAAATGACAAACAAAATTGGACCCAGCATTATCCCTGTGGAAGCACACTGGCCAGAAGGCCTCCAGTCTGAAAAACAACCCTCTACGAACAGCCTCTAACTCCCAAAGTCAAGCCAATTTTGTATCCATTTGGCAAGCTCCCCCTGAATATCATGTGATCCAATTTAACTAATTAGTCTACCACGTGGAACCTTGTCAAAGGCTTTACTAAAGTCCATGTAGGCAATGTCTACCACTCTGCTATCATCAATCTTTTTGGTTACATCCTCAAAAAACTCAGTCAAGTTTGTAAGACACGATTTCCAACGTATAAAACCATGCTGACTATCCCTGATCAGTCCTTGCCTCTCCAAATGTAAATCTTATCTCTCAGAATCCCCTCCCCTAACTTACCCACCACTGATATCAGACTCACCGATCTATAGTTCCCAGGATTCTCCTTCTAGACTTATTTAAATAAAAGCCCAATATTAGTCTTCTCCAGTCTTCTAGCACCTCATCTTGTACATGATACAAATAACTCTGATACGGACCCTGCAATTTCTTCCCTAACTTCCCACAATGTCCTGGGATGCACTTGATTAAGTTTTGGAGATTTATCCACCTTTATGTTTGTTAAGACCTCCAGCACTTCCTCCTTTGTAATGCGGACTGTTTTCATGCCATTAATATTTATTTCACAAGTTCTCTAGCCTCCATTTCTTTATCCACAGTAAAAACTGAGGTGAAATATTTGTTTAGTATCTCTGTCATCACCTGTGGTTCCACACATCGACGACCTCGTCAATCCTTAAGCGGCACTATTCTCTCCCTAATTGCTCTTTTGCTTTTAATGTACTTGTAGAATCTCTTTGGATTATCCTTAACCTTATCTGCCAAGGCTATCTCATATCCTCTTTTTTCCCCTCCTGATTTCCTTCTTAAGAATGCCCCTATACCCATTATACTCTTCAAAAGGTTCACTTGATCTCACTTGTCCATACCTGATATTTGATTCCTTATTCTTGACCAAAGGCTCAATATCTTTATTCACCCATGTTCCCTACTCTTACCAGCCTTACCCTTCACCCTAACAGGAATATAATGCCTCTGAACAGGACTATGTGTTATACTGGACTCTGCCTAAGAGTAAAAGGAGGAGATTAGATTTTGAAAAAAGCAAAACACTGGGGCTGCTGGAAATCAGAAACAAACACAGAAAATGCTCGACAGGTTCAGCAGAATGGGCAGAGAGAGAAACAAAGTTAATGTTTCGAATCCAATATCAATATTCTTCAGAAATGTTTCCTGTCCTGCATCTTTGAACTGGATTCTATACATCTGCTGCTCATCTTCTATGCTGTGTCCATGTTTTCTTTCTTGCTGAAATGCTGGGGACAAGTATTTCCCTCACCATCCCGGCTGTCCTCGATAGTAATTTCATGATGTCATTGAATCTAAAATATCCTCATTCTTTGTAACCTGACCTTTCTGGCCATCATCATTTTCCATTCATGCATTGTCCCTTTAAATACTGTCAGATTATGACACGTGAGTGCATAATGTGTGCACTGTACAGTTTGATGTTGTGAATCTATTTATTCAATTGAATTGACATCATAGATTCCAACTCATAAATAATACTTTTAATTTCACCCAGTTTCAAAGCTCAAAACCACTCTTAAAATATATTTTAATAAGATATGAGACCTAACTTGCCTCAGTTGACTTTTAATTGAGTGAATTGGATAATAGTGTCAGCTGAGGTTAATATAAATTGCATTATCATGATGGATTACTTCCAAAGCAATACTTCTGAGCAACACATTTATTTATAAATATACAAGGGTCAAACTAATTGTTTAACTTGCAAGTTAGTTATTTTGTTTACAGCATTCTATCTGGATGCACCACAGTATGGTATGGCAACTGCTCTTCCCGAGACTACAGGAAACCACAGAGTCATGAACACAGCCCAAGCAATCACATGAACCAACCTTAAATCCATTCACTTCATCTATACTTCCCACTGCCTTGGGTAAGCATCCAACATAATTAGGAACCCCTAAATCACTGGTTCCACTCTCTCCCACCCTCTTCCATTGGGCAGAAGATATAAAAGTTTGAATACACATATGAATAGATTCAAGAATAGCTTCTTCTCTGCTGTTATCACACTTTTGAATGGACGTCTCAAATGTTAATTCTGATCTCTCTGCACTTTCTCTGTGACTGTAATAATGTATTCTACGCTCTGTTTTGCTACCCTGATGCATTTTGTATGGTAAGAGCTGCCTGTACAGCATGCAAAACAACCATTTTTATTGTATCTTGGTATGTGTGACAACAATGAATCAATCAATCATTAAACACTTGACTCTAGATTCAACACAGGTTCTCCAGCAATACTTCAGTGGGAGATTGGCAGAAACCTAAGATCACCACAGAAAATAAGACAATTTCTTCATGACTTCCAATGTGATATATTGTTCTTCTTAACAAAAAAAATGTTCATCTGTTTTTCAATACTGAACTTTCTCCAGTTTTCTAGTTGGCACATTGTGTTGATCCAGCAGATAACTGTGGTATATAGTGCAATTAAGTTCCTAATTCAATCCTCAGTGTCAGCTGATATTAACTATGACATTAGGATACTTGATTAGTGAGGAGTAGAGTTGCTAAATCACTGTTGATTGCTATCTACCAACTTTGCTGGCATGGCAGGTGCCTATAGGCTGACGGCTACAATGGCGTGGGTAAGATGTCCTGTCTTTCATATAAATTATCCTCCCAAATCTCCCATGTGAATAATAGTTACTTGGGAATGGTGACAGTGTTTGCATGCCTCATACCCAGAAAATATTTAATATCTTCAGAAAAGATAAAGCGAGATTTTCAAAAATATTTAACCAGTTCAAATTTGAAATAATTTATTAAAAATGATTAATTTTAATGAAAAGGTGGATGTAACAACAGCGCCTGTAAACTAAATTTTACAAGAAACTTATCGTAAATATTAACTCAGAGAAAGTGAGGACTGTAGATGCTGGAGATCAGAGCCGAGAGTATGGAAGGTAGCAGGCCCGTGCCTTTCCAGCACTAAACTCTCGACTCTGACTTTAATTATCAGTTTGGTACAGTAGCAAAGAGTGCCTCAGTCAAGAAGTTACACCCTCCTGGACTCAATCAGACAATCTTCATTGATTTAAGAGGTGCAAATTTTAGATGTAATGTTAAACTGAATGTTTGCCTATTCAAGTGTCTGTAAAAGGTTCCATAACATCAGTTGAAGAAAGGCAGGGAATCTTTACATTCTCTTGACCAATATTTATCTCTTAAGTAACTCCAGCAAAACAGATTAACTCGTCCCCTCCTATTTGCCATTTGCAAAGCTTTGTTATGCACAAATTTGTGTTTTGAAAGAACAAGGATTGTAAGTAATTCAACATGATGAACTCGGGATACCCTGAGACAATGCAAAGCACTATAATAGAACATGTCATTTTTCTTTCAACACAAGCTGAAAATTACTACATATGAACAATGTTTTTAAATTGCTGTATAGTGTACTGATATTAAAACCCCTTTGCTATTATTTTGACAGAAGTGCTAACTTAGGTTCATTTCTAAAATTACAATGAGGAGATTTACTTTAATGTAGAGAAATGATGCATTTCGGCAAGAAAGCTAAAGAGTCAGTGTGAAGCCTCAACAGGAAGACGCTGAAATGTTTACAGCAATTAAGATACCTCAGTGTAAATAAACAGCTCCTTGAATGCATGAATGTAGAAAAATAAATCCACAAAAAAGACCATTTTGGAATAGTAATGAGTACACATAAAAGATGTTACTATAACTATATTATTCCTTCATGTCCTCAGCTTCTTGGTAGTATTTGAGCCACTTCTCATTACCTTCAATTTTCCAGTCAGGGTACCATCATTTGGTTCCACTCTTACCTATCTGATTATAGTCAGAGAATCCATTTAACAACACCACCTGCAGATATGCAATCAGTTTCTACAAATACACAAATGACATAGACGCTGCCTCACTGATGCCTGTTTTTCAGAGTTAAAAATCACACAACACCAGATTATAGCCCAATAGGTTTTTATTTGGAAGCACTAGCTTTCGGTGTGCAACTCCTTCTCCAGGTGGTTGTTCCTCTGTTTTTCAGATGAAGATATGCAGTAGGTTTCATTGGGATCAGTACCAGGTGAACTGCTTTGCGAGATGTGAATGACCAGAGAACAATCACAAAATTTAATGATGAAGCGAAATATGGAAATATTATGAACTGAGACAATAATAATGATACAGAATTTAAAACAAATAGATAGGTTGGTTTTACAGGCAGACATGTGGCAGATCAAATTTAATACAGAGGCATATGAAACCATACATTTTGATGGAAGAACAAAGAGAGACAATATATGATAAATATGCAATTCTAAAATGGGTTCAGGAATAAAGAGGTAAAAATAATGACTGCAGATGCTGGAAACCAGATTCTGGATTAGTGGTGCTGGAAGAGCACAGCAATTCAGGCAGCATCCGACGAGCAGCAAAATCGACGTTTCGGGCAAAAGCCCTTCATCAGGAATAAAGGCAGAGAGCCTGAAGCGTGGAGAGATAAGCTAGAGGAGGGTGGGGGTGGGGAGAAAGTAGCATAGAGTACAATAGGTGAGTGGGGGAGGAGATGAAGGTGATAGGTCAGGGAGGAGAGGGTGGAGTGGATAGGTGGAAAAGGAGCTAAGCAGGTCGGACAAGTCCGGACAGGTCAAGGGGACAATGCGGGCTGGAAGTTTGAAACTAGGATGAGGTGGGGGAAGGGGAAATGAGGAAGCTGTTGAAGTCCACATTGATGCCCTGGGGTTGAAGTGTTCCGAGGCGGAAGATGAGGCTTTCTTCCTCCAGGCGTCTGGTGGTGAGGGAGCGGCGGTGAAGGAGGCCCAGGATCTCCATGTCCTCGGCAGAGTGGGAGGGGGTGTTGAAATGTTGGGCCACGGGGCGGTTTGGTTGATTGGTGCGGGTGTCTCGGAGATGTTCCCTAAAGCGCTCTGCTAGGAGGCGCCCAGTCTCCCCAATGTAGAGGAGACCACATCGGGAGCAACGGATACAATAAATGATATTAGTGGATGTGCAGGTAAAACTTTGATGGATATGGAAGGCTCCTTTAGGGCCTTGGATAGAGGTGAGGGAGGAGTGTAGGCGCAGATTTTACAGTTCCTGCGGTGGCAGGGGAAAGTGCCAGGATGGGAGGGTGGGTCGTAGGGGTGCATGGACCTGACCAGGTAGTCACGGAGGGAACGGTCTTTGCGGAAGGCGGAAAGGGGTGGGGAGGGAAATATATCCCTGGTGGTGGGGTCTTTTTGGAGGTGGCGGAAATGTCGGCGAATGATTTGGTTTATGTGGAGGTTTGTAGGGTGGAAGGTGAGCACCAGGGGTGTTCTGTCCTTGTTACGGTTGGAGGGGTGGGGTCTGAGGGCGGAGGTGCGGGATGTGGACGAGATGCGTTGGAGGGCATTTTTAACCACGTGGGAAGGGAAATTGCGGTCTCTAAAGAAGGAGGCCATCTGGTGTGTTCTATGGTAGAATTGGTCCTCCTGGGAGCTGATACGGCGGAGGCGGAGGAATTGGGAATACGGGATGGCATTTTTGCAAGAGGTAGGGTGGGAAGAGGTGTAATCCAGGTAGTTGTGGGAGTCGGTGGGTTTGTAAAAAATGTCAGTGTCAAGTCGGTCATCACTTATGGAGATGGAGAGGTCCAGGAAGGGGAGGGAGGTGTCAGAGATGGTCCAGGTAAATTTAAGGGCAGGGTGGAATGTGTTGGTGAAGTTGATGAATTGCTTAACCTCCTCGCGGGAGCACGAGGTGGCGCCAATGCAGTCATCAAGGTAGCGGAGGAAGAGGTGGGGAGTGGTGCCGGTGTAATTACGGAAGATCAACTGTTCTACGTAGCCAACATAGAGACAGGCATAGCTGGGGCCCATACGTGTGCCCATGGCTACCCCTTTGGTCTGGAGGAAATGGGAGGATTCAAAGGAGAAATTGTTAAGGGTGAGGACCAGTTCGGCCAAACGAATGAGAGTGTTGGTGGAAGGGTACTGTTGGGGACGTCTGGAGAGGAAAAAACGGAGGGCTTGGAGGCCCTGGTCATGGCGGATGGAGGTGTAGAGGGATTGGATATCCATGGTGAAGATGAGGCGTCGGGGACCGGGGAAACGGAAGTCTTGGAGGAGGTGGAGGGCGTGGGTGGTGTCTCGAACATATGTGGGGAGTTCCTGGACTAGGGGGGATAGGACAGTGTCGAGGTAGGTAGAGATGAGTTCAGTGGGGCAGGAGCATGCTGAGACAATGGGTCGGCCAGGGTGGTCAGGCTTGTGGATCTTGGGAAGGAGGTAAAACCGGGCAGTGCGGGGATCCCGGACTATGAGGTTGGAAGCTGTGGGTGGGAGATCTCCTGAGGTGATGAGGTTCTGTATGGTCTGGGAGATAATGGTTTGGTGATGGGGGGTGGGGCCATGGTCGAGGGGGCAGTAGGAAGAGATGTCCTCGAATTGACGTTTGGCTTCAGCGGTGTAGAGGTCAGTGCGCCAGACTACCACTGCGCCCCCTTTATCCGCTGGCTTAATGGTGAGGTTGGGATTAGAGCAGAGGGATTGGATGGCTGCGCGTTGTGAGCGTGAGAGGTTGGAGTGGGGGAGGGGGGTCGACAGGTTGAGGCGGTTAATGTCCCGGCGGCAGTTGGAAATGAAGAGGTCGAGGGCAGATAATAGGCCAGCGCAGGGTGTCCAGGTGGATGCAGTGTGTTGGAGGTGGGCGAAGGGGTCCTCGGAAGGTGGGCGGGAGTCCTGATTGTGAAAGTAAGCTCGGAGGCGGAGGCGACGGAAGAAGTGTTCGATGTCACGGCGTGTATTAAATTCATTGATGCGTGGACAGAGGGGGATGAAGGTGAGTCCTTTGCTGATGACTGATCATTCGTCCTCGGTGAGTGGGAGGTCTGGAGGGAAGGTGAAAACTCGGCAGGGCTGGGAGCTGGGATCTGGTGTGGGTGTGGAGCTGGGAGTGGGGTCGGAGCCAGTACCTTGAGTGGGTGTGATGGTGGGGGGAATGGGGGGGGAGGCATGAGCAGGGGTAGTGTTCCCCTTGGGGTTCTGGGGGGGTGTGGATAGTGACAGTGGGGTCTGTGGGGGGCCTGTCAGCAGAATGCAAGTGAGTGGCGCTGATGGGGTCGGAAGTGGTGGCAGACACGGCAGTAGGGGTGGCGGAAGTCACTGAGCGTGTGTCATCGGCGATGATGTGAGGGCCGGAAGTGGCTGTGGGAGTGGCCATGATGGGGGCAGAAGTGACATCATCAATCAGCCGCATGGCTAATGGCGTTTCCGAAGCCAGGGGAATCTTCTGGAATGTTTGAGGAGCACTGGTTATGGAGGTGGGTGGATAAAAGTTTGTTGTACTTACAGTTTTTGATGTTTGAAATGGAATTGAAATACTTTGTTGAGAGTATGAATTCTCCTGAGGATATAGTACAGAGTGGGTCCTTTGCAATTCTGAGAGAGTGTGGACCTCAGCTGAGGCAGAGCAGACTGTAGAGAGGTTAGGTGCCGGCGCATTGCTGCAAGCGTGGAGCGGAGGATCTTGAAGGAGAACTGTTGCTGGTGTTTTTGAATCTGTAGTCTGTACTGTTTGTCCTGTTCGGGTCCGAACTCTGCTGGTTTAAAGGTGGGCCGGAGTCTGTGCGGGATGAGTTGGTTACGGAGGTAGGTACTGAGGAAGCAGATGTGGCTGTGGTAGCGAGTTTGTTCCACGACATGGTTGAAGAGCTTCAGGGCAGAGGAAATGACCTGGGAGTTGAAGTGGGAGAGGGACTCCCTGAGATTCTTGTAGAGAGAGGAGGAAAACTTCTTCAAGGCAGGCATCCTTACAAGAGGATTCGCAGTAGGGTTAAAATCAACGAGGTAAAAACAATGACTGCAGATGCTGGAAACCAGATTCTGGATTAGTGGTGCTGGAAGAGCACAGTAGTTCAGGCAGCATCCAAGGAGCAGCGAAATCGACGTTTCGGGCAAAAGCCCTTCATCAGGAATAAAGGCAGAGAGCCCGAAGCGTGGAGAGATAAGCTAGAGGAAGGTGGGGATGGGGAGAAAGTAGCATAGAGTACAATAGGTGAGTGGGGGAGGGGATGAAGGTGATAGGTCAGGGAGGAGAGGGTGGAGTGGATAGGTGGAAAAGGAGCTAGGCAGGTCGGACAAGTCCGGACAGGTCAAGGGGACCGTGCGGGCTGGGAGTTTGAAACTAGGATGAGGTGGGGGAAGGGGAAATGAGGAAGCTGTTGAAGTCTGCTGGATGTCTTGAAACGGGTAAAGGTGGATAAATCCCCAGGACCTGATCAGGAGTACACGAGAACTCTGTGGGAAGCTAGAGAAGTGATTGCTGGGCCTCTTGCTGAGATATTTGTATCATCGATAGTCACAGGTGAGGTGCCGGAAGACTGGAGGTTGGCAAACGTGGTGCCACTGTTTAGGAAGGGTGGTAAAGACAAGCCAGGGAATGATAGACCGGTGAGCCTGACCTCAGTGTGGGCAAGTTGTTGGAGGGAATCCTGAGGGACAGAATGTACATGTATTTGGAAAGGCAAGGACTGATTTGGGATAGTCAATATGGCTTTGTGCGTGGGAAATCATGTCTCACAAACTTGATTGAGTTTTTTGAAGAAGTAACAAAGAGGATTGATGAGGGCAGAGTGGTAGACATGATCTATATGGACTTCAGTAAGGCGTTCAACAAGATTACCCATAGGAGACTGGTTAGCAAGGTTAGATCTCATGAAATACAGGAAGAACTAGCCATTTGGATACAGAACTGGCTCAAAGGTAGAAGACAAAGGGTAGTGTTGGAGGTTTGTTTTTCAGACTGGAGGCGTGTAACCAGTGGAGTGCCACAAGGATCGGTGCTGGGTCCTCTACTTTTTGTCATTTACATTGTTCATTTGGATGAGAGCATAAGTGGTACAGTTAGTAAGTTTGCAGATGACGCCAAAATTGGAGGTGTAGTGGACATTGAAAAGGGTTACCTCAGATTACAACAGAATCTGGACCAGATGAGCCAATGGGCTGAGAAGTGGCAGATGAAGTTTAATTTAGACAAATGCGAGGTGCAGCATTTTGGGAAAGCAAATCTGAGCAGGACTTATACACTTAATGGTAAGGTCCTAGGGAGTGTTGTTGAACAAAGATACCTTGGAATGCAGGTTCATAGCTCCTTGAAAGTGGAGTCGCAAGTAGATAGGATAGTGAAGAAGGTGTTTGGTATGCTTTCCTTTATTGGTCAGAGTATTGAGTACAGGAGTTGGGAGGTCATGTTGCGGCTGTACAGGACATTGGTTAGGCCACTGTTGGAATATTGCATGCAATTCTGGTCTCCTTCCTATTAGAAAGATGTTGTGAAACTTGAAAGGGTTCAGAAAAGATTCACAAGGATGTTGCCAGGGTTGGAGGATTTGAGCTACAGGGAGAGGCTGAACAGGCTGGGGCTGTTTTCCCTGGAGTGTCAGAGGCCGAGGGGTGACCTTATAGAGGTTTACAAAATTATGACGGGCATGGATAGGATAAATAGACAAGTCTTTTCCCTGGGGTCAGGGAGTGCAGAACTAGAGGGCATAGATTTAGATTGAGAGGGGAAAGATATAAAAGAGACCTAAGGGGCAATTTTTTCATGCAGAGGGTGGCGCATGTGTGGAATGAGCTGCCAGAGGATGTGGTGGAAGCTGGTACAATTGCAACATTTAAGAGGCATTTGGAAATGTATATGAATAGGAAGGGTTTGGAGGGATATGGGCCGGGTGCTGGCAGGTGGGACTAGATTGGGTTGGGATATCTGGTCGGCATGGATGGGTTGGACCGAAGGGTCTGTTTCCATGCTGTACATCTCTATGACTCTATGACAAAAGGTGTGGATAAAATAGACATAGAGGCGATGCTTCCTCTTATAGGGCATTCTGGGACGACAGGTCATAGTCTTAGGATAAGGGGTAGCAAATTTAAAACAGAGTTGAGGAGAAACTATTTCTCCCAAAGGGGTGTGAATTTGTGGAATTCGCTACACCAAAGTGGAGTGAATGCTGGGACAGTGAGTAAATTTAAGGAATTAGACAGATTTTTAATTGATAATAGGTTGAAGGAATATGGAGGGAAAGCAGGAAAATGGGGGTGAGGAGCTTATCAGCCATGATCAAATGGTGGAGCAGACTCAATAGGCCGAATGGCCTAATTCTGCTCCTATATCTAATGAACTTATGAACTTGAGCAAGGCTGTTCTTGTTGTTGAGACAAAAAAATCAAATTTTCTAACAAAATGTTGGACATTGTGCTGCAATTTTTTACTAATGAGTGGCTCATTAATACCTAATCATACCGCATTAACACGCAGTTTTTCATTCCCCCACCCATTGGATAGAAAGTAAAAGCTGAGAATTTCCAACATGAACGACAGAGCGGGGATCTGACAACTCCAGTTCATCACTTGTTCCTCTAGATCTCCATTTTTGACACCTGACACCAGCTTTCCCTCAAATTTTCTTATGAGCTGCGCAGGCCTCTGATTTCCATGTACAGTGGGGTCTTAATTGTTAGTCAGTATCGTGCTTGGCATTCTTATGCAAGTCACCATGCATGGCTAGCACCAACATTTCGGGCCACACTCCATGAGTAGGGACTGTATACATCCCACATCCAAGGACATTGATACCAGCCTCTGCTTCATCATGGCACATTTATGATCTATTTACAGTATGGTTCTGCACATTAATGTTACACTTTAGAATGTACCAGTATTTTTTATTGTAATACTGTTGCACTTGTACACAGGGACAGCTACCCAGCTGACAAATTGGACCAGACTGCAAGTCAGGCAGCCCATTCACTCCCTTAGTGCAAACTCCTACCTGGATGATCACTGAGTCCCTTGCTGAGATATTTGTATCATTGATAGTCAGTCAGGGGTGAGAGGACAGAAGACTGGAGGTTGGCTAACGTGGTGCCACTAGTTAAGAAAGGTGGTAAGGACAAGCCAGGGAACTAGAGACCAATGATTGTGACGTCGGTGGTGGGCAAGTTGTTGGAGGGAATCCTGAGGGACAGAATGTACATGTATTTGGAAAGGCAAGGACTGATTAGGGATAGTCAACATGGCTTTGTGCGTGGGAAATCATGTCTCACAAACTTGATTGAGTTTTTTGAAGAAGTAACAAAGAGGATTGATGAGGGCAGAGTGGTAGACATGATCTATATGGACTTCACTATATAGACAGTGAAGAAGATTACCTCAGATTACAACAAGATCTTGATCAGATGAGCCAATGGGCTGAGAAGTGGCAGATGAAGTTTAATTTAGACAAATGCGAGGTGCTGCATTTTGTGCAAGCAAATCTTAACAGGACTTATGCACTTAATGGTAAGGTCCTAGGGAGTTTTGTTGAACAAAGAGATCTTGGAATGAAGGTTCATAGCTCCTTGAAAGTAGATTCTTAGGTAGATAGGATAGTGAAGGCGGCATTTGGTATGCTTTCCTTTACTGGTCAGAGTAGTGAGTACAGGAGTTGGGAGGTCATGTTCCAGCTATACAGGACATTGGTTAGGCCACTTTTGGAATATTGCTTGCAGTTCTGGTCTCCTTCCAATTGGAAAGATGTTGTGAAACTTGAAAAGGTTCAGAAAAAATTTACGAGGATGTTGTCAAGTTTGCAGGATTTGAGCTAGAAGGAGAGGTTGAATAGGCTTGGGCTGTTTTCCCTGGAGCGTCAGAGGCTGAGGAGTGGCCTTATTGAGATTTATAAAATCATGAGAGGCAAGGATAGAGAAAATAGATAAGGTCTTTTCCTGGGGTAGGGGAGCCCAGAGCTAGAGGACATAGATTTAGATTGAGAGGGGAAAGATATAAAAGAGACCTAAGGGGCAATGTTTTCATGCAGAGGGTGGCGCATGTGTGGAATGGGCTGCCAGAGGAAGTGGTGGAGGCTGGTACAATTGCAACATTTAAAAGACATCTGGATGGATATATGTATAGGAAGGGTTTGGAGGGATATGGGCTGGGTGCTGGCAGATGAGACTTGATTGGATTAGGATATCTGGTCGGCATGGATGAGTTGGACCAAAGTGTCTGTTTCCATGTTGCACATCCACATGACTCAATGACTCTATTCCTGTCTTGCCTGCTTGCACGTTTCTCCCTCAGCTAGAGTTTAAAGGCTCACACTATGTTTGCCTTGTCTCGCTATTCCCACAGACACAAAGCCAGACAACTTGTCATTACTGTCAGCAGTTGTCAGTCAAGGGGATGAATGGTTTGCCAAAAGGCACCATTCAAACTCAATATAACACCTACAGCAGGCACCAGAGCCTACATGGCAAACACATTGCATGTGAAGCAAGTAACACTGTGGCTCAGAGGTTAGCACTGCTGCTTCAAAACACCAGAGACCTGGGTTTGATTCCGTCCTTGGGCAACTGTCTGTGCGGAATTTACACATTCAACCCATGTCTGCGTGGGTTTCCTCTGGTTGCTCCGGTTTCCTCCCACATTCCAAAGATGTGTAGGTTAGTTGGATTGGCCATGCTAAATTGCTGATAGTGCCTAGGGATGTGCTGGCTAGGTGGATCAGCCATGAGAAACACAGAGCTATCTGATCAAGATCCTGTTGTAATCCGAGGTAACCTTCTTTGCTGTTCACTACACCTCCAATTTTGGTGTCATCTGCAAACTTACTAACTATACCTCCTATGTTCACATCCAAATCATTTATATAAATAATGAAAAGCACTGGACCCAGTACTGATCCATGTGGCAAGGTCTTGGTTTCACCTCAGTCCAGGAATTAGTGCACTGTCAGCCAGCTGTTCAGGGTGGTCACAATCGCATCATCTCCTTTTCCGGGGACAAGGAGCTAAATATCAAACATCGCCTGTCTTGGCTCTTTCAGTCTTAGTGTGGGCTGCTTTCTCATGTCATGAGAAAAAGGAAATGTTTGAGTGTGACACAAGTAGTTAGATTGCAGAGTTAGGTTAAAGGTAGAGTCAGTGAATGAGTCAGAGTGCAGAGGAAGTGCATAGTAAATAGACTGGTGGGGGAAGTCAGGTTGATGAGAGTAAGTGAGGGAAGACATTACATGTGACAGTGAGACAGAAGAGAGATGGTTTTGGCCTCTACAGGCACTTACCCTGGGGGAGCAGCAAGGATCATTGATCCTCCTGCAGCATTGCTCTGGATCGTTGAGACCACATTGGGCAGGTGGCATCTTGGGCTATGCTAACGATATCTGATGTCATTGCCTTCTCTGGCAGCCCTGGGGAAAGAGAACATCCCTCCTCTGCACCACTCCATCCATCAGGATTCCAGGTGCCTGAACACAAAGTGGCACAATAATTTCCCCTTCTCTGTCATGTAAGAGGCAAATTCACAAACTGTGCAGGGCAGCTCCAGACTGCCATCATTCTACGTGGTGCACAACTAACTTTTAAGTATGGCATAAATGCCAGAGATTCCAGGATAATCCAGCAGTGGTCAATACTTCCACTTATGGTAAGTGGAAGTATCAGGCTAACATCAGACAAGTGGAGGTGCCAGAGGGACATAATACATAGTTAACTATGTCTTGTTTAAATCATTTCACGATCTTGCCTCTATTTCTGTACTGGATGACTGCCCTGCAGACACCTACATTTAATCCACAAAAATGAACCTGAGCTTCCTGTTGCCTGCCATTTTGATACACCACTATGCACCTTGGCCAATATCTGTCTCGGGCTTGCTATAGTGCTCCAGTGAAGCTCAGCGTAAGCTGAGAGAACTCTTCCACTTGGAAACTTTGCAACCTTCTGGACTCAGTCTTGAGTTCAATAATTTTAGGGCCTGATCTTGGCTGCAGTCAGTTCTGAAGAGGGATCACTGGACTCAAAACTTTCTCTACACAGATGCTACCAGTCCTGCTGAGACTTTTCAGCATTTCTGATTTTGTCTCTTTTCCTGTAATCTGTCCTAGGCACTAATCTACTTCAAACCCTCAATTTTTCTGATTTGGAGACAATGGTGTTGGACTGGGGTGTACAAAGTTAAAAATCACACAACACCAGGTTATAGTCCAACAGGTTTATTTGGAAGCACTAGCTTTCTGAGCGCTGCTCCTTCATCAGGTAGTTGTGGAGAATGAGATTATAAAACACAAAATTTAAAGCAAAAGTTTACAGTGTGATGTAACTGCAATTATATATTGAAAAAGACCTGGATTGTTTGTTAAGTCTCTTATCTTTTAGAATGACTATGTTCGTTTCAGTTCTTTCATATGTAAATCACAAATTTTTTTTTAAAAGTTACAATCGCAAGTGAAATTTAACAGCTGGTGACATGTCGGCCCAGATAATGTTTTGAAAGTGTGAGTTTCCCTGTGTGAGGCTGTTTGTGCCACAATGGTCAGACTGATTCTAATCTAAAAATCAGATTTACAGAATCTTACATGGATTCATGCAGCTTTTGAGCAAATTAAAATATAATTCTGTGGTGGTCTGGGACATTTGATCTCAGACCTTCAGGTGACCGTCCTCCAAGGCAGACTTCAGGACAGACAACAACGAAAGGTGGCCAAGCAGAGGCTGATAGCCAAGTTCAGTATCCATGGGGATGGCCTCAACTGGGACCTTGGGTTCATGTCACACCACAGGTGACCCCATTGCACTATACAAACACACACACAGACAGATGGACACACACAGATCCTCTCTCATACGCTCGCACATACACTCCCAGACACACCCTCTCACAGACTTATACTCCTTTACAGTCACACACATACACACACTCTCTCTCACAGACACTCATAACATCCCCCCTCCTCCAACCCTCCCCCACCCCCCTCCCCCCCCCCCACCCCCCACCCCCCTCCCCTCCCCCCCCCCCCCCCCCCCCACACACACACACACACATACACATATAAGTTTGTGGGGTGAATTTGTACTTGCAGATTTACATTTGACTTTGCTCATAAACTGCATGAATCCATGTAAGATTCTGTGAATCCATTTTTTTGGATTCAAATCAGTCTGACCATTGTGGCACAGGCAGCCTCACACAGGGAAACTCACACTTTCAATACATTATCTGGGCCGACATGACACCAATTGTTAAAGTTCACTTGAGAATGTAACTTTTTTAAAAAAAGTTTTGCAATTTACATATGAAAGAATGAGAGACTCAACAAAGAATCCAGGTCTTTTTCAATATATAATTTCAGTTACATCACACTGTAAACTTTTGCTATAAATTGTGTGTCTTACAATCTTCTTCTCCACAGATAGAGGAACAGTGCTCCGAAAGCTAGTGCTTCCAAATAAATCTAGTGTTGTGTGATTTTTAGCTCAATTTCTCTGACTCTAGTCTCTTGTCATCTTTTTTGCCTATTTGTCCTATCATTTGTTGCTGTGCCTTCAGCTGCATAAAGCCCTTCTCCTATTCTTTTCCTTCTTTAAGGACAGTTTAAACCATTTATTTAAACTTAATTTTACAAATCTTTTATCATTTACTCTATTATTTCCCTTTTTCTCTCGGCCATTTTTGGCATGATTGCTAACACTTGAGTAAGTTGGAATGCTTTTCTACCTTAAGCATCTTAGACAAAAACAATTTGATACAGTCAACTAGGATAGTCAGCCGACAATCAGAATGCAGGGTTGGAGGTTTGAAACCATAATATAGAACGAACATTAAACCATGGAAAACACATTGTACAGATTCATTAGATTAATATCATGCACAGGAAACTTAGTTACGAAGAGATTGTTCGAGTTACACAGGAGCAAAGACAGCTGAGGTGATATTGAGAAGTCAATGTTTAAAATATTAAAGGATTTTCATAATATTAGTGAGGAAATACTGTTTCCTCTAATTTATAAATTAGTGAAGAAGAATCATAATTTTAACACTGGGGAGTTTGTGAGGCATTGCTTTTTTCAAATGCATGTTTTATCAGAGGATACTTTGTTGTTGGAAATCATTGATGGTGAGAGCTTTGTTCCTTTAAAGAAAAGATCAAACAGACACTTGAAACAAAGGAAATACAAGATTACAAAGGAAGGCAGGACACTGACATTAGTTACAAAATGTTTTACTGAAGAGTCAGCACAAACAATTGACTGATTTAGTTCCTTCTGTGCTGTAAACATTGATGATTCTATGGCATTTAACTACAGATTTAGTCATAACTCATTTCTTAAGCTACTTAGTTTATCAATGATGAGCACATGAATTACAAACTAAACAGAACAAACTACAAATTAAAACTCATGAAAAAATGTTTCACGCTGTGACAAGTACAAATTAATTTATAGCTTGTTTCCATCTGAGGGCTTTGTTGTTTCAACTCTTTGGACTGTTTATGGCTATTCGTTTGCTGTATTTCCAGGGAGAAATAACTGCTCTTGGTGGGAAATCAGGCTGCAATTTTCAAATTGATTTATGAATATTAACTTGATAGTTTTAAACCATGGTGTGTTGCTGGAGACAATTTTATGTTCCAGCACTTTAGACTGCACTAAACCAATGCAAGCAGTGCAAATGAAATCTTTCCAAGTGCAGTAGGTATAATGCTCATCAATCACAGTTATTCAACTTTTATTGCTAACCACATTTATTATTCCCAGCAGATAACAGTATTGTGTTACCTAATGTTACCGGAAACCGATGTAGAGCACAATATTCTGTGGGCTATTATTCCTGTGGACAATCTTGAAAAATCTCCTTTTTTTGCCTAAATTGAGGACATCTTGGTGTGATCTGATGTATCCCTGGAAGCTGTGCTGTGGCTCCCTGTACGGTGCTCAAAAGTTTACATTACAACCATTTTGAAACAGTTACCAATATTTAAAGTAATTTTAAAAATGTAACCCATTGTTTTTCAAGTATGAGATAGAACATAGAAAAGTACAGCACAGAACAGGCCCTTAGGGCCACGATGTTGTGCCGAGATTTAATCCTAATGTAAAATATAGTAACTTAACCTACGCACCCCTCAACTCACTGCTATCCATGTGCATGTCCAGCAGTCGCTTAACTGTCCCCAATGACTTTGCTTCCACCACGTCAACTGACAATGCATTCCATGCATTCACAACTCTCTGCATAAAGAACCTACCTCTGATATCTCCTTTGTACTTTCCTCCTAATATCTTCAAACTATGACTTCTCATACCAGCCAATCCTGCCCTGGGGAAAAGTCTCTGGCTATTGACTCTATCAATTCCTCTCATTATTTTGTACACCTCACAGATCTCCTCTCTTCCTCCTTCTCTCCAGAGAGAAAAAGTCCGAGCTTATTCAACTTTTCTTCATACTGCAAGCCCTCCAGTCCAGACAGCATCCTTCTTTGCACCCTCTCCAAAGCCTCCACATCTTTCCTATAGTAGGGTGACCAGAACTGGACACAATATTCCAAGTGTGGTCTCACCAGGGACTTATAGAGCTTATTAAGAATTTCAAGGTCAGCTCAACTAGTTTATCCCTAATTTCCTGAAACAGTACTCATTATGAACCTTTATTATTTAAATGTAATGTCAATCAAAATTATACATTAAAAAGATTTATATTGCCTATGTGTTTTAATATAAAACACTTGCACAGGAAATTGTGAATATATACTATAGAAATATAATATGTTATGTAAACAATTCAATCATCTGGTGTCAGGATAAACTTTGCTTGATTTTGATGAGGTGAAACATTAATTGCCATAAAATTTACCTCTGGAGTGATGGTGGAGCCAATGCTACAGATAGTAGCCAACCTCCAGTCTTCCAGCACCTCACCTGTGACTATCGACGATACAATCATCTCAGCAAGGTGCCCAGCAATCACTTCCCTAGCTTCTCACAGACTTCTAGGGTACACCTGATCAGGGGATTTTTCAACTTTTATGCATTTCAAGACATCCAGCACTTCCTGCTCTGTAATATGGACATTTCTCAAGATGTCACCATTTATTTCCCTACTTTCTATATCTTCCTTGTCCTTCTCCACAGTAAGCACTGATGTAAAACACTCATTTAGTATCTCCCCCATCTCCTGCGGCTCCACACAAAGGCTGCATTGCTGATCTTTGAGGGGCCTTATTCTCTCCCTAGGTACCCTTTTGTCCTTAATGTATTTGTAAAAACCCTTTGGATTCTCCTTAACCCTATTTGCCAAAGTTATCTCATTTCCCCTTTTTGCCCTCCTGATTTCCCTCTTACTGCCTTTATATTCAAGTTTTGAGAAGTTTTGGAGCTCAAGTTGAAGTTCTGGATGTAGGTTTGTTCACTGAGCTGGAAGGTTCATTTTCAGACATTTCATCTCCATACTCGGTAACATCTTCAGTGACCTTTGCTGATGTTTCCTACTTTCTATTTATATGTTTGGGTTTCTTTGGGTTGGTGATGTCATTTACTATGGTGGTGCCATTTCCTATGGTGATGTCATTTCCTGTTCTTTTTCTCAGGGGATGGTAATGATGGGTACCCAACAAACACAGAATGCCAATTTCTCAGCAACAAACCACAACAAGCAGACAAAACACATCCAGAAACCCGAACCATTCTCCCCTACATCAAAGAAATCTCGGAAATGACTGCGAGACTACTCAGACCCCTTGGCATCATGGTAGCCCACAACACACTAAAACAGCAGGTAATGAAATTGAAAGACCCGATACACACAAAAAGCAAAACTAATGTCATTTACAAAATACCCTGCAAGTACTGTAACAAACACTACATTGGACAATCAGGCAGAAAACTAGCCTCCAGGGTACATGAACATCAACCACCCACAAAACGACATAACCATCTGTCACTAACATCCTTACAAACAGATGAGGAAGGACACCATTTCGACTGGGACAACACATCCATTCTAGGACAATCCAAAAAGAGACACGCATGAGAATTTCTAGGTGCATGGCATTCCAACCGGAACTCTATCAACAAACACATTGATTTGGACCTGATTTACCACCCCCTGAGAAAAAAAAACAGGAAATGACATCACCATAGGAAATGATACTACCGAAGGAAAAGACATCACCAATCCAAAGAAACCCAAACATATGAATAGAAAGCAGGAATCATTAGCAGTGCTTCATCCAGAGGTCACTGAAGATGTTACCTAGTATGGTGATGAAACATCTGAAATTGAACCTTGCAGCTCAGCGAGCAAACCTGCGTCCACTCTTCTAAGGATTCACATGATCTATCCTGTCTATCCCTGACATATGTTTCCTTCTTTTTCTTAATCAAACCCTTAATTTCACCAGTCATCCAGCATTCCTTGTACCTACCAGCCTTTCCTTTCACCCTAACAGAAATGGTAAAAACAATGACTGCAGATGCTGGAAACCAGATTCTAGATTGGAGTGGTGCTGGAAAAGCACAGCATCCAAGGAGCAGGAGGAGAGGAGGAGTACAGTCTCTGTATTCTTGTTATCTCATTTTTGAAGGCTTCCCATTTTCCAGCCGTCCCTTTACCTGCGAACATCTGCTCCCGATCAGCTTTCAAAAGTTCTTGCCTGATACCATCAAAATTAGCCTTCCTCCAATTTAGAACTTCAACTTTTAGATCTGGTCTATCCTTTACCATCACTTTTTAAAAACTAGTAGAATTGTGTTCACTGGCCCCAAAGTGCTCCCCCACTGACACTTCAGTCACCTGCCCTGCCTTATTTCCCAAGAGGAAGTCAGGTTTTGCACCTTCTCTAGTAGGTACCTGCACATAGAGTCATAGAGGTGTACAGCACAGAAACAGACCCTTCAGTCCAACTTGTCCACGTCGACCAGATATCCCAACCCAATCTAGTCCCACTTGCTCATATCCCTCAAACCCTTCCTACTGAATCAGAATATTTTCTTGTGCACATTTAACAAATTCCTCTCCATCTAAATCCTTAACACTATGGTAGTCCCAGTCTATGTTTGGAATGTTAAAGTCCCCTACAATAACCACCCTATTATCCTTATAGATAACTGAGATCTCCTTACAAATTTTTTTCTCAATTTCTCGCTGACTATTAGGGGGTCTATAATACAATCCCAATAAGGTGATCATCCCTTTCTTATTTCTCAGTTCCACCCAAATAACTTCCCTGGATGTATTCCCAGGAATATCCCCCCTCAATACAGCTGTAATGCTATCCCTTATCAAAAATGCCGCTCCTCCTTCTCTCTTGCCTCCCTTTCTGTCCTTCCTGTAGCATTTGTATCCTGGAACATTAAGCTGCCAGTCCTGTCCATCCCAAGCCATGTTTCTGTAATTGCCAATATATACCTGTCCCATGTTCCTAACCATGCCCTGAGTTCATCTGCCTTCCCTGTTAGGCCTCTTGCATTGAAATAAATGCAGTTTAATTTATCAGTCCTACCTTGTTCGCTGCTTTTTCCCTGCATGCCCTGACATATTTGACTCACTTTGTTCTCAACTGTACCAGTGTCAGATTAATCTCTTTCCTCACTATCTCCCTGGGTCCCAACCCCCTCCTTACTAGTTTAAATCCTCCTGAACAGCTCTAGCAAATGCCCCTAACAATTCAGGTGCAACCCATCCTTCTTGTCCAGGTCACTTCTACCCCAGAAGAGATTCCAATGATCCAAAAATGTGAATCCTTCTCTCATGCACCAGCTCCTCAGCCATGCATTCATCTGCTCTATCTTTCTATTCCTCCCCTCACTAGCTCGTATCATCGGGAGTAATCCAGATATTATTACTCTCAAGGACCTCCTTTTTAAATTCTTACCTAACTTTCTATATTCTCCCTTCAGAATCTCATCCTTTTCCCTTCCTATGTAGTTGGTTCCAATGTATACAATGACCTCCTGCTGGACCCTCTCCCCCTTGAGAACATTCTGCACCCTCTCTAAGACATCCTTGATCCTGGCACCAGAAAGGCAACACACCATTCTGATTTTTCGCTGCTGGCCAAAGAAACATCTATCTGTGCCTCGGACTAGAGAATCCCCTAACACAGTCGATCTCTTGGAACCTAACGTACCCCTCATTGTGTTAGAGCCAGTTTCGATACCAGACACTTGGCTGTTTGTGCTACATTCCCCTGAGAATCCATCATCTCCTACATTTTCCAAAACAGCATACTTGTTTGAAATGGGAATAGCCACAGAAGACTCTGCACTACCTGCCTATCTCCCATACCATTCCTGGAGTTAACCCATCAATGTGACTATATCTGCAACTTTTCTCCCTTCCTATAACTGCCATCCATCACATCCCCTTGCTTTTATAGATTCTCCAATGCCTCTAACTGTCCCTCCAACCAATCCCTTCGATCTGATAGGATTCGCAACCAACGGCATTTAGTGCAAGTTATAATCCTCAGTAACACATAAACTCTCCCTCAACTCCCACATCCGACAAGAAGAGCATATCACTCTACTCAGGGCCATTCTTGCTTCTTCCAATCTACAGACCAGAAAATAGCACCATCTTATTCCTCTACAAAACATTAACTTAATATTTATGGCTTATATTTTTAAGTTTAGTCAAGAGACATATCTCAATAAAACATTTAATCAAGAAAGAGCCCACACTATCCACTATTGTAGATTTACAGCAAGGCTATATTTAAAACTATTCACTTATCTGTTTCTGTGCTGTGACCTCTCCCAAACAGGTTCCTCCAAGATCAGTTGTGAATTTTACTGTTTGTTAATTTTCCTAGACGCACTCTGATGTCCAGCAATACATGAGTTCAACACACAAGTTCACTGCTGTAACAGTTAGCACTGTGGGTTTCTTTCTTTCTCTCTCTCTCTCCCTCCCCTGCACTGACCTAGCCATGAGCTGTCTTTGTTTGTTCCTCTCCCTTTTAAAAGTGCCGTTGTTTTGACTGATATTTTCTCCAAAGTTCCAACACAATGCAACAGCACATAAAACAGTAATTGCTGCTCCTGGAATTCAAGGAAATCACCTCCAACACCTAAAATACCTCAATAAAGGAGCAGCCTGTTACAGCCAGAAATTTTTCCTTTCCTCCATCTTGGATTACCCCTGGTATGACTTGTGGGATTTTTGATACTTGGAAGTAGATCCATGCAGGTGTGCCTTAGGTGCATGAGAAATTTTGAAAGAGGACAGGCTCTGACATTAAACAGCTTCTAAAGCTCATGGTCAGCAAATAAAACTGCACAGGGACTCCTCCCAATTGTGCTAGTTAAAGGGGCTGGCATCCAGCTTGCAGTGGGATGACTTACCTTTACTCTTGTAAAGCCTTGGTGCATTTTGGGATGAGCATTGGTGACTTGCTTTTTTTGCAAGGAAATTTTGCTACGTCTTAACAGGCAGGTCAGAATTCTCCAACATGTCCACACAGAAAGGCTGATAAGTTAATGAGTTATTTAATTGCAGTTGCTCTTGGGCTGTGACAGGACCAGGGGATCAAATTGAGGCTGCAGAGACAGATGATGCACACAGAAGCAAGAGGAAGAAGCCTATCCACTAAAGGCCCTGCTCCCAACTCTATGTCAGCCAGGTACAATATCTGAGGTACCTGTGAGTCAACAAGGAGAAGTTACAGAGCATGCCATCTGCTTCAACAAGCCCTTCAGTCTCAGAGGTGGGCCAGAACGATGCTGTCTGTGGCCATCACTTTCAACTTCTATATAGCATTTTTCAGTTTTCTATCCATCATTGCATTAGGGAAATAATGGAAGCCATTTACAACAGGAGATGGAACTTCATAATCTTTTCTGTAACCAGAGAGAAGCAAGCAGAGGAGACATATGGTTATACCAAAGTAGCAGGATTCTTAATGTGCTGGAAGCCATTAACCACAGCTGAAGGCCATGTGGATTCTACATATAATGAAGAAATGTCCAGGAAATGTAAATTCGGTTCATGTCCAATTCTGTTCAGTCCTTCAAGTTGGTAAGAACTCATTGTCCTGGCAGAAAATCTTCATCATGAGGGATTTGCTGTTTCCTCCATCTTCAAGCCACCAAGGTGATCATGCAGCTGGAAGCTTGGGGATGAAGATGCTGTTGAATACATGATTCATGAATCTCCATCATCACCACCCAACTAATTGTAGACCATATGCCTAGAATGAGCCAGAAACATCATGAAACAAACCCTCAGGATTCACAAGCACATCTGCTTAGACCAATTGGCCAGAGCCACGGCATTATTTGCCAGAGGTGTCACTAAATTCAGAATGGCCTGCTGAGTGCTCCTCAGCTTTGCTGTCATGAAGATGCATCCTTTGTTATCAGCTACCCTGAGCCACTAGGAGAAAGTGAGGACTGAAATGCTAAAGATCAGGAATAACCTTCATCAGGAACTTTATCATCTTTTCTGCAACCAGTGAGCAGCAAGCAGAGGAGACATATCATTTTACCAAAGTAGCAGGATTCTTAATGTACTGGAAGCCATTGACAACAACTCATAGCTGCATGGATTCCACATATTACGAAGAAATGTACAAGAAATGTAAATTCAGTTGCTGTCAAACTTGGTTCAGTCCTTTAGGTTGGTAAGAACTCATTATCCTGGCAGAAACCACAAACTCTTCATCATGAGGCATTTGCTGTATTCTCCATCTTCAAGCCACCATCCCTTCATGTTAGCCACCTCAAGAACATGAAAAAGTAGAGGTGAGAGGAGTCATCCAAGAGCTCTTCACCCCACTGGGTCCATCTGTGAGCATTTCCTGAGATATTACTTTTATTATGATATCATCCAATGACCCCTTTGCAGTTTTATATCCATCTGCTATGTTCCATCACAGCATTTCCTTGGTCAAAACCCTGCAATAGAAGTTACTAAGAAAAAGCTTTTCAGTAACAACTTTGTTCAACAAGACATACAATAATACATGCAAAAGTGGACTATTCACTTCATGTGTCCCTTAGTGTCTTTGTGTCACTTGCATAGCATTACCCTTGAGGTTACAGCATGGCAATGAATGACTGTTGACTTCCAGCAATGGAACCTACCTTTATGAAGTTGAGGTTTTGTGGTTTGTCTGTATTTCTAATTTAAGGCATTGTGAAGTAATGTAGAGGAACATGGGATTTGCTATGAATTTTCCCCAACAATAACCCTGCATCATTGAATCCCATGACCCAAGCTGAAATTTAATGAGGCTAAGATCCAAAATGTTCATAACTAAAAAAAAATCAGGAGCCATTAGACTGATTGTCGACAGAATTTCTGTCCCAGAGTTTTTGAACAGAAGAGAGGGAGTGAGATTTCAGAGAAATAAAGGACTGCAAGTGATGACAGCTGCAGAAAGCTGGCCTCAGCACGCTATGAGTCAGAACGGGGAAGGAAGCACACTAGGTCAAACAGACAAATCCCTTGGCAATCTAAAGACGAGAAAAGATTTGTTCCACCAAAGCCAGGAGAAAAAAAAAAATCACCAGAGTCAGGCTTACTGTTGAAAGTTGGTTTGGGAATTCTCAGAGGTCTGTATAAGGGAACTGTTAACAGTTATGAACATAGCAACAAGGAACAAGAGTCGGCCACTCAGCTGTTTGAGCCTGGATTCAACAAGATCACGGCTGATCTAAGTTTAACCTCAGATTTTCACTCCTTCATAGCTCCAATCATCTTTTCTCCCTTGCTTACTCTAGGTGTTGGACATAATGACTCATTGAAGCAAGGAGTCACAAGGTGGCTCAGTGGTTAGCACTGCTGCCTCACAGCACCAGGGACCCCAGTTCAATTCCACCCTTGGATAGCGGTGAGTTTCTTCTGGGTGTTCCAGTTTCCTCCCACGATCCAAAGATATGCAGGTTAAGTGGTAGAGTGCAAAATCTGCACCACACCTCCCCTTCACCTCTGTCCGAAGCTCCAAACGATCCTTCCACAACTGACAGAGATTCACCTGTACTTCCAGATACGTCATCTACTGAGTCCATTGCTTTCGATGTGGTCTCCTCTATATTGGGGAACAGGACACCAACTTAAGGAATGTTTCAGAGAACATCTCTGGGACACATGCATTTAACAACCCTACCACCCTGTGGCCAAACACTTCAACTCCCCCTCCCATTCCACCAGGGATATGCAAGTTCTTGGCCTTCTCCACATCCAAATTCTAGCCATCCGACGCCTGGAGGAAGAATGCCTCATCTTCTGCCTTGGGACCTTCCAACCATACGGGATCAATTTTGATTTCACCACTTTCCTCATTTCCCCTGCCCCACCTTATCCCAGATCCAACCCTCTAACTTGGAACTGCCCTCTTGAACTGCCCTACTTGTCCATCTCCCTTCCCACCTATCCACTTCACCCTCCTCTCTGATCGAGTATCTACACCCTGCACCTTCATCTACCAATCGCGTTGTTAGCTACCTTCCCTCCAGCCCAATGCCCCTCCCATTTATCTGTCAGCCCTCTTGGCCCCCCCCCAACCCCATTCCTGATGAAAAGCTCATGCTCGAAACATTGACTCTCCTGCTCCTTGGATGCTGTCTGACCAGGTGTGCTTTTCCAGCACCATACTTTTTGACTCTGATCTCCAGCATCTGCAGTCCTCATTTTTTCTTAGGTAATGTTTGGTCAAAGTTGCTTGAATTTTTTTTACAGTTAAAGCTTAATGCTCGAAATATTGTTATGCAGTTCATTCAAAATGTTCCTTGAGAATTCAAATTTGTTGGTTTCTACCCATTCCATCCACTGCAGATGGCATTGAGAAACATCCTTGTGCATCTCTGCACTTTAACAGTTCATGTTTAGTCTGCACTAACTTTGCAGCAGTTTGAGCTGGCTACCTGCAATAGCAGTCACCCCAAGAGAGCTTTGTGTTCCATGGAGCTGCTTAAATTCCCCAAGGACTGGGCCACTGCATCTGTTTGCAGACAGCTTGCCAAACTGTTGTGATACCCTGTAATCTCCATTGCACAATGTAATCCACAGGCACAATAGCAACAGTCCAAGTCTGTATGGCAGCAAGTGTGGCTCTTATTATCTTAGCCTGACCTTCTTCCACTACAGCATCAAGATATTAAGTAGCTTCCACTTGTGATGCAGTGGAATTGAGCCAATGGCTATTATACTCCTTATCACAGTAGAGTCTACAAGTGCTGTTCATAGAGTTGGCTACCAAGTCTATGCTAGAAAGAATAAGCTTCAAACAATGTGCAAAACTTTGTGCCATGGTGGAAGTGTGCTCTTCTATGCTCCTTGATAGAGTTGGGATGCTGATTTCTATTTTTCTCTCTAGAAGAACTCATCAGCAACATTGCCTTTCAGTGAGATGGCAAACAGACTGTCCCTATTTTCCCTGAAACAAAAACATAAAATGCTGAAAACGCTCAGTGGAATATTTCAAGTTGCATAGGACTTTTCTTCAGAACCTGAAGCCCATGGTCTTGCTGCATTCCACTTGTACCAGGTAACTTGCACCCACCTCTACAATACCCTCTCAGATACATGTTAGTCCTGTATGTGAATTGGTGGATGTGAGATCATGTGATGGAACACCTTCCTCAAAGGTATGGAGCACTTACACCTTCTACATGAGACTGCTTTGACAACTATCTAGTGGCAAAAAAAACTGCAGATGATGGAATCCAAAGTACACAGATTGGAAGCTGGAAGGACACAGCAAACTGGCAGTATCAGAAGATAGAGAAGTCAACTTTCAGGTGTAAGCTGCAGATCCCCCCACACTCATCCCCAGTCCTGAAGAAGGATCATACCCGAAACGCCGACTTCTCTACTTTCTGATGCTGCTTGGCTTGCTGAGTTCTTCCAGCCTCCTGACTGTCTACATGTCAGCTCTTTGACAGTTCTTGGGTAGCTAAAAGTAGACAATCAGAACAAAAATGTTGGGATGAAAAAAGGGGTTTCAGATATAAAGCAAGTAGTCACGCGAGAATGTAGGATGAGGGTGATTTGTGAAAGGCTATAAGGCAGGGATCACCATTCTAAATATTCTCAGTACTAGGGATTTTGTGAACAGTCCTTTCAGTAAGTTAGGTGTTGCAGGTTTTGATCCTAAATGTTATCAGTGACCTTGTACTGCAAGAGAGAGGGATAAATGGTTGTGTGGTGTGTGTGCACATGCATTGTGTCTCAGTGATATGCCTATCAAAGCTGAATAGTAGCTGGTGTGTGCAGGCTGCATAGTGTTTTTGAAGCTGGCAGTCTTTCTTTCATTACACTGTTTTGCTTTATTTGTTTCAATAGATTCTGCATTCCTCTGTACAACAGCCACATTATTTTGCACCTTTACATGTTTGACCAAATTAGGTTAAATATAAAGATAAAATGAAAAAATATATGTTATCAGAAATATTGACCCCAATTACTTAAGAGGAAAAGCTGAGTTTACTTAAATTTTGCAAGGCTGGTTTCAATTCTTCAAATATCAATTAACGCTCTAAGCATGAAAACAATATCCTCCGATCTAACAATAGGCTTTCAGTAAAGCCTAACTAAGTCAGCAAAATCAAGGGGTCAAAAATCGAATTCATTGAACAGCTCTGATGGTATAAAAAGCCACAAGCATAATACTGGGTCTTCTGCGAAAAATCTGGAAAACTTTGAGAAAGGCAATAACTGAGAAGTGAATTTAACTCCATCTGCCATTTTTCAGTCCATTGACCCATCTAGAGTAATAAAGTCATAGAGATATACAGCACGGAAACGGACCCTTCAGTCCAACTCATCCATGTCAACCTAACCTAATCTAGTCCTGTTTGCCAGCACTTGGCCCATATCCCCCTAAACCCCGTCCTATTCATATATCCATCCAGATGTCTTGCAATCTTAGAAAACCGTTTTCACTGCTTACTATGCCACCAATTTTGGTATCGTCTGCTAACATACTAACCATGCCTTCTATATTTTTATTGAAATCATTTTCATAAATGACAAACAAACGAGGACCCATAAACGATCCCTATAGAACACCTCTGTCACAGGCCAGGGGATGGTGAGAATTTGCCTTTTACCTGTCTTTTAGATGCAGGTTGACAGAAAGCACGGACTATACTTGACAATAATAACAATTTATTACAAATAAATAAATTTTAGCTTCAGATAAGCAATTATGATAAGTCAACATACATCTCTACTAATTAAAACTGTAAATCCTTATAAAACTTCCTCTACGTACACACAAACACAGATACAAAACTAACATGAGAGTTATGGGCAGAGGGGAAGACTGGGAATGCAGTTCAGTGTTCCCTGTCCACAGGATTTACTGAGATAATCTTGTTAGATTCTGCTGATTCACAATCTTCTTTTTCTGGATACAGACACTTGTTTGCAGAAAGTACAGGATGACTGGTTCACACCTATTATGTCTCTGACTTATTTGTTAAAAGCCACAGCTCTCAGTAAATGATGAAAGGAAATAAACTGGTTTTCTTCAGGTTTGAGGTGTTCTTTTTGCTTCAGAGTAAAGGACAGTGCCTTCCTTCTCAGACATGTTCTGCCTGAGCACAGGGACTCACAAGCTGTTCAGCTACCTGGGAGCCAATCAGATACTTCATGAGACAGAAGACCTTTGCCATCAACAACTGCTCACCATTCCAGGGATGAATTGATTACTCGCTGAGTCAATTTTCCATTCATACACACCCGCTGGCACCAGTTCATCTGCAGTAACCTCCTCCACTGCTTGAACAAACAGATTCCTAATATCCTTCCAAATATCCTTTCTTAAGGAGACCAAAACTATATTCCATTTGTGATCTTCCCAATGTGCTTTGCAACAATTGAAAATCTTACACCTTCACTTTCCATTCCCTTGAAATAATTGACAATATTCAATTTACCTTCTTAATCACTTGCTATAACTGCATACTACCACTTTCCAATCAAAGTTCCCAGTTAGCAATAATCTTGGCCTTTCAAATCCAGTAATGGAATTAACTGTAGAATATCAATGGGCTACAAGTGTCAAAAGATAAACCTTATTAGGAATAAATAGGAATTAAGGAACGGACAGTGGTTTGAGATTGGGTGTTTAGGAACTTGAATCTCCTCCAAAATTTCCCAATAACAGTCGAATAAAAAAAATCTAACTTTAACCACAGAATGCGTTGTTTGAATGGATCGTTTCGAATCAGAGTACCTTACAATGCGAAACAAAAGAAACGTGGCTTTGGGTGAGGAAATCGGATTGTCTGACTTCCTTCATAAATCAGGATAACATCTTTACGTTTTCTACAGATTTCTAGCAGTGGTTCCCACCCCATCAAATTAGACCACCAAAGACTGAACAAAAAGCTACCACAACCACCCTCCTAGACTTTGTACTTTTATAGTCTTGTTGTTATTCATTATCAATAACAAAGCTATCCAATTATAAAAGGGAAATTGTTCTATTGTATTTTACCCAGGAGTTAACAGTGCAAAAAGACCGTTGTTTATGAGTGTGGCTTGCTTGCTTACGTTCAGACACTTAGTTTTTGAAGTCAAAATCCCTGGGCATAAATAAACTGTTTAGCACTTTTTTTGTAAGATATTTGTATTTGCGCTTCTTCGCTGCAACATGAATCATCCGGTAAAACAGCAGGTAGGCAAACCAATCTCACGTTTCCATTAACTTTGGCTCTGTAACTAATCGTTTGGAGCCTTTAATTTTCTTTTGCCCTCCTTTTTCTCTCCATTTGCTTTCATTTCAGTGCTTTCACTTGATATTGTGGTTTAATTCTGGAATGCATGACGTAGAGAGTCCTAGGAGCAAACTGATATCTTATCATTTACTGATTACACTTTTAAAAAGTACTAAACTGGCTGCAAAACATTTGAGACACCCAGTTGACGTGAAAAGCGCTTAATTTCTCTTTTTTATTTCACCTGAAGATAAATTTAACGCACTGTGAACATACTTCTTTCCTCTAATGTTCTCTTATTTCTGCTTTCTGAAATCATTTATGAAGTCTGGTTCTACTTATGCTGGTCGCCCTCCAGGAGTTGTGCAAGAAAGGTATTTTACAACGGAAGGTAACAGCGCAGAACTTAATCCAATTTTAATTTTACATCCACATAATTCAGAAATGGAGATTACCTATCTTCCCCTCACCCCATTTCCAGTTTGGTGATCGGGTGCGGTTTATTTCTGCAAGGGGCAATTAACCTTTGGAACAAGTTGTTCTGTGATTAGTATACCTCTGTGTCAAGCTGGAACTTGTTTTCATCGTTTTCAAGGTCGGAGAGCAACGTTCCAGAGTTTTTTTTCACCTGAGTTCACCTTGGTTTTTTTCTTCGAGGAGAGGAAGAATCTGCTGGTAGGTGGGCAGCATTGATTTAAAAAAAAGTTAATCAATTACAACCTGACTGAGATAGGTTTGGTGGATCAACAGTTCTTTTGCTGTTATTTTCGTGTGCACCTTTCTGCTGATAAATAAAAACTCATTCAAGACGGATTAGGGATTAAGAGTGGTGCTGGAAAAGCACAGCAGGTCAGGCAGCATCCGAGGAACAGGAAAATCGACGTTTAGGGCAAAAGCCCTTCCCTGCCTCATTCCTGATGAAAGGCTTTTGCCCGAAACGTCGATTTTCCTGCTCCTCGGATGCTGCCTGACCTGCTATGCTATGCTTTTCCAGCACCACTCTAACCTAGACTCTGATCTCCAGCATCTGCAGTCCTCACTTTCGTCCAGATTAGGGATTAAATCTTCCACGTATTTGTTTGAATGTAAAACGCCCTGTATCTTTCGAATGCTGAAAATATCGAGTTGACTCAATAATTCAAAGCAGTCCTAAATTTGAACCGGTTTTACAGCCGTTTTCTTCTTGAGTTAACACATTATAAATCGCACTTCAAATATGAAATAATCTAGATTATCCTGCTAACTCAAACCGTATAGGATTGGAGTACCACGTCCCTGAACGGGGTTGAATTCGCAAATTTCATTCATGTTTGGATTTAACAGTTTTTCGTGAAGCTTAGCACAATCTGGGTTCACTGCATAGACAGTGAGTTCCGATACAGTGCAGCTGTGGAACCGTGTCAGGCGGCTGCGTTCCCACGCACACAGCAGAGATTAGGATTTAAAAGCAAAATCTCCCCCCACCCCCGCCATGAAACGAATAGATACGGGAAGAATGTTGATTCGTAACGGAATCAGACTGGCTGGTTAATGAAGCATGAGGGGGCGGAAATAATTAAGACTATTCCGCTTCCTGATACTGAAAACACGATCCGAATAAGCAGCAAAATAATCAGCCCAGAAATAAAACATCGTTTTTAAAAAAAAATACAAAATGACATATCATATGTGTGGCACGGTTGGTCAACAAAGCAAAACATGCAGAGGTAGCTGGGCCAATCGTTCTGCGGTGAAGGCTGAATGAGTTTATCACTCACAACCGCATACCCTCCATTCTGCAACAAACACTCACTTCCCCATGAATGGGCTTCCCCCAAAATACCCCCTTCTAGGCCCCGCCTGCTCGCAGTCCCATTGGGCGCAGCGGGTGTGTGAGGAAGTGACGCAGCCCAATGGCCCTGCACTGACTCTGGCGGGGGTTGAGTGGCTGGTTGTCTGTCTATCCATCCATCCGGGGGTTGCATTGACAATGAACACCGGGTCTAGGCGGCGGTGCTGGCGCAGCTCACACATAGGGTTCGGTGGCCCTGGCAGGAACCGGCCGTGAAGGTGCCACAGCTCGACGTTCTCCTCATTCAACCAGTGACCTCCGTCTCCAAACCCGCAAATAAACCGAATAACGGAGGTCTTCCCCCTTTTTTTCTCTCTCTCTCCCCCTTTCGGGGTGAAAGAAGCGGCTCCTCCATCGCTGTACCTTCTCCTCCGGCGCAATCCCGCAAATTTGCAGAGAGGAGAGGTAGTTGGTCGGAGGGGCGGGGAGATGGTGTGGGTGCAGTGTCGGCGATTTTGAAGGGTGGGGTGGGGAAGGGATCGCTGCCGCCGCCGCCGCCGCCAGGGGCGAGGGGGGGGGGGGGCAAGGCTCGAGACGCGCTGAGAGGAGAACGCGACGGGATTCCAGCACGCGCCGGTCCCGCATCCTGTGGCTGGCGCGCGGCGGACCGTTGGTGCCCGGGAGGGCTCGGAGGCGACGGCCGCCCGCTGCATCTTGCAATGCCACGCCGTAGTCGTTGTGGTGGGGGGAGCTAGTTAGTTTGGGGGGAAAAAAACGGGGGGAGAGAGAGAGAGAGAGGAAAATAAATCGCCCACATGCGCTGGAATAACAGGATCTGGGAAAAGAAGAAGAAGAAAAAGGTGTTGAAGTTTTTTCATTCAGTGCGGGGCTCTGTGGCTGGGGGAAGATGGCGGACTGGAGGTGATCGGCGAGGCTCGGGTTCTGATTTAGTCTCTTCTCCCGATTCTCCTCCCCCCGTGCGGCCAGAGTTCTGCGATCGGACACATGCAGGCCAAAAAACGCTACCTTCTGTTGTCAGCCGGCGCCGGTCTGCTGTTGCTCATCTACCTGGCAGGAGTGCGGTTCGGGCGGCTGTCCGCAGCGAGGAGGCAGAGCCGGCGGTGGGCTGCGGCCGATGGCTCCCCGTCGGCTCCCGACCGCTGGCCTGAGTGGTCCAATTCACTGCAGAGTTTCTCGGTCGGGGACCAGCCCGAGAATGAAGAGTTCAGTCAACGCGGCTCCCCCCGGCACAAGAGGGAGATTAACACCAGTGTCTACAAGGGCAAGAAGTGCCGCATGGACTCTTGCTTCGACTTCTCTCTCTGTCACAAAAACGGTTTCAAAGTCTACGTCTACCCGCAGCAGAAAGGGGAGAAAATGTCCGAAAGTTACCAAAACATCCTGGCAGCCATCGAGAACTCTAAGTTTTATACCTCGGACCCGAGACAGGCTTGTCTCTTCGTGCTAAGTTTGGACACTTTAGATCGCGATCAGCTTTCGCCTCAGTACGTACATAACCTAAAAACTAAAGTTCAGAGTCTGTACTTGTGGAACAATGGCAGGAACCATTTGATTTTTAATCTCTATTCTGGAACTTGGCCCGATTACACGGAGGACCTGGGATTCGATATCGGCCAGGCGATGTTGGCTAAAGCCAGCATCAGTACTGAAAATTTTAGAAGCAATTTTGACGTTTCCATACCGCTCTTTTCTAAAGAGCACCCAAGGACCGGAGGCGAAAAGGGTTATATGCTTTTCAATAACATCCCTCCCCTGCGAAAGTACTTACTGGTATTTAAAGGGAAAAGGTATTTGACTGGCATAGGTTCTGATACCAGGAATGCCTTATATCATGTCCATAACGCAGAGGATATTGTCCTCTTAACAACCTGTAAACATGGAAAAGACTGGCAGAAACATAAGGATGCCCGCTGTGACAAAGACAACAGTGAATATGAAAGGTAAATGTTAATTTTAGAAAAATGATTGCTTTATCCTTGGACATGGTAGGTATGGGTTTAACAATTGAGTATTAGGTCCAAATTCCACTTCTACATGTTTTTCGAGGAATTCTGTCAGAAATGAGCTGCTTTGACAGGAGAATAAAAGGAGCATCTGAACAAAAGGCATCCAGTGTATTTTGTGCCCCGCAGTAGCAAATTTCCTTCCAAATGTATGGTAGATTTTGTTGTAGCATGGACTTACTTTTGTCGTGATATTTGGGAAGGTATGAGGCCACATAAACATTAGTGTGATTCTGTTGTTTGGTTGAGACAAAGTTTAAAACACTAGTTAACTTGTATTACTGTGAAATGGAATTTTCAGATTTTATTGATAGTTCAGAAGTGGTGTATGGGGCACTTGAACTTTAAAAAGATTTCTAATTGAGCTGTTTTTTTTTATAAATAAGTATTTATTTGGTCAGTTCATGCAAAGTGATTTTTCTTCCCACTTGGCAATGATTCTTATTTTTACCAACCTGGTTTAGTTTTGAAAGAACCCGAGAACTTTTTTAATGCCATCAAGACTTTTTGCCCTCACTGAAGACAATTAAACTGCTAAGTGCTATTGGAATTTTGGTGTATCTTTTCAATAAGATGGAATATTGTCAAATGAGTTCTCGGGAGAACATTTTGGAAATGTCGTGTCTTTGCTTAATTATTTTGAGATGTTCGCCACCATTTTGTTGTATCCTTTTTAAGTGAATTTTTTTTTCCTAAAGCTCTTAATTGCTTTTACACTTTGCTATAGTCATGCAGCTTTTATTGATTTAGTTCAGCCAAGGGGTGTCAGGAATGCCATGCATTACATTCTACTAGTCACTGACCATATGCGAATGATTCTATACCTGAAGAAATACTGGCAATCTGCCGTTCTAAACAGCTTGCATATCTAATAAGAAATTTCTCAAAAGATTTAATGTTTCCTTTTTCTTCCGCTCTCTATTTAAAAAAGAAGTTCAAATTGGTATATAGTCTTATCAGCTTTTGCCTGAATAGCAAATGTTCATGTTGGGAAGAATTGATGAGTAATTTCCCTAATGCTGTAAAACTGAATGCAATATGGTTGCCTGAGGTTTTACTGTTATATTTTGTGTATAGATTTGTTTGATTTGTTACCATGGTAATGCTAACCCCTCCCACTTGTAAGTTGGAAGCATTGTACTCAAACATTTCACAGTACCTTTCAGATTTCTTATTAAAGGGTTAAGCATTTGTGCTTTTGCACTCAGTAAATGGTTAATGGAATTGGATCTGTATTCTGTTTGATCTTTTCATTGCCTTGTTTCAATTTTGATTGTAACATTTATAGCTACTATAGTAGACATGGTATATGGCAGTATATAACCCAGTTTGTTGAAGTTGTAAAAATATTTTTGCTAAGTATGGGCTAAATTTCTGAATTAATGTCCATATTGGCATGTGAAGAACAGTTAGACTGACTCCTTGCTTAATCCCATTGTGGGCACATGGATTCATTAACAAACTAGATTCGAGTACTAATATTTCAGTGCGAAATTTTATGAAATTAACTTCTGTCAGTACATCAATTTCGGCTGTAAAAAAGCTTTACTACTTCGAAGTAGTTTAACTTGATTCATAAGTGATATTACCAGCATTCTGTTCCTTTCTACTCCCAAGAAATTAGATTGTGCATATTGTCGTGGATTATTTTGTACATTTAATTATTTTACAATGCATTCTGGGCATGCTGTTCTAATCCAGCTCTGGTTAAATTTTTATCTACTGTTGGGCAGCAATAAATTAACTTCTTTGTAATTTAAGATTTGATATAAACTAAGAAGGTTCCAGGTTTGATCCATGGTTTTGGTGCTTTGTCTGCGCTAAGTGCATGCTGGTCGCTTGTCTTCGATTATAAAAGCAAAGTGCTCGAGAAATTCCAATCTGGTGGCATCTGTCAAAAGAAAAATAGTTAAGTTTCTAGTCCTTCATCAGAACTGAAAGCAGCTGGGAAAGGGTGATATTTACACTTGGGCTCTCAAGCATTTTTGGCACAGAGTGAGAAGGTTGAAAGTTCAATCTGTACTCTAGAATCTTGAGCATAAAATGCAGTTAGCATTTCAGTGCAGTATTTAGGGAGTATTGTACTGTCAAAGGTACTTTCATCAGAATGAAGATCATCCATACTCAACTGAGTGTTGATGCATCCTATGGCATGTATCACACAACAACAGTGGAATTATTGCAGTGTCACTAAAAGACATTACTTAGTGATTTGTATTATTGTTCTAGGAATCTTGTGTGCATGAATTAGCTGCTGTGCTAAGTTGAGTTATAAGGATAGGTTGGGACTTTGTTTACCTGCAGCATAAGAGGTTGAAGGGTGATTTTTGAGGTTTATAAAATCACGAGGGGCATAGGTGAATGGCTGATATCTCTTCTTGAGGGTAGGGGAGTCCAAAAGTAAGGGACATTGGTTTAAGAGAGCAGAAAGATTTAAAAGGGATCTAAGGGGCAACATTTTCATGCAGAGGATGGTATGTGCATCGAACAAGTTGGCAGAGGAAGTAGTAGAAGTGAATACAGTTATAACATTTAAAAGGCGTTTGGATGGTTACATGGATTAGAAAGTTTTGGAGGGATGTGGGCCAAATGTGCAGTCAAATGGGACTAGGAAACCTGGCTGGCATGGGCCTGTTTCCATGTTTGACTCTGACTACCCATCACTGATTGTGAAACCCTTTTACAACATGAAATGTTATGGTTAGTAATAGTGTAACATAAATGTAAGTTATTTATTTCTGATATGAGGAGGAGCTCCATAACGGATAACCATTAATTTTAGAACTCTCTGCTTTATGGTGAGTTCCTGCCATAAGAAACATACATGGCAAATGCTGAATTATGATGTGTTTCCTATATACTGTTATAATAGAAGAATTCACCAGAATGTCAATTCTGGTAAGAATTGACATTGAGGACCTGTTTGTAAATTCTGTTGTTCAGTTCATATAAAATACATTATTTGTATTATTTTTCCTACTTACACCATGCTTTTTATTTTTATGGATGTTTCTGGAAACAAAAACCAGCGATGGTCTTAAGACTTTGTCCTAAATGGTTATATATGCTTTTAATTACAGTAGTGACCTCTACTGTGTGATCTAAACGTTCTTTACTTAACAAAATGCATAGGTTCCTTTTGTAGCAAACCATGTAATCCTTCAATCCTGTTGTCAGTTTTCTCGCTGTTTCATTTAACACAATTTATTAGTTGTAGATAAGTACTACTATATGAGCCATGTAATCAAAAAAACGACTGTCACCATACTGGTCCAATAATTAATCCACAAACCTTTAGTAAGATACTCTGCAACTGATTCAGATTTGAAGTTGAAAGAGTTTTTGACTGTGACATACAGTAATAAACTTGGGCATTTTTTAAGACAAAATGCATTAATGGAAGCCCAGAGAGTTTACCTGAATCTTTGTTGTGAAAAGAAAAGAGCTGTGTGCTCATTGCAAATAGAGTTGAATGTGTATGAAATTTCAGTTGTTGAAGTAATGGAGAGATTATGTATTGTATGGGGTTGTTACTGGCTTTAACTTATTTTTAGATAAATGTCTAATATATGGGTACCTCCAAAGAATAGGGAAATGTAGTTCATATCCAAGGAGCTAGCTGAGAGTGAACTTTTTTGGTGCTGCATATATACTTAATTCACCAGACTCTGGAATTTTAGCGACCAGACAGTAACTGTATTTAGAATGCATGATTTAAATTGTCCAAGTGAAACTTCTGCATGTATGGTTATATAGGGATAGTGCTTCCCTACCACAGCCATAATTTAAATGTTTGGAGGACAAAGTAAAAATCGAATCTACGTTGTAAAATTGTATTGGAAAAATGCATTATACATGTGAAACTAATGATGCTGTAGCATCTTCTGTACATTTCTCAGGCTCACAGAAATTTACTTGTTCATTTCTTGTTGAATCCTGACTTTCTGTCCTGCAAACTTGACACAGTTTCAGAGTACAAACTGTTTCAAATCGTCAGAGGCTTTCAGTAAAACAATCCCTTAAGAAAACTTTGGAACTCCACTGCCTTTCCTTTGTGATAAAATTTGCTATCTCTGCTCCCAGTTATAAAAATATAATACACATCTTGTCTGATATTTTAACACGAGAATGTGTGTTGGGGCTACCTTGAAGAATGCATTGACAGGTTTTGCCAACAACACTCAGCTTGTATAAATTAAAGTCAAGTATTTTGATTGTTTTAGAAGCATGATGCCAAGTGCTAAGCAAGCATACCTATTAGAATGTGGCTTGAGTACTGAGATATCAAACTAACCTGATGAGTAGTTGCATTATACATCGACTTCTACAATGTATTTGGGGGATCAACATTTTGAGTTACGTCGTAAAATTGTATTGGAAAAATGCATTATACATATCAAAGTGGTGATTTGTATTAAGGCAACTGAAGTTGTGTACTGTGTGTGGAATTAGTTTTATCCAGAATAATAAAATATAAGCAGTTTTTTTTTTGATAGCCCATTTTGTGTTTGGAAATATGACAACTAAAACAAAGCAAATCTTATCCCAGCTGATGGAAATATTGAACAACTCACATTCCAGAGTGAAACCCAGCTTGATTGACCATAAGGTTTTGGCTGCTTTTGCTGACAGACAGAGCATGAATGTTATTCCCCACGTATGTATTAGTAGTTGAGAATAGGGAAAGGCCTGGGTGGTAGAAAAGACAGAAAAAGGAGTGGGGCGAAGGGAGGCCCCCATGCTTCTCCTTCTCAAATTTGCATAGGTGGATATCATAATTAATGTAGCTTAGTTCTCTATTTCACTTAAATTTCTAAGCTCCAAGCATCTCGTTTTAAAAACAGTGATATAATTATTTCTGAGAGACTTGGTTTATTATTCCACTAATCAGAAATTGCTAGAGGATTTCCCCTTTGGTCTTATGGAAGTATTTAAGCTAGTACACTATAAATATGCCACATTAATTCATTTTATTACATTGGCACAGATGTAGGCCATTCTGCTTGTTGAGCACGTCTGCAATTTAATACAATCATGGCTGATCAAACATTTCAAACCTTTCCACCCCATTCCCAGAACCATGTATGCCACTGGCATTCAAAAATGTATCGGTCTCCATCTTAAACATACTCGAAGACTGAGCCTCCACAGCCTTTTGTGGAAGAGAATTCCAAATGTTCACAACCCACTGAGTAGTATAACTTCTTTTCATCTTGGACCTAAATGGCATCCTCCTTTTATTTTAAAATTGTCCCCCTAGTTTTAGACTCAACATCTTACCTGCATCTCCTTTGCCTATTCCTTTAAATATTTTTTAGGTTTCAATAGGATCACCTATCATTCATCAAAACGCTACTGAATACAGTTCCAGTTGGCCCAGTCTCTCTGTACAGAAGACCTACTGTCCAAGGAGTAAGTCTGGTGAACCTTTGTTACGCTCTGTGTGCTGGTAGTATTCTTGCTGAGATCAAAACATACATAGTACTCCAGGTGTGGTCAAACCATGCTGTTATACAATTGAGGCAAGACCTCACTACTCCTGCAATGAACATTCCATTGCCCTTCTAGCTTATTACACCTGTATATTACCCTTCAATCTTATCTGCAAGAACACCTGGGTTCCTTTGAACATCTAACTTCCCAAACTGTTACTATTTAAAAAAAATATGTTCTGCACATCCTTTTCTCCTACCAAAGTGAATAACCTCACATTTTTCCATGTTATATGTCCTCTGCCATGTTCTTGTTCGTTCTTTTTATAAAGTGCACTGGTAGGTTGCTCAATTGAGTACAGATACAGCATGGAAAGAAAATATTAAGTTTTCACAAGTAGAACAAATAAGTTTGGTAAGAATGAGAAGAGATCAATTTCTGTCTTTTTTTTGATGTACAGGTATAACAGTTTTTTTGAGAGATGGGTTTATTATGTTAGATTTGGTGATTGTGGTTTTAAATTTGAACATTGATTAAATTGCTGTATTGCTTCAAATTTGCTGTATTTTTCCAGTTATCAATTGTAAATTTTCTGGCGCATACATAAAATAGTATTCTTGGTCTTCCATTCTGTATTTAGATGGTATTTGGTATCTTAAATTGTCAATAAGTTTGGAATTAATGTGTCACACACAGATTTTCCCCTCCTGTATTAACGATTGAACAAATATTTTCATATTATTGTTTTTAGCTTCATTAAGGTACTTTTTTTTTGTTGAAGTGATAATAACATTTAAAATTAAAAAGAAACACTAACCAATTAAATCTGTCACAAAGAAAATGATAACTCGAGGTTATCTTTGCAACCTTTTGGTAAAATAATTTATTTTTCATCATCCTTTATTTAACAGATTGAATGTTAGAGTCATACAGCATGGTAACTGGTCCATGCCAACCAAAATGTCCGGCCACGCTATCCCCATTTTCCTGCACTTGATCCATATCCTTTTTTCCTATCCATGTATTTGTCCAAATGTCTTTTTAAAATATTGTTAATGTACCTGCCTCAACTGTTTCCACTGACATTGCGTTCCATATGTGTTTCACCCTCTGTTTAAAAACAAGTTGCCCCTCGGTTCCATTTTATTCTTTCCTCACTAACCTCTAGTCCTTGATTCCCGAGCCCTTGGAAAAGGATGGAGTGCATTCGCCCTATACGCGCCTCATGATCTGATACACCTCAATAAGGTCCCCTTCGGTCGTCTCCACTCTAAAGCAAAAAGTCTGAGCTTATCCAACCTCTCCCTGGAACTCCGACCATTGAGTCCAAACAACATTCTTTTAAATTTCTTCTACAGTCTTTCCAGTTTCATAACATCCTTCCTATAACAAGGTGACCAGAACTGAACACGATACTGTAAGTGCAGCTTCATCAATGTCCTGCATAACTGCAACATAACTTCCCAACTTCTATACACAGTGCCCTGCCTGATGAAGGCCAGTGTGCCAAAAGAAGCCTGCACTGCACTGTCTACCTGTGACTCCTTTCAGAGAACTGTGAACCTGAACCCCTTGAGGGGCCCTATTCCCCCTCTCATTCTTTTTTCTTTAATATACTTCAAGTACCTCTTTGGATTCAGCCTAGTCTTCTCAGCCAAGGCTATCTCATGCCCTTTATTTTGCCCTCCTGGTTTCCTTTTTCAGTAAACTCCTGTATTCCCTGCATACTTCCAGGGATTGTCTTGAAACCAGCTGCTTTGTACCTGAGCCACGCAGCCTCCTCTTTTCTGGTCAAAGCCTCAATATCTCTTGTCATCCAGGGTTCCCTATTCCTGCCAAACTGCCAGAGGTCCCTTTGCTTGCAAACAAGCTACTCCAATCAACCTCAGCAATCTTAGATTAGATTAGATTCCCTACAGTGTGGAAACAAGCCTTTCAGCTCAACAAGTCGACACCACCCCTCCAAACAGTAACCCATCCAGACCTATTTTCTTCTGACTAACCACCTAACACTATGGGCAATTTAGAATGGCCAATTCACCTGATCTGCACATCTTTGGATTGTGGGAGGAAACCAGAGCACCCAGAGGAAACCCACACAGACACTGGGAGCATGTGCAGGTTCCACACAGACGGTTGCCTGAGGTTGGAATTGAAATTGGGTCCCTGGTGCTGTGAGGCAGCAGTGCTGACCGCTGAGCCCATATAATTCTCTATAAAGCTCCTGTCTAATTCCATCAAAATTCGTCTTGCCCCAATTTAGAACTTGTACCTGTGGACCACTTTTGTCCCTCTCCATAACTATTTTAAAATTAATAGAACTATGGTCACTGGTGCCAAAATGCTCCCCCACTGTCACTTTCATCACCTGTAAACTTGAAAAATTTAATTAAAAGTATCGGCTGAATTTAATTAAATCAATTTCATGTAAATTTGACATTTACATGTTTTTGATAGATTATAGCGAAACCTGAATCATACCACTGGGTAAAGTTCAAGCAGTTCACTTGTCTTGTTGTCTTAATTCCTAGGAGGAGAAAGTGAGGACTGCAGATGCTGGAGATCAGAGCTGAAAATGTGTTGCTGGAAAAGCGCAGCAGGTCAGGCAGCATCCAAGGAACCGGCGAATCGACGTTTCGGGCATAAACCCTTCTTCAAGTCCTGAAGAAGGGCTTATGCCCGAAACGTCGATTCTCCTGTTCCTTGGATGCTGCCTGCCATGCTGTGCTTTTCCAGCAACACATTTTCAGCTCTGTCTTAATTCCTAGTCATGTTTAAATTGTTCTCTTTTGATTGAAAACACACCCTGACATTCTCCACTTCTCCTCTTGCAATCACTATCTCAAAATCAAGTTCACTGAGCATGTGCAGATCATTATTATTCATACAATTGCTTATTTTTTCAAAAAATTCTGAATTAAATTGCTCTGTCAAAATGTTGGTCCTCAAATAGTTTAAAATGTTAAATAAAACTGTCAAAAGGACTTACCTGCAGCAACTCTACATTAGCTGCAGATGAGTTTATTTTACAGCTGTACTACTTTTACATTTCTAAAAATGAACTTTTTCTTATTCCAAAGCTTTATAAGCTTTCTCGTGAAAGTTTTGGAAACAGAAGAGATGGGGGAAAGGTAGCAAAGAGTACAGTAGGTGAATGTGGGTGGGGATGGAGGTGATAGGTCAGAGGGGAGGGTGCAGCGGATAGGTGGGAAGGGAGATTGGGTTGAAGTGTTCCAGATGACACTTCAACCCCAGGGCATTAATGTGGATTTCACCAGTTTCCTCAATTCCACCCCCCACCTTATCCCAGTTCCAACCTTCCAACTCAGCACTGTCCTCATGACCTGTCCTACCTGTCAATCTCCCTTCCCACCTATCCGCTCCACCCTCCTCTCTGACCGATCACCTCCATCCCCACTCCATTCACCTATTGTACTCTTTGCTACCTTCTCCCCACCTCACCCCATCCCCCACTTATCTCTTCACCCTGGGGGCTCCCTGCCTCCATTCCTGATGAAGGGCTTTTGCCCGAAACATTGATTTTCCTGCTCCTCGGATGCTGCCTGACCTGCTGTGCCTTTCCAGCACCACACCAATCTAAACGAACTTGATGTCAGAAGTAAATATGTGGTAAAGACAGGCTATCAGCTGCAACTTGCTCTTTGAACGATTCAATAGGTGAGAAACCTACCAATTGTACACTGGTAATCTCATGCTAAAAATCCAAACATAGTCTGAATTTTGTATAGATCATCTTTCCCCCTTCTACCAAATAGGGGCGTGCTTTATTTTCTCTTGGGAGAATTAGACTAGGTGAGACTAGAAACTCACTACAGGCAAGAGTAAAGGAATGCCTTGTACCTGTATTTGATAATTGTAATTGTTCTTAACTTTTGCCTAATTAAGGATTGCAGTCAGTAAATTATTTTAGTTTTAAATGCCCATGTTCCTTCCCTCAGCTTGAGGGAGTTTCACCTGTCTAGAAGGATAGTGTTGAGAAATGTATACTGAATAATTTTTCATAATTTTTGTTCAGCATAGCTGAGCCAAAAGCTGCACTGTTGCTTTGAATGCTTTGTGACCTTTCTACAAGAGGGCAAATGTATGTGGAATTATTTTTCCAAAATAGCATCTTTGTAGTGGAATTGGCAGAAATGTGGGAGCAGGTTGCCCACCCTTGGTTGGAAGATGGTGCTGTATGGTTGGAGGAATGCCCAGATGTAGTTTGAAATAAATCCCATCAGTTGGGAAAACTGCCAAAAGAACTGTGGTGTATTATTCAAAATGTTCTGTAACCTGGTTCTAAAAGTAGGCAAATACATAAAGTTGTGCAGAATGCAAGCTTCCTGCCAAATTTGATTTGATATACCCATTTTACTGAAAAGTGAAATCATGAGTGGACTCAGAGCAGGCCAACTGCTGTCAATCTTGGGTATTGCATTCTAAAGGGAACCAGTGAAGCAGTTAATGGATGCTTAAATGTTGGCCTCAAGTGTTTTATATTTGTGAAGTTCTTTTCAGATTGTCTTTGTATCTTTAAGCATATATATGTATAATAAAATTGAAAAAGATACATTGTTAAAAGTGTATTTATGTAGTAATATTTTTAAAATAGTGATGCAAAATTGATAGGAGGGCTTTGATACTTTACGTGGAAATTGCATAGAATGAATGATAGAGATTTAGCCTCATTGAACAATGCTCCACATGGACCACCTCGCCTATCTCTCAACTATATCAGCATGATTTTCTAGCCATTCCTCCTTCGTTTTTTAAAATTTCCTCTTCAGTTATATCCCTGCTCTGCAACTCAACTGCTCCCTGTGGTGTCGGACTCCACATTCTCTGGTTTAGAAGTTTTTCTTTAATTCTCCATTGAATTTATTAAGGCCTACCTTAGATTATTACCTTCAGTTTTGGACTCTTCAGCTCCCCCACAAGTGGAATTATCTTTCCTACTTTTACCCCATCAAAGCGTTTTTTCTCAGCCATTTTTTTCAGAGAAAAGAATCTGAACCGTTTCAGTCCTTCCTGATAGTTATCTCACCTTAGTTTTGCTATTTATTTAATTGTTATGAACAAAAGTGAAACCACCTTGATTATCAAGAAATTCATCAGTAATTTTGAACAAAAATAATTTTAAGTGCAGCTGTCACTCTTGACCCTGAACAGCTGGTCATAAAAATAAAGTTGTAGAGATGTTCGGTCATGGCCTTACCACTTCAAAACCACCAGTCAACAATCTGCTGACTTTAACAAAGTGATTGATTGCACAGAAGAACCAGCTTTATAAATGTGCAGCCCTTGGTACTAAAAAATATCTTCTGTTCTTGCAAATGAACGTAACATGAAAATTGAGTATGCCCAGTATTTAGTGCATTTTACCTATAGAGTAGACAATAACCTAATGCATATTGAAGCCTCATTCGCTCAGCTACGAAATGTGGCTTGCTTCACCCTTCTTCCTAAATTTGATAGTCATTATTTTGGGGGGCTTGGGTAGGGGCATGTAGAAAAGCAATGTTTGGTATTTTGAAGATTTATGCATCCCAGATGGCCTGCATATATTTAAAATTCTTTTAAACTAGCAAAATTTTGATTTAAACATGCTCAACTCCTGGTCTGTTTTGTATTAGTTGGAATCCTTCAATCAAAAATATTACATTAAAAAGCATGATAGTAAGACAATGAGAGACAAATACTGTAGAAATGCTCTTCCATGCCATGTGATTTTTATTTTGGTAACCTGGCTTTTTAAAATCAAACTCTCAACTTCTAATTCTTTTTGTACTGTGCAAGAAGTTTCAATGCTGCTAATGGTTGAAATTAATTCATTTGACAGCAGTAAGTTATTTTGAAAAGCAATTATCTTGAGCATTCTCCAACTTGAAGCTTTCCAAGCTTGATTGTCTCTCATTAGATTTTCTTCAACCAGCTTCAAGTTTAACAAAAATCTTAGGAATGATAAATTACAGACTTGCTTTGAGTAACCAAGTTTCTTTATTACCGTCATTTTGTTAGCTTCTTTATCTCCGAATTTTTAAGGGGTCCTTAGGCTGCATCACTTCAGTGACCTACTGACCAAGATGTCTCAGCATCGTTCTTTATGCTCACAGTACAGATCCACTGATTCCTGCTATCACTGAATTTGCTGGATGTGTTGTCCAACTAGGGTATTAGTTATTAATGACTTGGATAATGACATTGAAAGTCATATATCCAAATTTTCTAATGGACCGAAAGGTAGCATTATAGACTATGTTAAAGTGATAGACTGGGTGAATGGGCAAAAGTGTGGCAGATGGGTTTCCGTGTAAGCAAGTGTGAGGTTATCCATTTTGGACTGAAAAAGGATAGATCAGAATATTTTCTAAATGGATAATATTAAATGTAGGGGAGTCCAGAACTAGAGAGCATTGATTTAGAGTGAGGGGGGGGGGGGGGAATTTAAGAGACCTAAGGGGCAACTTTTTCACAGAAGGTGGTGCGTGTATGGAATGAGCTGCCAGAGGAAGTGGTGGAGGTTGATACAATTGCAACATTTAAAAGACATCTGGATAAGTATATGTAGTTTGAGAGGGAGAAGCTGGAATCAGATATGATGGTATTATAGTTGCGTAGGGAGGAGCTGGCCAGAGTTGATTGGAAGGAGAGCTTAGCAGTGAAGAGAGTGGAGCTGCGATGGCAGGAGTTTCTGGGGGATAATTAAGAGACACAGCAGAAATTCATCCCAGGGAAAAAACCAAAGGGAGGATAAAGCAACAGGCGAACAAGGGAAGTCAAAGACCAGATAAAAGCAAATTGAAAAGTATACGATTGTGGTTAAGATTAATGGGAAGCTAGAAGATTGGGAAGCCTTTAAAAGCCAGCAGAAGATAACTTTCAAAAAAAGAAAGTTGGGGGAGAAGATGATGGTAAACTGGCTAGTAATAGACAAGAAGTCATGTTATGCTTTAACAATCTAGATGAAGGAACTGTGAGGGCATTGTTGCCAAGTTTGCAGATGACACAAAGACAGGTGGAGGGATAGGTAGTGTCGAGGAAGCAAGGAGTCTGTGGAAGGACATGGACAGGGTAGAAGACTGGGCAAAGAAATACAATGTGGGAAAGTATGAGGTTATGCACATTGGTAGGATGATTAGAGGCATAGACTAATTTCTGATTGGGGAAGGGCTCTGGAAATCTGAAGCATAAAGGGACTTGGGAGTCCTAGTTCAGGTTTTGATTAAGATCAACATGCAGGTTCAGTTAGCCACTAGGAAGATTGCTCGCATTCAGTTAAAGAGAACTAGAATGCAAGAGCAGAAATGTACTACTGAGGCTATATAATGCTCTGTTCAGACTGCATTTGGAATGCTGAGTGTGGTTTTGGTCTTAAATTTCAAGGAAAGATGTGCTGATGTTGAAGAGTGTGCAGAGATGGTTTCCAAGAATGATCCCGGGAATGACCGGGCTTGTCATATGAGGAGCGTTTGTTGTTTCTAGGACTGGACTCTTGAGTTTAGAAGGATGGGGTTGGGCATTCCCATTGAAACCTGTAGAATACTAAGAAGCCTGGATAGAATGGATATTGAGAAGATGTTTTCACTCCTATGAGAGAGTAGGACCAAGATACAGCCTCTGAATGAAGGGGTAGACTTTTAAAACTGAAATGAGGATTTCTTCAGCCTGAGTGTGGTTAATCTGTGGAACACGTTGCTGCAGAGACCTGGAGACCAAGTCATTAAGTGTATTTAAGATAGAAATAGGTTCTTGGTTGGTAAGGAGATTAAGGGGTTACAGGACAAATGCAGGAAAATGGGGTTGAGAAACATAATCATGATTTAATGGCAGAGCAGACTCGAAGGGTCAAATGGCCTGATTTCTGCCTCTGTCTTATGGTCTAACATAAGTATACAATTTCACAGCTGACTCCTACTTTCCACTCCTAGAAGTCCATCTGCATCTCATGCCCCCCCACGCAGCTGCAGTTTGCAACATTATAGCTTCTGGGAAGATCCTGAACTGAGTCTGGAAACAGGTCTAGTGCAGAGCCCCCTTTTTTGTTGTTAAATTGTTATATAGCTGCTCTTAAAAAGTGGAAATTTTGTTGTTTAAAATGTTTAGTTATGTTCTTGAATTAGGTTTAGCAGCTAAAAGACCATAAGCCATAAGAGTAGAAGTAGATCAATCAGCCCATTGAGTCTACTGCAGGGTTCAATGACCTCATAGCTGAACTGATTATCCTCCAATCCACTTTCCTACCTTTTCTCCATAACCCTTGATTTGCTTACAGATTAAAAATCTGTCTGGCTTAGTGACCCAGCCACGACAGCCTTTTGTGGACAAGAATTTCACAGATTCACAACCCTCTAAAAGATGTTCCTTCTCATTTTATCTTTCTCTTATTCTGAGATTGTTTCACCTTGTAGAAACAAAGAGGGTCAAAAGACTATCTTTCCTCATCTATCCTATCAAGCACTCGAAGAATCTTTTATTGTTTCCATAAGATCACCTCTTATGGGCAAATATGTGCCCGTCTACTCAGCCTATCTTCATAAGACAGCACCTTCATATCTGATATCAGCCTAATGAATTTTCTCTGGACTGTGTCCAAGACCAGTATATCTTTGCTTAGATATGGAGCCCAAAACTGTTGACAGTTTTGTCTGACTCGTGTCTTTTATAGTGTTAGCAAAATCTCTCTACCTCTATTCTCCATTCCATTGAAATAAAGACCATCATCCCATTTGCCTTCCCTGCTGAATTTGTATGCTAGCTTTTTTGTGATTCGTGTGAGGACTCCCAAATCCCCCTCCAGCAACTTTATGCAGTCTTTCTCCATGTAAAAATCAGATTTTTCAACATTATGTTCCATCTGCCAAGTCTTTTCCCCTCATTTAACCTATCTATGTCCCTCTGCAGACTGTGTCATCCTCACCACTTGTCTTCCTACCTATTTTTATGTATTCCACAAATTTATTTATAGTGCATTCACTTTTCTCACCCAAGTGATTTGATATATATATTGTAAATAATTGAGACCTTGGCACTTTCTAGATTAGAGTGGTGCTGGAAAAGCACGGCAGTTCAGGTAGCATCCGAAGAGCAGGAAAATCGGCGTTTCAGGCAAAAGCCCTTCATTTTGCCAGCAATGTTGATTTTCCTTGGATGCTGCCTGAACTGCTGTGCTTTTTCAGCACCACTCTAATCTAGAATCTGGTTTCCAGCATCTGCAGTCCTTGTTTTTACCATGTAGCACTTCTCTAGTTATAGGTTGCCATCCTGACCCCCCCCCCCCCCCCCCCCCCAAAAAAAAACTGTCTTTAGTTAATTAGTCCTTTCTGCACGCTGATACACTTAGTGTAATGTGTGGCACTTTATCAAACACCTTCTGAAAATCCATCCAAATGTATCCAACTACTTCTCCTTTATTTATCCTGCTTGTTACCACCTCAAAGAATTGTAGTAAAGTTTTACAGTCTGTTGTGCAGAGCTGATGTCATTTTCTGTTTTGAGCTGGCATTTTATTTTTGCAATGAATTTTATATCAAGTAGTGAGGACAACATTATTTAGATTAACTCATTCCTAAATTTACTGTCTGACTCTTTCAAGGCAATATCGTTTTTGTAAAGTTCCCTAAAAGTTAAGCTTAACAGTTCTAGGTTGTTTTGTATTTTCTTCCATTTAGGTTTAAAGGCTGTTCTATTGCAGGAATATTGAAGAGTCAGTCTGAGAGTTTTCCTCACTTTAGTTGTCTATATCTTCAGCAGCTGCTTGTTATGAATTTTTCATGTGGTGTCCCCTTATTTTTGTCTGACACAGGCTCCTGTGTTGAATTTAAATAAGCTATAAATGGTATGTGTTGAGAGGAGGAGAGGCAGAGCAATAGTGCTTTTGAATAGACTGCCCCTCCAGTTCAGTACTTGGTTTTCCCTTGTATCAGTTTGCTGTGAGAAAGTTTGTTGAAATGCCTTTACAGTTTTCAAGCTGTGGCTTGGCTGGGCCTTGAGCTTTTTTCAATTGAACTAGCGTGGAGCAGTCACTGTCAGAATTTGCTTTTGAACTTTACAGGCACATAAAGACTATCCAGTTACTTTACTTGGGCTCATTTAAATGAATTCATAGCAATTCATGGGTCGTTGGTGTTATTTTCAGAAAGAGAAATTTGAATGTCTGGCCAAGAAACTGCCAGCATTTGACAGCAGTAAGATGCAGCTTAAGCTACCATGTTCTATGCTCTCTGAACTTTGCTGGCAACAATGGGTTTCCTTTTTATAAAAGTTGCCTCAGTAATTGTTATCTGCCAACACTGATTTTGTTTTGTATTGACTTAATTTTCTATTAGGTATTTAATTTTGATTTCCAATTTCTTTTTGGAAACATTCTATCCCTGGTGTGCCTTGCATTTTATTTTTCTATTTAGCTTCTTTCTAAACATCCAAACTGTTAACTTGTGTTGCTCATTATAATGTAGCTGAGAAAATAAGGTTTGTATTTATGAACAGCCTCATTCCTTAGATTGTAGCAAGGTCAAGAAAATGAAGACTTCATAAGTCTAGTTGGGAGTTTAAAGAAATTGTAGCTGAATTTTCATGAAAGCTGTGTTAAAGTTTGCCCTGAAGTTATACAGATCATTTATTTTTGTTAAAGTAGTTTATTTACAAGTGTTAAATTGGTGTTGGTAATTTTGTCCTGTATAGGTCATACCGTGACTTTTTGTGAAATGCAGGTTTAGCTTGGTAATGGAATGTATATTGATGTTCATCGTCTGGATAACTACAGGACGAAGGGGTCTGCCACAGTTGCTCAGTATTTTATCCGGTCTGTGAAATTGAGATTGCCATGGTTCACTGCCCTGCATGTCGGTGCAATTCACCAGGTCTTGCAACCTTCATTGAGATCAGAACTGGGCTGGATGCAGAGATTTTACAAGCTTGTTCATGGAGACTTTTATTGCTGCTTCACAGGATATATTTATAGTCATACAGCACAGAAACAGACCTTTCAGTCCAACTCATCCACACCAGCCAGACATCCCAATTTGACCTAGTCCCATTTGTCAGCATTTGGCCCATATCCCTTTAAGCCGTTCCTATTTGTATACTCGTCCAGATGTCTTTTTAATGTTGTAATGGTACCTGCCTCCAACACGTCCTCTGGCAGCTCATTCCAAGCACACAACATATTTGCATGATAACAGTACTGTTAGATGTAACTGTGTAATTGAATCTGTTTCTTGCATCCTTTCGGTTTGCGTAAGTCATATATTTGCATTTTTCAGAAAATGATTTTGTTTTTATTTTTTGAGCTGTCCACCTTTTACGATTCAGTTAAAAATTCAGGGTAAGAGAATATATTGTTACTTGAAACACCTGCACATTTGTTTTTGTTTTAGCACTATTTCATTTCTTTAAATTATCAGTATATTTTGTTTACTGCTTCATGCTGTTCAAGAATGAAGATGAAAGCAATGTTTGCAAACTACACCAGTAGCAGTAGTCGAATTGTCACGTGTGTTTAGAGGTGCTGATACAATCTCTAAGAATCATGATTTTGTGGAATTCATATGAAATGGCAATTCTTTCAGTTTTATGATGAAAATTGGGCACATTTAAAACACAAAAGACCATTCAAGGATTGGAAAATCAACAAGGAAGACATTTAAGGGTAGGCTATGAGTTGAAAATAATAGTTGAAATAATTTCAATAAACATCAGCTTATAGGACACTACACTGTCCTATACAAAGTCCTAGTCAATTATCAGTCATAAATGACCTAATGTGACTGTCAGACCCTAGAGTGTCAAATTTAAAACCTTTTGTTTTAAATTTCTTTTGCAAGCTAGCTTGCTCCTGCATTTTTAACCTTCCCCAGAACCACAGATCCATCCATTTAACACACTCTTCCACTGATTTGATTTCTTGTGTATTCTTTTTCTCCATTGCGTATTTGTAGTAGTATCTCTCAAAGGTAGTGGAATTGTGGAATTGCTTTTTTCATTAGACTGTGCATACTGGGATAATTAAGTTTCAAAACCTGAGATTTTGTCAGGTAAAGGTATTGAGGAGTTTAATGCAAAGGAGAGTAGAATTCAAGTACAAAGCAATCACCATTGAATGATGAAACAAGTATGAGGGCCTGATTGTCTACAGTTCTCGTCAGACCTACTGTTGGAGTGTTTTTCTTGAAAAGAAATGCAAAATCATTCACTTTTGGGCACTGCTTGTGTGCTCCATCTTGAATTTGTGATCTGGTTTATTTCTCAAGGGGTGGAAGAGTACTTGGAACAAGGTAGACTCCCCTTTTCTTTCAGCACATTTCAGGAATGTCTAGGGAATGTGTTGAACAGTTCCTGACTTTGTCTCTGATACCAGTAAATTGACATTTATGGATAATTTAATATTAATTTATGCCTCTGCAGTGTGAAATCAGTTGTTATAATTGCCTAGACAATTATATTGAAATAGCGCTTGTCAAGAAATTTTTAATTTTTATATCTCAAGCTAAAAATTAGTAGCTTGTACTTTTATTCCAACTGACATGAACAAAGAAAACGAAAACACAGTTTTTTTTCACTGAAAGGTATTTCTTTGTCAGCAGCTTCAATACTCTAGCCTGGTCATGTTTAGCAGCTGGATGCAGAAATCCACTTCATTTTTCAAGACTTTGGTAATTGTAGTCAAGGCAACTTGGTGACCTTAGTTAAAGAGCTGTTCTCCTGCAAGGGCAGAGAGCTGTTGGCATTTTCAGAATAGTGATCCCAGCTTCCAGCTTACTGTCAATAAGGGACAATGGTACCAAGAAAACTTCAGAATTGGCTATTACTTTGATCCAATCTTTTCAGTTTCATAGGGGAGCTGTAACTAAAGGGGGAGGAGAGAAACACCTTTACCATGGAGTGTTAGTTTCACCAGCTGTACTGTGTAAAGAAAAGTGTCTTCAAATCTGCTGTATTAATCTTTTTGATGTTGAATTTGATAACCATCCACAAAGTTTGTGCACCGAAACTCTTGAGCTCACCTGAAAGTAATTAATTTGGCTCTCAAATGATGCCAACTTTAATTTCACTTCATACCAAGAGGAAACATAGTATAATTTAAGAGTTTATAAATGTTAACATTATAAATGCAGATTTGTTGGAATTTCCCTAAGTTTTAATATGCTATTAAAATGTCTTCAAGTATGTTTTAATAAATATCAATTAATATATCTTCAAATTCGGATAATTTAGTTTTCAGATAATCCCCTGTATTTACAGATCTGGCTGCAGATTCTGGTGGATATCAAATGACATATGTTTAAAATATATCTACTTCCTCATGCTGTTTCATCAGTCTTTTATGCTGTAACTGTGCGAGCTCCTTAATATACAGCCCAGCAGCATATAAGTCAAATGACAATATTGTGATTCGGAGATGCCAGTGTTGGACTGGGGTGTACAAAGTTAAAAATCACACAACAGGTTTAATTGGAAGCACACTAGCTTTCGGAGCGACGCGCTCTCACTCTCTCATACACACGGACACAGGTACACACAGACACCCACGCATACCCTTATAGACACACACACTCCCACGCATGCACCCCCTCACAGACATAAGACACTCTGCACACACACACTTTCTCGCACTCACAGCCCCCACCCCAGACAGACACACAGACAGACAGACAAAGACCCATATGCACACACATATTTTGTGGGGTGAATTTGTACTTGTAGAGTTACATTGCACTTTGCTCAAAAACTGCATACATTAATGTAGAACTCTGAGCTCAAAAACTGTGTGAATTTATGTAAAACTCTGTTATCTCACTTTTTAGATTAGAACCAATCTAAACATCAGGTCATAGACAGAGAACACAGGGGGCTAACACCTTCAACATATTGTCTAGCTATCACCATTGTTAACAGCTAACCCAAGAATGCAACTTTTTAATAAAAAGGGTTTTGATGATTTACACATGAAAGAAGTGAAACTATCACTGTATTCTAACAGATGAAAGGCTTAACAGACAATCAATTCTTCAATGTATAATTTCAGTTACATCACACTGCAAATTTTTGCTATAAATTCTGTGTGGCGATCGAGCCCTCCACAATCATCTGATGAAGGAGCGTCGCTCCGAAAACTAGTGTGCTTCCAATTAAACCTGTTGGACTATAACCTGGTGTTGTGTGATTTTTGACAATATTGTGGATTTGGAGCAAATGCAGAATGTAATTTTGGCAAGTTGTGAAGCCAGGAATTCTTAATATCCATATCATGGATTTATGTTTTGTTTTTGGTTCAGGTGTACAGTGTAGAGGAGGGTGGAAATGAATATTGAGGTATGTAACTGTTGCCAACATTTTTTAATACAATTTTTTTCATGGTAAGTGAGTGTTCTTGACCAGGCCAGCATCTACAGTTGTTGTGAAAGTGGTGGGGATCCACAACCTTGAACTCATGCCGTCCACATGGTGTAGGTATGTCTAGCATTCTATTAGGAAAGTAGTTTAATGTTTTTGATTTAGTATTAGCTTTCTACTTGGCATTAAATGACATTGTTTGTCCCTGCTTTTATCAAACACAGGGCACTTATTCAGATTTTTAAAATATATTTGTCAACTTTTTTTTTCATTGCTGCCTTGGTGCATGACAAACATAAGCACTATCCTTACGTAATCATAATCGTTATTCTAGTAGATGATTTCCTTAGCTCCTTATTTTGCATGTCTATTTTACAATTAACAATTTTATTACCCTAAGAAAACTTCACGTTTTAAAATGAAACTTCATGTTCACAACTGTTGTGAAGTGGATAACTTGAAAACTTTGAAATGAAGCTTCCCATTGATCTATTGATTTTATATAGGTTAATGTAAACAGAATAAAATTAGTCGTTTGGTGATTCATAATTAGAATTGCTAAAAGGAGATACATTTTGTCAAAGCTTTTGTCTTGCACTCGGCATTCGTGAAGAAGGGAAGAGTCACCATTTATGTTGCATGAGAGTAGAAAGCTGGTTGGCAAGTATCCTCTAGCATTGCCATGGAGAATATACCCATTAATGCTGATTAACAGTTAATTGCCAGGCTTCCAGCACATTCAAGTGCTCTACATAGTCTGGCTGACAATCCTAAATTAATTGTCAGCATAATTCTTCTCGCACACAAGATTATCCAACAAATGTTATCCAAATGCAGAATCACTGTGTTGGACATAGTTATGAATTTTGCAAGCATGAGCTGCTTTTGTATGGACAGCAGTACTTTGCTTGAAATAGTTAGCCATCTACCTTTTGGACATAGGACCTAAAAATCTAGCATCTCGCCACTGAAATATACAGATCTTGGTACTTGTTTGTACGATAGAATATTTTAAAAATTTGGTTGCAGCACTCTGTTAGTAGTAAGCACCACAATGGTGCTGTTGCACAGTAGCAGTAAGTTGCAGCATCTGTTGAGATTAATTTCTCAGGGTAATGCCTTGGCCAGTTTAAGTTAACCTGCTTGGTTTAAACCTGAGAAGCTGGCAGTCATCTGTTAACCAGTATTCATGGGTTAAAAATCTCACAACACCAAGTTATAGTCCAACAGGTTTAATTGGAAGCACACTAGCTTTCTGAGCAGCACTCCTTCATCAGGTGGTTGTCACCTGATGAAGGAGCGTCGCTCCAAAAGCTACTGTGTTTCCAATTAAACCTGGTGTTGTGTGATTTTTAACTTTGTACACCCCAGTCCAACACTGGCATCTCCAAATCAGTATTCATGGGTGCATTTTGCATGAATAATCAATCTCTACCAATCAGAGATCACTTGCCAACCAATCAGTACTGCGTTCTCGTGCAATATAAATGTTGGTTTTTACCCTTCAATGAATGTTAAGTCCTGATGAGTGTAGGATCTACGCACTTTCTGATCAAACCTCCAATTATTTATTTCTAGATCACTGATATACATTACCAACAGCAAAGGGTCCAGCACTGAGCTTTGCAGTCCATTAGATGCAGGCTTTCAGTCACGAAAGCAACGTTTGGCAAATACCCCCTGCCTCTTGCCACTGCACCAATAATGGATACTATGGCTCTTAGCTTCTTGACCAGAGTCCTGTGTGAAACCTAGTCAGAAGCTTTACTGAAGTCCATGTAGACAACATAAATTGAATTATCCACATCTATTGATCTAGTAATCTCCTTGGAAAAATTCAATCAAACCTGCTAAACATAAACTCCTTGGCAAAGCCATGCTAACTAAACTTGATTAGTCCTGTCTCTCTAAATGGAGAGTAATTCTGTCCCTCAATTTTTTTTCCCCACCACTGTTGTTGGACTGTCTGCCAGTAGTCTCTAATTTATCCCTAACATTCTTCTGGAATAATGTCTCTACATTGCCAGACCTACAGGACTCTGGCATCCAATGCGTGACTAAGAAGATTTGCAAATTAATGTCATAGCTCTCACAATCTGTTCTCTTGCCTCCTACAGCAGCTTGACCAACATCTTGTTTGGGATCTTTGTTAATGTTGCACCTACTAAAACCAATTCTAATTCTTTCAAGCATATCACAGCCTTTCTCTCTGGTTTCTGAATTTACACTGTCCTTCTCTACAGTGAATACAAATACAAGATACTCATTCAAAGCCTCACCTATGTCTTCTGTCTACACATGCCATTTGCCACTTTAGGCCCTAATAGCCCCTGCTCTTACCCTGATTATACTTATGCCTTTGGATTTTCCTTAATGTTACCTGTTAGTGTTTTTGCATGTTCCCTTTTCACTTTCCTAATTTCTTCTTTGCATAACCCTCTGCACATTCTATATACCTCCTGGATTTCTGGTTTTGAGCCCCAGGTATCTGCCATTAGCTTTGCCTATCCAATCCTTTACATTCCTTGACATCGAGCATCTCTGGATTTCACCTTTTTATGGGAGCGTGCTAGTCTTGCACTTTCTTTCTGAAAGGGTCCTTCTCCTCTGATATAGGTTTTGCTACAAGAAGCCACATCCCATCTACTTTAGCCAGGTCCTGTCTTATCGTATTAAAGTTGCTCACATCCTCTCTTCCCCCATTCATAATCTTTATTTCCAGTCCATCTTTGTCCCTTTCCATGTCTATCTTAATTAAATCTTGAGTTTTGTTCACTATCACTGAAATACTCCCCTACTGACACTTCTGCCACATTGTTCCCTAAAATTAGCAGTTATACTACTGGCTTTTGTATGTTCTTTACATGAATTTGGGTAGGGTTGAGAGTTTTTGACCAAATTATGAGGGTTCCGTAGCACATATCTTATTGTAATCATCATCAATTGGGATTGGTGGGCAATCTCCAGAGTATGAAGATTGTTTGATCTGTGAAATGATTGGGGTGTGATGGCATTGGGGTGTGGTGGTGGGATGTTTTCAACTGTGTGCTAACTGAGGATTTCTAATGCTTACAGTTAATGCCTTAGAATGGAACAGAATTCAAAAAACCTTTCCAATCCTTAGCAGCAACTTTGCCTGTTGACCAGGAAATAAGTGTGCGAACAAATATTGGCTCTCATGATGCAAATAATAGCCTGGTCAAGAATTTTCTATTGACCTTTGTGCTTTAAATCACTGCTGTAAATTGAATATCTCTCTCACTTCCTGTCAGAATACTGGAAACTAGTCTGGTTACTGAACTGTTCTTGAATTAATTGGCATTGAAGCAACTAATTCGTTTTCTTCTGCATTTGTGGAAAATGTGTGTAACCTGGTGTTTTTCCCCAAGTGAAGCTGACATAAAAATTCAAAACAAGCAAAGCTGTAGCATGTTGACTTTGGTGAATTTACTTAATTTACAATCATGAGTTATCACTGCTGAGTATGCTAAAAGCTACTGATTCACTTAAAATTTGCTGTTTAGTTGGGTCTTAAAGGGAAAGCTGGTCAGCTGAGTAATGAGTGCAGTGGTAATCATTTGTTAGCTTGTGGAGATATAAACTTTTACAACTAATAAGGTCAACAAAACTGGTGCTTATTTAGCATTCAACATCGAAAGAAATTCCCAACTGTGAAGCAGTAACTGATCTTCTGATTTGTAATCTTTTGCTAATTAAGATACCAGTTAGGATTTGAAAAGCCAATACAATTTTAAGCACTGAAGAATTACTGCACAGCTGTAGCTATCACCATTTGTGTAAAACTTTAAACCAAGGCCTGCCTGCCCAATTTGTTCCTCCAATGGTAAAAATCTCGTGCCATATTCTAAGAAAAACAAGGTAAGTCTCCTGGTATCCTAGCTGTTTGTTCTTCAACCTATATCAGATGATCAGGTCATATATCTCATTGCTGTTTGAGATCTTATTGGACACATCTAATGAGGCTTTATTCATGGCAATTTGGAAATAAGATTTTTTTGATGTTTCATCGTGGCATATGTCTCAATTTCTGTTATACCTCTTGTTATGTGCCGATTGGAATGATATACTGGGATTTTTATTTTTTGCCAATATTTTACAGAGGGAAGCTGAAAGATTTTATTCGTTGGATGGCAGAATTTTCTATTAAAAGCCACTTATGAATTCTTGGTGCGAGGGCAGGTGACAAATGGATGTGAAACAGGGATGTTCTATTCAGATTCCTCCTCCAAGAAAGAAATGTTTTATTCACTGTTGTTCTTTAAAGGCTTCTCAGGAACAGCAGCATTTACATTTGAATGTGCTACATTGTTGTCATGTAAATCATCCATTAAATCACTGTCAGTCATTTGTTAATGAATCATTTATGCTCATCAAAATGACCTGAAATGTGATATTTCAGTTTACAAACTGCATCTCAAATAGAAATGGTCCTCCTTTCTAACATTAGTTAGACAAGTTCATGGTATAATTAAAAAGCAACAACGTTTGCACTTAAAAGCTGGATTTGTGGAATTATGTTACTGTAGATAATTAGTATCTGCCCTAATATTAATGGAGGATAGTAAAAAGCAACACGTTGAATATTTCACTGGAGACTTGCACAGGTGAGCTTTGTAAACACCTTATTTATAACAGAACGAAATGCCAGCATAGAAACACTTTACTTTCAGAGACATATGAGGGCTTATGCCCGAAACGTCGATTCTCCTGTTCCTTGGATGCTGCCTGACCTGCTGCGCTTTTCCAGCAACACATTTTCAGCACATATGAGAGGATGCCTTGTGTGCATTTAGAGACATGTCTGTTGTCTTCTTTTAGTGTAAGGGTGACATGTCCTTGAATTCCCCATTATGTCATAAGTGCCGATTATCAAAATCTAATAACCTCTATTTCCATTTTGATGTCTTGGTACCTTGAGGTTATTCCTTCCAGTTTGATTTTTGTTCTCATTGTGCCACATTTAACTCAGTTTGATTATAAGCAGTGAACTCTTTGACAGCACATGAAAAATAATATCAGAAGAGCAGAATCTCGCCTCTTCCATTGTCTGCGTTTCTGGATATGAACTGCAGCCAACTGATGGAATGTCAGCCCACTGTTATATTCCATTTTGCTAAGCTGCTTTTCTGGTTATTTTGATGAACTTGCATATTGTACTTTCTATGTTTAAGCTATTAGATTGAAAGTCACATTCTATGCACAATCAAGGAGATTGCTATCTTTTTGTATGCTTTCATCAATCATGGCATTAAGTTCAGATTGTTCTGGGGCGGGGGGAGGCATGTTGTCATGAGCAATGTTCTTTCAAGCTGGATTCCATAATAGCTTGACTTGATAACTTAGACTTTGCTTTGTTATTTTCTGTCATCCCCATTGTCAGGTACTATTTAATTACATTTAATATCTGTGTATTCTAAATGTAAAAGTTAAATTACAGTACTGTGGAACTCTGTTAAATGTTTTAGAATGTCATGTGGTCTCTCTGAATGTTTTAAAAGACAACAATGTGGCTTTTTGTAACATCTCCAAATGAATCTGTTGATTGTTTGTTTGAAGTACTGTTACTACGTATGGCGTGTGCCTTAGGTTTTCAAAAGGTTAGTTTGAGATCCTTATGGGTGCAAATAGGACTTTTTACCTCTTGAGCATCGGAGGTTGAGGTGTGACCTTATACAAGCATGAGGGGCACGGATCAGATGAATAGCCAAGGTCTATTTTCCCAGTGTAGGGGAATCTCAAACTAAAGGGTGTAGATTTAAGGTGAGCAGGGAAAGATTTATAAATGACCTAAGGGGCAACTTTTTTTAAGTTGAGGGTGGAGGAGAGTACAATTAGAGCATGTAAGGTGCACCTGGATGAGTAGGAAGGGTTTAATGCTGGCAAATAGACTAGATCAATTGAGAAATCTAGTCGGCATGGATGAGTTGGACCAGAGGGTCTGTTTCTATGCTGCTTATCTCTGATAGCATTGAATTGTGAATAATTGATAACATTGAGATCTTGTTTGGAGGCCACAAGAGTAAATCTTGTGGGAAGGGAAAATATCTTGTACAACTGAATTGATCTCAACAGTTCAATTTGATTTATTATTGTCACATTCCCCCAGGTACAATGAAAGGTTTTGTGTTATGTGCAGTACAGGCAGATCATACCATACAAAATGCATTAGAGTAATAGAACGAAAAATATAATGTTACAGCTGCAGAGAGCAAGATCAACATTAAAATTAGATTTAAGAGAACATTGTTATTTATTCTGAAGTAAAAATAGAAATTGCTGGAAAAGTTTAGGTCTGAAAGTGTTCGTGGAGAGAAATCAGAGTTAATATTTTGTTATGACCCTCCTTAGAACCAGCAATTTCTATTTTCCTGACTTACAGCATCAGTTCTTTCGGTTTTTATTTTGTAAGTAATTCTGATAGAATTAGAATTGAGATTTAGAAGAGCAGAGCAATTGAGATATGTAAGAATAAGATCTGCTTTAGACAACTTGAAAAATGTGTTTCATCAGGTTTTTCATTCTTTCCAGCATTTTGAGAAATAAAAGTATTTAACCTCTCCTCTCCTGCGATGTGAATATATTCATTGAAAACAAAATACACATGAATTTGAAACATTATAGCAGAGTTTTAGTTGCTAAATATGATGCATTAAAATATGTTTACATTTGTGAAATTGATATACTGCAGTTTTTTTAAAAAGTTCCAAATGCTATAGTTAAAATGTTCTAATATAAGTTAATCCTCCAGAAAACGGTCAAGTGCAACCAACTCTTATTGTGAAGTACTTTGAGCAGTGATAGTTAATTGCCTAACAATAAACATGTTTTCCAGGGGGTGGAGCCATTTAACACACTAAAGCAAGGCATGTCGAGTTTACTGTGGCCTATGATTTGTGGAATTATAATAACTGAACAATAACCTCAATACAAGAGCTTTCTTTGTTACATTGTGTTTCAAGCTATTTTAATAATTAGCTTTTTCACATGATTGTACAGAATAGGATTTCAGGGATTTGGCAGAATTGTCACTATGATGTAAACTAAAATAAAAATGTAGGTTGAGTACTGGAAAGCTTGTTCTATCAATTGCATATTACCACAACAAGTATCCGTATCTTCAGATGAGTCAGGAAGGAATCATAAAGTTACATTATTTCTGTATTACCATACACATTTGGTTTGCAGAGATTATCACTGTATCTGGAAACCTGGAAGTATTTGTGCTGGAGGGGAGCACTTCCTACATGTGCATAGAGACCATGTAAGTTAGAGTGAATCAGTCTGTGGACTTAATCATTTGAAGTAAAAGGATAAATTAAGTTTTGTGAAGTAAACTGAAATCTGTAATTAAGAAATGAATTAGAACAGAAAATGTTAGGAATGACCGTTCCCAAAACAATTTCCTCCCACCTCATGGAGAGATGGCAAGAGTCACTGAAAGCCACGGTTTGGGTCGGTTATGCATGTAGAACTGCCCCTGATGGCTTTTACAGTCTGAGGTGAGAGTTAGTGATCTGGAATATTTTTCAAAGTAATTTGTTATAAGCCTAAAGTTTTGGTTGCTGACACTCAATTTAAGCAAACTGCAGTCATTTTCAGCCACACAATAAATACAAAACTGTTTAATGTCAGGTTTGATTTGCCTGTTTGATAATTTGAAATTATGACCCAGCTTTTCCTCTGTCTGCTGAAGCTGTGCTGACTGCATAAAAGGAATGAAGCTTAATTTGTCTGTATGGTTCACAGGGAACTTGCTGTTTTGGCTGCTGCAGGATTCTGGCAGTGAACTTCTGTCCAATGTCTAGTGGCCAGTTATGTTCTCTGCAAGTCCATGGTGCTATTGATGTTATTAGCTGAATTTGCACCCCTTGAGATCAAACAGTCAAGTCACTATTAAGGTTGGTGCTTTACAATGATATGGAGTTGTAGAGTCAAACAGCATGAAAACAGACCCTTCAGTCCAATCAGTCCGTGCTGACTATGTTTTCAAACTAAACTAGTCCTACCTGCCTGTGCTTGGCCCATATCCTTTCAAATCTTTCCTATTCACTAACTCACCCAAAAGTCTTTTAAACGTTGTAACTGTACTGCATCCACCACTTCCTCTGGTAGTTCATTCCAAACGCAAACCACTTTCTAGATAAAAAGGCTGCCTCCATGGCTCTTTTTAAATCTTTCTCCTCTTACATTAAAAGTGTGCCCCCCAGTTTTTAACTCCCTTACACGAGGGAAAAGACCCTTGTCATTCACCTTATCTATGCCCTCATTTTATAAACCTTACTAAGGTCACCCTTCAACCTCCTATGTTCCAGTGAAAAATGTTCTAACTTTTCCAATGTATTTTTATATCTTCCTAACTGCTATCCACACCCCCCACCTAACCTGCCTCACCAGTCTACTTATGACACAAATTTCAAAGAACTATGTACCTGAACCCCTAGGTGTCTCTTTCACAACATTACCAGGCCTTACCATTAACTGTATAATTCCTGCTCTTGTTTATTTTACAAAAATGCAATACCTCTATCTGCCACTGCTCAGCCCATTGACCCGATTCTTCAAGGTGTCTTTGTAACCTTAGTGAAAAGTGAAGAAGGTTATCTATGCTACCAATTTTGGTGTCATCCACAAACTTAGCAACCATGCCTCCTATATTCTCATCCAAATCAATTATAAAAATGACAGACAAAAATGGACCTAGCACCTGGGTTACAGGCCTCTAATCCGAAAAACAACCCTCCTCCACCACCCTGTCTCCTACCGTCAAACTAATTTTGTCTCCAGTTGGCAAGCTCACCCTGAATCTAACTTTACTAACTAGTCTACCATGCGGTACCATATCAAAGGCTATATTGAAGTCCACGTAAACAATAAGCACTGCTCTGCCCTCATCAGTCTTTTTTGGTTACTTCATTAAAAATACCCAGTCAAGTTTGAGTCACTCTTTTCCTCGCACAAAACAATGTTGACTGTTCCCAATCAATCCTTGCCTCTCCAAAAGCATTTAAATCCTTTCATTCAGAATCACCTTCAACATCTTGCTCACCATCGATGTCCGACTCTCCGGTCAATAGTTTCCAGCTTATCATTGCAGCCTTTCTTAAACAATGGCAGAACATAAGTCACATGTCCAGTTCACCAGTACTTCATCCGTGTTTATAGATGATACAAGTGTTTCTGCCCCGCAATTTCCTCCCTAGCTTCTCGTAACATCCTGGGATATACTTGATCATGTCCTGGAGATTTAACGACATCTGTTTTCTAAGACCTCCAGCAATTCCACTTCTGTAACATGATCTGTTTTCAAAACATTGATGTTTATTCCCTGAATTTTCTAGACTCCATTTCTTTCTCGACAGTAAAAACCGATGCAAAATGTTCATATATCTCCCCCCATCTCCTGAGGTTCAACTCAAAGCTGACCTCATTGGTCATTTAAAGTGTCCTATCTCACTAATTACTTTTTTGCTCTTAATATATTTGTAAAATATTTTTAGATTATTTTTAACCTAATCTGCAACTTTTAAAAACTTTCTTCTAACTACTTTAAATATAACTTGTTTTTAAAAAAAATTTTGAAAACTTAAAAAAAAATGCAGTAGTTTATTGCTGACAATTATTTTTATTGCATATCTCTACAAACTTCCAGCTGCTCAGGTTTACCAATTTGGAAACGGCTAGGATACTTGAGAGGGGGGAGAAGAGCTGAGGTGGGATGAAAAAAGTCAGGGAATCATGAAAATGTGTATTGTTAATTGTATAATTTTGCAACAGCAAAGCTGTCATCTGTCCTATCAGTTTGCTGGCATACTTCAGTGATTAGGCCTAAAATCTTAGACACACACACAAAAGTATCTGCAAATAGTCTGAAAATAAACCAAATTCTTGAAAACGTGGTCCCTGCCTCTAAGAATGGATCGGTAGGAACATCAGAGTGAACTCCTTCAGAGTCTATTCAGGTGTGCAATAACTTTTGCATTTTGGTTGGAGTGAGTTGGCTGGAAGTTGTATCAGAGAATTACTCATCAACAGTGAGCTTCTTTGTATTCACTACCCTTAAAGAAGGAAAATGTGGGCTGTTGTTCAAAAGTATCATAATTCCAGTTTAAAATTAGTACTAAGCATAAACTAGAAATGCTGTGCAATCCACGTGGCATTGATTCTTGTACCTGTACTTCAGAGTACGCCAGTATAAATCTGGCAATTATCTAAATTACCTTAAGATGGAACGTTTATTAAGAAAATTTCATACATAAGTAGAAAGATTGTGCTTCAGTCATACAGAGCTTTGGTGAAAACACATCTGCAGTAGTGTACAGAGTATTGGCCTTCTCATTAGAAGACAAATGCAGATGCACCAGAAGCAGTTCAACAAATCTTTACTAGATTTATACTTGGCATGGATGTGTTGTTTTAATGAGGAAATGTTGCTGATGCTTATCCGAATACATAGAATCACAGAGATGTACAGCACGGAAACAGACCCTTCGGTCCAACCCGTCCATGCCGACCAGATATCCCAACCCAATCTAGTTCCATCTGCCAGCACCCGGCCCATATCCCTCCAAACCCTTCCTATTCATATACCCATCCAAATGCCTCTTAAATGTTGCAATTGTACCAGCCTCCACCACATCCTCTGGCAGCTCATTCCATACACGTACCACCCTCTGCGTTAAAAAGTTGCCCCTTAGGTCTCTTTTATATCTTTCACCCCTCACCCTAAACCTATGCCCTCTAGTTCTGGACTCCCCAACTCCAGGGAAAAGACTTTGCCTATTTATCCTATCCATGCCCCTCATAATTTTGTAAACCTCTATAAGGTCACCCCTCAGCCTCCGAAGCTCCAGGGAAAACAGCCCCAGCCTGTTCAGCCTCTCCCTATAGCCCAGATCCTCCAACCCTGGCAACATCCTTGTAAATCTTTTCTGAACCCTTTCAAGTTTCACAACATCTTTCCGATAGGAAGGAGACCAGAATTGCATGCAATATTCCAACAGTGGCCTAACCAATGTCCTGTACAGCCGCAACATGACCTCCTAACTCCGCAAGCCTTCTATTCTTCTATTGGTAAAATAAGGGGCAGCTTGATTGAATCATAAAAGATCCAAAGGGGTCTTGATGGATGGATGTGAAAAGGATGGTTCCTCTTGTGAAGGTAGGGTCACTGTTTAAAAATAAGTGGTTACCCATTTAAAATGAACATGAGAACTTTGTTATCTGAGGGTTAGGAGTTTTTGGACTTCTGTTCCTTTAAAAGGTGATAGAAGCAAAGTCTTTGAATATGTTTGAGATAATCAAGAAAGTTTTCTGATTCTGTGTGAGAATGTACTTATTGGAGAATGTGCAAAACTTAACCTAATCTTGGGAAATGAGGCAGGGCAGATGACTGACGTGTCAGTGGGGGAGCACTTTGGAGCCAGCAACCATAATTCTATTAGTTATAAAATAGAGATGGAAAAGGATAGACTGGATCTAAAACTTGAAGTTCTAAATTGGAGGAAGGCCAATTTTGATGGTATTAGGCAAGAACTTTGAAAAGCAGATAGGGGGCAGATGTTAGCAAGTACATGGCTGGCTGAAAAATTGGAAGCCTAAAAATGAGATAAGAGTCCAGAGACACACTCTGTTAGAGTGAAAGGCAAGGCTGGTAGGTGTAGGGAATACTACTAGATAAATTGTGCTTTTGGTCAAGAGAAAGAAGGAAGCAAATGCCAGGTATAGGCAGCAGAGATCAAGTGAATGCTTAGAGTGTAAAGGCAGGAGGGTAAAAAGGGGACATGATAGCTGAGGCAAATAGGGTTATGGAGAATCCAAAGGGGTTTTCTAAATACATTAAGGACAAAAGGGAGTCAATTTGGGAGAGAACAGGACCCCTCGAAGATCAGCTATATGTGGAACCACAGGAGATGGAGATACTAAATAAGGATTTTGCACCAGTGTTGACTGTGGTGATGCACATGAAAGATATAGAATGTGGGTAAATAGATGGTGACATCTTGAAAAATGTCCGTATCTCAGAGGAGGAGGTGCTGGTTGGCTTAAAATGCATAAAGATGGGTATAAATGCAAAAATCCCAGGACCTGATTTGGTATACCCTAGAACAATGTGGGAAACTAGGAAGAGATTGCTGGGCACCTTGCTGAAATATTTGTATCATCAGTAGTCACAGGTGAGATGACGGAATATTGGAGTTTAGCAAACATAGTGCTGCTATTATAGAAAGGTGGTAAGGAAAAGCTAGGGAACTATAGACGGCAAGCCTGACATTAGTAGTGGGCAAGTTGTTGGAGGGAATCCTCAGTGACAGGATTTACATGTATTCAGAAAGGCAAGGACTGATCAGGGATAGTCAGCATGGCTTTGTGTGCGGGAAATCTTGTCTCATGAACTGGATTGAGTTTTTTGAACAAGTAATGAAGAGGATTGATGAGGACAGACGGTGGACATGATCTATGTGGACTTCAGTAAGGCGTTCGTCAAGGTTCCTCATGGTAGACTGGTCAGCAAGCTGGGATTGGATGGATTTCAGGGAGAATACAGAATTGGCTTGAAGGTGGTGGAAGGTAACCTTTCGGACTGGTGGCCTGTGACCAGTGGTGTGCCACAAAGATCAGTGCTGCGTCCGCTGTTTTTTGACATTTTATAAATGATTTGGATGTGAACATGGGAGGTATACTCAGTAAGTTTGCAGATGACACCAGAATTGGAAGTGTAGTGAACAGCAAAGACGGTTACCTTAGGGATCTGATCGGATGGGCAAATGGGCTGAGGAGTGGCAGGTGGAGTTTAATTTAGGTAAGTGTGAGGTGCTGCATTTTGGAAAGGCAAATCAGGGCAGGACTTAATGGTAAGGTCCTAGGGAGTGTTGCTGAACAAAGAGACCTTGGAGTACAGGTTCATAGTTCCTTGAAAGTGGAGTCTCTGGTAGATAGGATAGCGAAGAAGGCATTGGTATATTTGCCTTTATTGGTCAGTGCATTGAGTATAGGAGTTGCGAGGTCATGTTGCAGCTATACGGGACATTGGTTGAGCTACTTTTGGAATATTGTGTGCAATTCTGGTTTCCCTGCTATCGGAAGGATGTTGTGTAGGTTGAAAGGGTTCAGAAAAGATTTACAAGGATGTTACCAGGGTTGGAGGGTTTGAGCTATAGGGGGAGATTGAATAGGCTGGGGCTGTTTTCATTGGAACATCTGAGGCTGAGAGGTGACCTTATCGAGGTTTATAGAGTCATGAGCGGCAGGCATAGGATGCATAGACAGTCTTTTCCCTGGAGTGGGGGAGTTCAGAACCAGAGGGTGTACGTTTAAAGTGGGTGGGGAAAGATTTAAAAGGGATCTAAGGGGCAATGTTGTCATGCAGAGGGTGGTGCATGTATGGAATGAGCTGCCAGAGGAAGTGGTAGAGGCTGGTGCAATTGCAACATTTAAAAAGGCATCTGCATGGTATATGAATAGGAAGTGTTTAGACTGGTGTGGGCCAAGTGGTGGCAAATGGGACTAGATTAGGATATCTGGTCGGCATGGATGAGTTGGACCGAAGGTTCTGTTTCCGGGCTGCACATCTCTGATTCTATAAATGGATAGATTCTTGATAAGCTAGGTGGTGAGGGGTAGCAGAGTAATAAGTTCCCCATGGAGAAAGTGAAGTCGAATGGGGTCCAGGGTGTGGCTGGATAGAGAACTGGCTGGGTAGTAGGTGATCGTAGTAGTGAAATGAAGTTTCTCAAAATTGAGAACTGTGACCAGTAGTGCTCCACAGGGATTCATGTTGAGACCACTGTTGTTTGTGATATACATAAATAATCTGGAGGAAGGTATAGGTGGTCTGAGTAGCAAGTTTGCAGATGACATTAAGATTGATGGAGTGGAAATAGTGAATGGAACTGTCAAAGACTGCAGCACAATATAGATAGATTGGAGAGTTGGGCAGAGAAATGGCAAATGGAGATTAATCTGGGCAAATGCAAGGTGATGCATTTTCGAAGGTCCAATTCAAGAGCGAACTATACGGGAAATGGAAAAGCCCTGGGGTAAGATCTGGGTGTTCAGGTCCATTGTACCCTGAAGGTGGCAATGCAGGTCAGTAGAGTAGTCAGGAAGGCATATGGCCGGACTGGGTATTGAGTACAAGAGTTGGCAGGTCATGCTACAGTTGTACAGGACTTTGGTTCAGCTACATTTGGAATACTGCGTACAGTTCTTGACTGGTGGTCACATTACCAAAAGGATGTTGATACTTTGGAGAGGGTGCAGTGGAGGTTCACCACTATGTTGCCTGGTATAGAGAGTGCTAGCTATGAAGAAAGGTTGACTCGATTACGATTACTTTCATTAGAAAGACGGAGGTTGAGGGGGGACCTGACTGAGGTTTACAAAATCATGAAGTATAGACAGGGTGGACAGCAAGAAGCTTTTTCCCCAGAGTGGGGGACTCTACTATTAGGGATCATGTTCAAAGTGAGAGGAGAATAATTTAAGGGAGATATGTGTGGAAAGTTCTTTACACAGAGGGTGGGATGTACCTGGAATGTGTTGCCAGCGGAGGTGGTAGAGGCGGGCATGATAGCATCATTTAAGATGTATCTAGACAGATACATGAATGGGCAGGGAGCAGAGGGATACAGATACTTAGAAAATAGGCAATAGGTTTAGATAGAGGATCTGGATCGGCGCAGCCTTGGAGGGCCGAACGGCCTTTTCCTGTGCTGTAATTTTCTTTGTTCTAATCAGGTCAACCATGATCTTATGACTGACTTACTCCTGTTGCAGATTCATATGTTGTCGGAACGTATTAGAGATGCTTCTCAATTAGTTTGTCATTCTGCAATATCAGACTCTTTACATGTACCCTTACTGAAATGAGAATTAAAGAAATGTTTGGTCATCTTGTCATCTGACCGTATTGGGTTATCTATTATTTGCAAATGTCAACACACAACAATGTAGATAGATGTTTCACATTTATTTTCTGTGAGATCCTGTTCACAAACAGGTATTCCTGGAACAGAAAGTTTTACTGTAGACTCTCTCATTAAGTTCATTTTGTAATAATGCAAGATCTGCCTTCAGTCCGTGCAGATTTGTCGTCCTATCTAACCAGCATAGAATCATAGAATCCCTGCAGTTTGGAAACAGGCCATTTGGCCCAACAAGTCCACACCAACCCTCTGAAGAGTATCCAACCCAGACTCATTCCCCTGACTAATGCACCTAACGTACACTTCCCTGAACACAATGGGCAATTTAGCTTGGTCAATCCACCTAGCCTGTACATCTTTAGACTGTGGGTGGAAACTGGACTACCCGGAGGAAACCTACGCAGACACTGAGAATGTGCAAACTTCACACAGTTATCTGCAGCTGGAATTGAACCTGGGTTGATGGTGCTGTGAGGCAGCAGTGCTAACCACTGAGCCCCTGTGCTGACAATAGTGCAGATTCTTCTTGGATCTTGCATGGGATTTTCCCTTGCAGATTTGGAGCATTATCGACTTGATCAATTTGTGTAGTAAGTAGCTACTGATCTTTAGGCTTGTCATCATATGGAACAGAAAAAACCAGAGCAGTGGTTCCTGACAAATTCACTGTCTGCATTAATTTCCTTGAAATGTCCAGCTACAAAGATAGACTTCATATGATAAATGCTGAATTTTGTCAGGTTTCCACATGGTTCATTCACAGAACATAGAAAAGCACAGCACAGAAAGTTGGCCCACGACGTTGTGCCGAGGTTTAATCCTAATGTAAAAAATAATAATAATGTTACTAATTTTTCAGATGTCTAATTCTTAAAGGTGAGAAAAGATAATCAACCCTCAAAACCTTTTAAGATGGCAGCAGATTAGGATGCTTCAGGCAGAGCTTGTCTGCTCCGTCTGTTTCTCTTTTTTTTTCCTCTTTCTTCCTTCTCCTGGCCTCAACATGCACCTGACAAGTTGTCCTCTCAGCCTGGTGAGGCATCCTCCTGGCACAGTGCAGGACTCTTTTGCTGCCCATGATGGTGTCTTAGTGGCCCGTTGCAGTTTCTCATCCCAGCGCTTGAGGTGACTGACAGTGAGAGTGGGGCCCAGTGCATGCCTGGTGATCAGAGACTGCGAGTGGCCCTTCCCAGGCAAGTTCCAAGGCAGTAGCTTCAGTGACATCAGCAGCAGGATGTAGGAAGACCACGCAGTGAGGGAGGTCTCCTGGCAACTGGCGGTGGTGAGAACGGTGGGTTAGCACTGCTGCTTCAGAGATCCAGGTTCAATTCCTGCCTCAGGCGACTGTCTGTGTGGAGTTTGCACATTTTCCCCGTGTCTGCGTAGGTTACTCCGGTTTCCTCCCACAGTCCAAAAATGTGCAAGTTAGGTGAATTGGCCATGCTAAATTGCCCGTAGTGTTAGGTGAAGGGGTAAATGCAGGGGAATGGGTCTGGGTGGGTTGTGCTTTGGCGTGTCGGTATGGACTTGTTGGGCCGAAGGGCCTGTTTCCACACTATAAGTAATCTAATCTAATAAAACAGGCAGCTGAAGTCTCTTGGGGAGTGAACTAATTGGAGGATATTGGGGCCTCAGCAAGCACTCAAAGATTTTTGAACATTTAATTTTATTAATTTATTTTCCTAGATTATATTCAGAAGGACTTTAATGTTAACTATTACCTTATTTCTTTATTTTTATACTTATTCCATGAAGATCTGTGATGCTTAACTTTTAACTTTGTTTCTTTTACTGCATTGTACCTGAGGTTTTAGTACCTAGGTACCTTTGTCCCTAAGATGGCACCATATGTGATAACGTTAGATACTTTTCACTGAACTCTTGTACTTCTGTACTTGAGTACACATGACAATAAAATCTAAATCTTAAATCTAAATCCATTGCTGTATTTTCAATTCATTCATAAGATATAGGCATCTCTGGTCAGACCAGCATTTCTTGCCCATCCTTGATTGTTCAGAAGGCAGTTAATTGTTGACCACATTGCTGTAAGTCTGGGATCACTTGTCAACCAGACGACATAAAGGCAGCAATGTGATTTATTGTGAATTGCACTGACTTTCATATAGTAGTGATAAGCATACTGACTGAATGTTTCTTGAGAGAAATTGGCAGAATACACCATGTCATGAATACATTAGCTATAGTTCAGTTGCTAGCAGTTTAATTTCTGAATCAGAAATTACATATGAGCATGTGTATGAGTTAAAGGGCAGGGGCAGAGCATTAGGCTCTCTTGTTTGCTCTACCATTTGATAGTCAAAGCTGTCTAAGGTGGCCTCTCTACACACTATTACGGTAGACACGTTTTGATTGACTAGGGAGGAGTCAGCATCAACCTTAAAATTATTCAATGACCTGCCCTCTACAGGGAAAACTGTCTTCTGAGTCGAAAAATAATCTTCCCAAGAACTTGTCAGGTGAATGTTCATTGACATAAGGAGATCAAACCTCGACTATCCAGTTGCGGGTTAATCAAGCTCCTATTCGTTTGAAGCAAGACTTCACCACTCATCCTCTTCTAATAAAGGTTAAAATTCCAGTAGCCTTCCTAATAGTTTGCTACACCTGCATATTGGCCCTCTGATTTGTCAACAGTGTCACCTTAGTCTTTTTATAAATTTACACTTTCCAGACTCATTATTTAAGAAATATTTGGCACATCTGCATCACCTACCAAAATGGATAGCCTTACATTTTTCCACATTTCTTTCTGCCGTAATTTTGTCCATTCACCTAAGCTTGTCCAAACTCTCCTGAAACTGCTTTGCTGCTCCTTCACACCACACATCTTGACATAGCTATATAATCATCTGCAAATTTGGTAATATTATTCCTGATCCCCAGGTCCAAATCATTGGGAGGACTTTAAATGACCTAAACCTAATAAAAAGTGAGGTAGGGCTCAAAAATCAACAGTTTCAAAAGCAATTAATAGGACAGTGTGTAAAGAAGCAGTCAGGAATCCTACTTTAGGCAAGGCAGGAAATGGCAAAAGTATAAGTGTAATGATTTAAACCAGAAGAAAGATTAAACAGGTGAATAAAGCACTAGTGCTGAAGGACAGATTAATGTGTCTGGCCCAAATACAAGTTCTATGTACAGATACATGCAGGATAAAGAATAAATTTAAATGAGCTGAGGGCTTAAATTCAAATTGGACCTTGATGTAGTAACCAATTAATGAGACATGGTTGTAGGATGGGTGGGACCGGGAACTAAATATAACCACGTTACCAAGGATGTTAGGGAAAATGGTACAAGGGTTGGAGCCGCCTTACTAATTAGGAACAAAACCACATTAGAAGTGAGGGAGAATATAATGAAGAGAAAACATCCAGTTGAAATGTATAGGTGGAACTGAGGAACAGTAAAGGCTCTAAAACTGTAATAGGTGTTGTGCCTAGTCCTCTGGTAGCATGTGTGAAGTGCGAGATTGTATAATTGTGAAATTAAGCACAACGGTGGAGTAGTATTGAGGAGGATTATAACTTTGCTAGCTTGCATCTCCCAATCTGTTAGCAAGATAGTGAATTTCTGGAGGTTCCAGGATAGTTTTCTACTGTAAATTGTTCTGGAGGATGGACAAGGGGATAGGAATATTGAATTTGACAATGTGTCAAGCCTGATTTAATTAATTAACCTAATTGTGCATGAGCATTTGTCAAATTTCTGTGGCACAATTGGTCAGTGTGCTCGGCTGTTAACTGAAAGTTTGAGATTCGAGACTGCCTAGGGCCAGAGTGAACGCTGTTCTTATTTCATCCATTAGGGGCGGCACGGTGGCTCAGTGGTTAGCATTGCTGCCTCAGTGCCAGGGACCCGGCTTCAATTCCTGCCTCGTGACCGTCTGTGTGGAGTTTGTATATTCTCCCCATGTCTGCGTGGGTTTCCTCCCACAATCCGAAGATGTGCAGGTCAGGTGAATTAGCCATGATAAATTGCCCATAGTGTTAGGGGAATGGGTCTGGGTGGGTTAGTCTTCAGAGGGTTGGAGTGGACTTGTTGGGCCAAAGGGCCTGTTTCCACACTGTAGGGAATCTAAATAACAATCATAACATGATGGAGTTCAGTGTAGTATTTGAAAGCACAGAGCTGAATCAGCTGCAAGAATTCCAGATTTAGAAAAGGCCAACTTTAATGAGATGAGACAGATACTGTCCGCAGTAAATTTGGGAAATCTGTTAATGGGTAAAACAATTGAACAGTGGAGGATGTTTCAAGAAACATTTAATGCAATATAGTGCCAGTTCATGTCCCTGAGAGAAAAAGCTTCACTCCACAGAAAAAAATAGCCATGCACAACTACAGCAACATGGGGTAGCATAGAATTAAGAGCTTAAAACAGCACAGATCCTGTGCTGGGAATGATATACAGACCAGCTAAAGGCCACTAAGCAGTCATAAGAGCTTCTAAAATTGATTATAAAAGTAAACTTGCAAGGGACATCAAAATCAATAATAGAAATTTTATAGTTACATAAGAGGAAGTGAGTGGTAAGGAGCATTGAAGACCGACACATTAAAGACCATGAAAGTTGGGAAATTGGTAATGACTATGTGGAACTGGTAAGCATGTTGAATAACTAACAAAAGAAGAAAATCCTGGAAAAACTCAGCAGGTCTGGCAGCATCCATGGAGAAAGCAGAGTTAACATTTCAGGCCCAGTGACCCTTCTGAAGAAGGATCACTGGTCCTGGAACTTTAGCACTCATTTCTCTCCACAGATGCTGGCAGATGAGCTGAGTGTTTCCAGCAGTTTCTGATTTCTAGCATCTGCAGTTCTTTTTTTTTTAATGTTGAAGAATTACTTATCGTCCTTTTCTACTGTAAATACTGAGGCAAACTTCACTTTATAGCTTCTAGTACAGTTATATCCATTTTCAAATAAGGACCCAAAACTCTGTCGTACTCCAGATGTGGTCTCTCAACCAATATAAATGCAGCAAAAATTCCCGTAATAATAAAGAAATTTCCATTCACCATCCATATTGCTTGCTGTAGAATCCCTGCAGTCTGGAAAGCAATAATTTGACCCATCGAGTCTGTTACCTACCCTCTGAAGAGCATCCCACCTAACCCAGTCCTCTACCCTATTCCCATAGCCCTACATTTACCATGCTTACACCACTGCACATCATTGGACTGTGAAAGAAAACTGGGAGCAACTGGAAGAAACCCATGCAGACGCTGGGAGCATGTGCAAATTTCACAGACGGCTCAATTCCAGCCTTGGGTGACTGAGGACACTCGTACTGTGAGACAGCTGTGTTAACTGAGCCACATTATCTGCAAATTAACCTTGTGTGATGTATGTCCTTCAGGTGTAGCATATGTAGCGTTATTTGGGTGCTGTATTTCAGGTGAGACATTAAACGGAGACCCTGTCTACACTGTTCAAACATGGAAAATCCCCCCGCACTGTTTGCAGAAGAGCAGGGGTGTCTTGTTCAGTGTCCATGCCAATAAACCCTCATTCAGTATCAAAAAATTACCTGGTTATTATCTTGTAGCTGTCTGTGGTAGTTCTGTGGTGCAAATTTCAAAAGCATTTCATAAACTGTGAATTGTGCATATATAGCAAAAGATGTTATATATGCACAAGTTTTCTCTTTCTAGCATAGTGGAAAAATTGTGAGGCCACATTGAGCAAATTATGGATTAGTGGTGCTGGAAGAGCACAGCAGTTCAGGCAGCATCCAAGGAGCTTCGAATTTGATGTTTCGGGCAAAAGCCCTTCATCAGGAATAAAGGCAGTGGAGAGATAAGCTAGAGGAGGGTGGGGATGGGGAGAAAGTAGCATAGAGTACAATAGGTGAGTGGGGGAGGGAATGAAGGTGATAGGTCAGGGAGGAGAGGGTGGAGTGGATAGGTGGAAAAGGAGATAGGCAGGTAGGACAAGTCCGGACAAGTCATGGGGACAGTGCTGAGCTGCCAGTTTAGAACTAGGGTGAGGTGGGGGAAGGAGAAATGAGGAAACTGTTGAAGTCCACATTGATGCCATGGGGTTGAAGTGTTCCGAGGCGGAAGATGAGGCGTTCTTCCTCCAGGCGTGTGGTGTTGAGGGAGCGGCGGTGAAGGAGGCCCAGAACCTCCATGTCCTCAGCAGAGTGGGAGGGGGAGTTGAAATGTTGGGGCGATGTGGTTGATTGGTTGCAGGTGTCTCGGAGATGATCCCTAAAGCAAGCGCTCTGTTAGGAGCCGCCCAGTCTCCCCAATGTAGAGGAGACCGCATTGGGAGCAACGGATACAATAAATGATATTGGATGTGCAAGTAAAACTTTGATGGATGTGGAAGGCTCCTTTAGGGCCTTGGATAGAGGTGAGGGAGGAGGTGTGGACGCAGGTTTTACAGTTCCTGGGGTGGCAGGAGAAAGTGCCAGGATGGGAGGGTGGGTTGTAGGGGTGCATGGACCTGACCGGGTAGTCACGGAGGGAACGGTCTTTGCGGAAGGCGGAAAGGGGTGGGGAGGGAAATATATCCCTGGTGGTGGGGTCTGTTTGGAGGTGGCGGAAATGTCGGCGGATGATTTGGTTTATGCGAAGGTTGGTAGGGTGGAAGGTGAGCACCAGGGGCGTTCTGTCCTTGTTACGGTTGGAGGGGTGGGGTCTGAGGGCGGAGGTGCGGGATGTGGATGAGATGCGTTGGAGGGCATTTTTAACCACGTGGGAAGGGAAATTGCAGTCTCTAAAGAAGGAGGCCATCTGGTGTGTTCTGTGGTGGAACTGGTCCTCCTGGGAGCAGATCCGGCGGAGGAATTGGGAATACGGGATGGCATTTTTGCAAGAGGTAGGGTGAGAAGAGGTGTAATCCAGGTAGCTGTGGGAGTCGGTGGGTTTGTAAAAAAATGTCAGTGTCAAGTTGGTCGGCATTAATGGAGCTGGAGAGGTCCAGGAAGGGGAGGGAGGTGTCAGAGATGGTCCAGGTAAATTTAAGGTCAGGGTGAAATGTGTTGGTGAAGTTGATGAATTGCTCAACCTCCTCGCGGGAGCACGAGGTGGCGCCAATGCAGTCATCAATGTAGCGGAGGAAGAGGTGGGGAGTGGTGCCGGTGTAATTACAGAAGATCAACTGCTGTACGTAGCCAACAAAGAGAGAGGCATAGCTGGGGCCCATACGTGTGCCCATGGCTACCCCTTTGGTCTGGAGGAAGTGGGAGGATTCAAAGGAGAAATAGTTAAGGGTGAGGACCAGTTCAGTCAAACGAATGAGTGTGTCGGTGGAAGGGTACTGGTGGGGACGTCTGGAGAGGAAAAAACGGAGGGCTTGGAGGCCCTGGTCATGGCGGATGGAGGTGTAGAGGGATTGGATATCCATGGTGAAGATGAGGCGGGGGGCCGGGGATTCGGAAGTCTTGGAGAAGGTGGAGGGCATGGGTGGTGTCTCGAACGTATGTGGGGAGTTCCTGGACCAGGGGGGATAGGACAGTGTCGAGGTAGGTAGAGATGAGTTCAGTGGGGCAGGAACATGCTGAGATAATGGGTCGGCCAGGGTGTTCAGGCTTGTGGATCTTGGGAAGGAGATAGAACTGGGCAGTGCGGGGTTCCCGGACTATTGAGGTTGGAAGCTGTGGGTGGGAGATCTCCTGAGGTGATGAGTTTCTGTATGGTCTGGGAGATGATGGTTTGGTGATGGGGGGTGGGGTCATGGTCGAGGGGGCAGTAGGAAGAGGTGTCCTCGAGTTGGCGTTTGGCTTTAGCGGTGTAGAGGTCAGTGTGCCAGACAATCACTGCGCCCCTTTTATCCGCTGGCTTAATGGTGAGGTTGGGATTGGAGGGCTGCGCGTTGTGAGGGTGAGAGGTTGGAGTGGGGGAGGGAGGTAGACAGGTTGAGGCGGTTAATGTCCCGGTGGCAGTTGGAAATGAAGAGGTCGAGGGCAGGTAATAGGCCAGCGCGGGGTGTCCAGGTGGATGCAGTGTGTTGGAGGTGGGCAAAGGGGTCCTCGGAAGGTGGGCGGGAGTCCTGATTGTGAAAGTAAGCTCGGAGGTGGAGGCGACGGAAGAATTGTTCAACGTCACGGTGTGTATTAAATTCATTGATGCGTGGACGGAGGGGGATGAAGGTAAGTCCTTTGCTGAGGACTGATCGTTTGTCCTCCGTGAGGGGAAGGTCTGGAGGGATGGTGAAAACTCGGCAGGGCTGGGAGCTCGGATCTGGTGTGGGTGTAGAGCTGGGAGTGGGGGCGGAACCTGTAACTGGAGTGGGTGTGATGGTGGGGGGAATGGGGGTGGAGTCATGAGTAGGGGTAGTGTTCCCTTCGGGGTTCTGGGGGTTGGGAATAGTGACAGTCATACAGTTTGATTAATGCAGTTGTTGCTGAAAGTAACAGGCATTACTGAGGTGAAGGTTCAACTATTTAGGAATGAACGAACGTCTTCTGTGATTAAAGTAGTAATCAATCCACAGTTGGATTGTGGTGCTACCGATCGCAAGTACACAATTCATTAATTGTACTAGTAGCTTCTACAGCTTAATGTTGATTTTTTAACATGTAACTACAATGAATTCTTTACTTCTAGCTCCACTGTGAGTTACTTTGAGGTTAACAATTGAAGAAGGAATTTACAACTGCCAAAGATAAGGAGCAAGCAACTTCAAAATAAGCGCAAGTGCAATAACTTCAGGCTGCACATGCTTTAAACTCTAGGAAAGTCAAGCAGCCTCAGACTGAAGCACCCTATTTCCATTTACTCATAAATGGAGATGCCTTTTCCATATAAAAACACAATCAGTTGTATAATCTTAGCACTGACTTCAGATTTGTCTTCAACGGAAGGGACTCCAACCCCATAGAGACGCATATACACAGTCAAGAAGGAAAATGCAGTATTGCTGTTTAAAGAGGAAATTGATTCATCAGTGAGTAAGGGTATTAACTTTGACAATGTGAAATCTGTATAGGTAGAACTGAGAAACATCAAGGGGCAAAAAACATTAGTGGGAGTTGCATATAAACTCCCAAACTGTCAGGATGATGTTGTGAATGGCATTAAACAGGAAAGTAGAGACTTGCAATAAAGGACATTTATAATTATGGTTGGTAGATCAATAAATCAAATTAGTAACAATACGGTAACAGAGGAATTCCTGAAGTGAATACAGGATGGTTTTCTGGACCAATACTTAGAGGAATCAGCTACAGAACAGGCATCATGGGCTAGGTATTGCGTAATGTGAAACAAATAATTGGTGATCGTGCAAGGCCCCTTGAGATGAGTGACCATAAAAGGGTTCCTCATAAAGATGAAGAGCAATGTAGTTGATTCTGAGCCTTAAGGTCATGATTCTAAATGAAGGAATTTAGGATGCTATTAGGCGTTAGTTGAGTGTGATTAATTGGGGAACATTATTTAAAGGAATGATAGTGGAAAGGCAATAGCAAATTGCAACAGCCTTCCATTCCTCTCTGGCACAAGGTATTCCTGAAGAAGGGCATGTGCCCGAAACGTCGAATCTTCTGTTCCCTAGATGCTGCCTGACCTGCTGTGCTGTTCCAGCAATAAAGTTTCAGCACAAGGTAAAATGTGGTTTACTATACAAATTAGAGATCATATTAGGTCCAAGGCAGAAGCATACAATTGGCCTTAAAGAAAAGCCTGAGAAGTGCGAGTTGTTTAGAATTTAGCGAAGTAGAAACAACTGATTGATTAAGTGAGGGAAAACTTGAGTATGAGAGTAAGTTTATGAAGAACATAAAAAAACGTATTGATATATGAAGGGATAAGATTATGAAGTCAAATCTTACAGTCAGAAACAAGGGAATTTATAATGGGAAACAAGTGGCTGACCAATTAAATACTGTACATACTTTGGTTCTGTGTACGCAAAGGAGGACACATATACAACATATCTGAAATGTTGGGGAATGCAGATTTTAGTGAGAGGGAGGAACTGGAGGAAATCAGTATCAGTAGGGAAATGGTATTTGGGAAATTACTGGGATGGAAGGCAAACAAGTCTCCAGGGCTTGGTAATCTGCAACCCAATGGCCCTAGAAGTAGTGGGTGCGCTAGTGGTCATCTTCCAAAATTCTGCAGTCTTTGGAAACTTTCTACAGATTGGCGGATGACTATGGAACCTTCTATTTTAAAAGGGAGGCAGGGAGATGATAAATTCCTTTATCCACAGAGTGGTGATTTCAAGAAAAGTTTGATAGAGCTTGGGGCAAAAGGGATCAAAGGACGTGTAGCAGAAAAGCAGAAATGATATTGAATTGGATGATCAGCTATGATCATCATGAAAAGCGGAACAGGGTCAAAATGGCCTACTCCTCCTATGTCTCAATGTTTCTATGTCTGTTTTGTGATAGTAAAAATCTCAAGAAGTTGCACTTTTTTTCTTTTATAGCAGTAGCCATGACACTGAAGGGAGAATGAGCAGTTGTGCTGTTTTGCTACCATTCCCCCATTTTACCACAAGAAAAAGATTAACTGGTTATTCCTGCAGAAACCAGATGCTATGCTCATGTTCCACATCTGCATTTCAGTCTGCATAGGGGTCATGAACTGTAAGGTGATAAGATATAGAACAGAATTAGCGTCTTTGAGTCTGCTCCACTATTCGATCATGGCTGATATGTTTCCCAACCCCATCCTTTAACCAATGCTTTAATAAATGTCTGCATGTTTTGATTTCAAAAACATTTTGAAACAAGGTCTAAGAAACCTTTGAAATCACCTTTGAAATTTTGTCCAGAGTTAATATGCATACTTTTACGAACTAAAAACAAAACCCTATGAAATTTGCCAGAGTTAAATTTGTTACAGTATTGAGGATACATAGCCTTCCGCTTTTTAAATTCATATATAATTTGAATCATAGGCCACATTGTTTTAAATGCTGAGCTATACACTGTTTGCTATTTAGAGACATATTTCACCAAGTGTATAATAAAGGATGTGTGCCATTTCCTTCCTTTTACACTTCCTTTTCAAATTAGGTTCCTGAGTAAGCAGTGTATACGTACTAAACAGCATGATCACACAATTATTCAACGCTGCAACTATCAAAAGATCATATCACAAGCAGAGCAGTTCCGAAGGAGAGTCGTATTGGACTCAAAACATTAACTCTGTTTCTCTCTGAACAGGCTCATCAATGATTTGCTTATTGACCCACAGTTCGGGTTCCAACAGGGCCACTCAGCTGATGACCTCACTACATCTTGGTCCAAATGTGGATAAAAGATCTGAAATTCAGATACCCTTGAAATCCTGAGCAAAATTCAAATCTGGGAATTGGAGGGGAAAACCTTTTGTTGGTTGGAATCATGCTCATCTCAATGGAGATGATTATGGCTGCTGGAAGTCATTCACGTCAGTCCCAGACATTGCCGCAGGAATTACTCAGCATAGTATCCTCTGTCCAACCATCTTCATCTGCTTCATCCATGACTTTCCTCCATTTATAGGATCTGAAGTGGGGATGTTTGATTGTTCTGTGTGACTTCTCAGATACTGAAGTAGCCTGTATCCATATATAGAAAGACCTGGACAGCATGCAGATTGGGAAGGTAATTGGCAAATAACATACAGGCCACTCAAATGCCAGGCTATGACCATCCTCAACAAGACAGAAACTGACTATTTCCCTTTGATGTTCAATGGTATTACCATATTGACTCCGAACTATCATCCTGGGGGATACTATTGACCATAAACTGAACTGGATCAGCCATATAAATACTGTGGCTACAAGAGCAGGCCAGAGGCTTGGAATTCTGCAGCAATTGACTCTCCTCCAGTTTTCCTAATGCCTGTCTACCATATACAAAGTACAAATTAATAGTGTGATTGAACGCTGCACTCTTGCATTGAGTATAGCTCCAGAAATATGCAAGAAAATTGACACCGTCCAGGATAAAACAGGCTGTTTGTTTTTACCTGACTGTGCAGGATGTCAATGACTGCAGATGCTGGAAACCAGATTCTGGATTAGTGGTGCTGGAAAAGCACAGCAGTTCAGGCAGCATCCGAGGAGCAGTAAAATCGACGTTTCGGGCAAAAGCCCTTCATCAGGAATACTGTATTCCTGATGAAGGGCTTTTGCCCGAAACATCGATTTACTGCTCCTCGGATGCTGCCTGAACTGCTGTGCTTTTCCAGCACCACTAATCCAGAATCCTGCACAGTCAGGATGTCTGCCTTCTACACTATGCACTGCAGCCAAGCACTTGGGTTTGTCCAGTAGTACCTTCTAAACATATGATCCTTACCACCAAAAAGTATAGACCAGATGTAAGGGAAAACACTACCTGCAAATTTCCCTCCCAGAATGCATGCCGTCCTTGGGCCTATATCACTGATGCTGGTTTGAAATCCCAGAGCTCCTTTCCAATAAGCTATGTGATCACATTGGGAATGTGCCTCCAAATTATAGAGTGCAGTGATTCAAGGAAATAACTCACCATCACTTTGTCAAGGTCAGTTGGGGATGGGTGATAAACATTGGCATTGCCAGTGCCGTCCACATTTTGTGAATGGTTTTGATTTTGTTTTTATTAAAAGAGTCAGTGATGTTACTGTTAAAAGGGCTGCAAGTCACAAAAAACTTTTTGGAAAAGGCAACCTGCCCTATAGGGGACTATCTGTTTCTGATTATAGCTACATTTGTTGCAGAAATGATATAAATTACACTTGAGCATTTGATTTGTGTGTACATCACCACTTTAAAATGAGTATTTTTCCCCTGAGTTCTGAGCTAAATAGCTGAAAATCACAGGAACAGAAAGTGGTGTGGGGTTTCTCTCAGAATCCTACAAACCTTGTCTAATAATCATTGTCGAGTAGTATGTGACTATTTGGACTTTATCAGTTAAACAGAAAAGCGTGGCGAACTTTTGGGAAACCTGAGAAAAGTGACCTTCTGTAAAGAAGAACAGGAGCAAAATAATTGATCATCTAACTTTGTTAAATATACAAAAATAGAAATTGCTGGAGAAACTGAATAGGCCCTTTTTAAAATTAGTGATGATTCAGAGATGCCAATTTTGGACTGGGGTGTACAAAGTTAAAAATCACACAACACCAGGTTATAGTCCAATCTTGGACTATAACCTGGTGTTGTGTGATTTTTAACTTTGTACACCCCAGTCCAACACCGGCATCTCCAAATCATGACTACTATCGACACCACTAACCGCCGGCTTAAAGTGGAGAGGATCTCCAAGAAGATTGCACATATCGACACAAACATCAAGTTTCTACAGTTGGACTATAACCTGGTGTGTGATTTTTAAAATTAGTGAGCTACCTTCTTGAACTGCTGCAGTCCAAATGCTAGCACAAACACACTACCATATTCCCTGCCAGCATTTCTGTCATAGGCCTGCTACAGTGTTCCATCGAGCCTCAGCGTAAGCTCGAAGAATAACATTTCATTTTCTCCTTGGAGATCCTATAGCCTGTAGGACTTAACATTAACCTCATTAACATCCTTGTATGTTTTTTTACCCACCTTACCTCCTGTCCTGTTATGACTTGGTTTGGTTTTAGCACTGTCATCCATTCTTGCATATTGCTACATCATTGTCATATTACATGGGTTGCTTTCAATACAGCTTACCCACTTTCTTAAAAAAAAGAGGTAGAACGATTTTAGGGAGACATTTCAGAACTTAAGATTTAAGCAGTTGAAAGTTTGGCCATCATTGATAATGATAAAACTCTGGGATATCCTAAAGGCCAAAGTTAGGAAGTACAATGATTGTGAAGATTTGAAGAGCTAAAAGAAGAACGGAACTAAAAAGTAGCAAGGCTATGGGGTAAGTTAAAAACCAGAATAAGAAAGTGTTTTTTTTTCTTTCCTGATTTTATTCATTTTTAAATTGATGAGGTACCAGACTGGGTACCAGTGTGGGTCAGACTTCCGACCAAAGGGTATGTTTGCATATTTGTCACTGATTAGTGGTTGTAGTGAGAGCCAGATTTATCAAATTGCACCCCTCACCTCAGAAAAAAGAGGATAAAGATTGTTGAAGCAGTGATAAATTGGGCAGTTTACATATCCATGTTGTTTTCAAATCCATTCTAAAAGAAATATTCAACCCAAGTTGAGAGTTTGGTATATGTTTTACATGATTTTCAGTCTTGAATTTGTTTTGAATGTGTTGAGTTAGAATGAAGCAGTGTGAGCAGTCTTCAAATTTGTTTCATATAACATATAAATGTATGGATTGGAACAGTTAAAGGAGTACATTTTAAAGCCACAATCACCATTCAGATGTGCAAGTTGAATTATTCCACATTGGGAATTTATCCATACAGTCAGTGTGAGGAGTCTTGGTATAGTAGCCAAGCAGCCATTCATTATATGTGAGTGGAAAATGCATTAATGTGATGTCACAATCTGAGGGTGAAGAATGTCAGTATTAAGCCACGTCCTGCTTCCCTAACATTCTCACAGCTGCCTTTTCCCAATAGTGATTTCAGGAATAAAAAGTCTTCCTATGTGTTATTTCCTTTCCAATCTGGCAACATTGCGAGGAATTGAGACACTCACTATTGATTATTACTCATTAGTAATACTTCCATTCAGGAGTAAAATCTATACTTTTTTTTAATAGTGTATGATATTTAGTGAGTTCTGAGAGAGTTTGGGCTGCAGCTTTATTGTTGGACAGGAGTGTCATTTTACCACCTGTCTGGGAGAGTTGAGGCATCCTGAATGATGCTTGTGTTGCATGACAAGCTGTTTCAGTTTTGTTTAAGGTTTGTTATCTCTGAACTTGGCACTTAGTCTTCTGTAAAGAGACAGCGTGAAAGCGTGCTTCACAACAAAAGAAATACTTTGCGGAGTATGTGTAAGTTTACATCTTATGTTCCGGTGTACGTTGTTTTTTAGTTAGCAAGGTCAACAGTTTTCATCACACCTAGCTCGAGTTTGCACAGGACTTTGTCTCAGTTCAGTTAAAAATGTCTTGATTACATTTTGGTTCATTTTAATTTGACCATTTTATCGTTGAACCATTGAGTATTGTAGCACAGAAGGGAGACCATTTGGCCCATCTGATCTTTAACAGTTTGACACTAGAGAAGTTAAAATGAATTTACTCACAGTCCTTTATTTCATCTGCTTCAAATATTTACTCAGTTGAAAGATACAATAGCCTTCACCTACACTATTTTCTTGAATAGAATATTCTATGCCCAACAATCCTATGTAATAAAATTGTCCTGACTCCTTTTCTCCTTCTTGGTGACAGTTTGACATAACTAATTCCTCATTACAGTCTCTTTAAACAAAAAAAAACAAATTGCTTATCAAATCTTTTGTATTTTTGCAGCCTCTATCAAGGAGCTTCTCAAATGCTGGGAATAATCCTCTTAGCTTGTAACTATAGTTTCCTCTCCAGTATTAACCTGGAAAATCCATGTTGTATTATGTGTGATTTTATTGTCCATTCTATGATGAAGAATTGTTGTCTTAACTATCGCTTAACTGCTGTTCTGTATAATGTTTTTTGCACTTTTTTCTCACTTATTCTGTATGTGCATATTTATGAAACAAAGTTTTATTGAGTTCTTTAATGGATGTGTCTTACCTGTACCAAAACTTGAGAAAATCATGCATTTGAACTGTCAGTGCTTGTCAGTGCTTGTCACTGACAAGCACTGACAAGTCTTGTGCTTGTCAGTGTCTTTCCATTGAGCATGTATTCCAATCCTTGTTTATTAAAATATACAATTGCCTAAATATTACCTCACATTTGCATATTCACATTAGATTGTTTTAGTATGTACCTTTGTTGAATTTCTGTGTGTTGTTTTTTATATGTTGTCATTCTCTGCATCTGCAGTGATACAAATGTTTTCCTTGGCAATATGGACTGGCATTCCAAAATTATAAGGAATTCCTAGATCATAAGGCCTGTGCTTTAGGAATTTAGGAGTTAAAGGAACCTTTATGATGTTACTATTTAGAATAAAGCAAAATACTGTTATGTTTTTCTTTGGAAAGCTTGTTGAAGTATAAGAATATAAGGCATCAATCATTCATCTTTCCTTTTTTTAATCACCAGACTGTCTTAAATAATTGAAAGTTGTGGGATGTAAGCATAAGCCAATTTTTTTTTTAATGCAGTAGGTGATCTTCATGGACTGGAAGTGATTTTCTGTTGATTTGTGACTTTTTCCCTTCATTGCAGGCATACATTTGGCCTTTCTTAAATATTTCCCCTCTGACAACTTAGAGTTTTGGTGCTTATTGCTGCATGGAGCTGTATTTTGTCTTGTATTTCACTTTAAGTATTGGTAATTTAAAAAAGAAATTGTGTGCACAATGTTGCTATCCATGGAATGTGATTGGATTTATCTATTTAATTGTTTTTAATTGTTTTCTTTGCAGAATATAGAATTTAGAATTAAACTTCAAGAGTATCAGGGGAAACTTTTTTTATTTACGTAGGAACAGTAGGAACCATTGCATTCCCTTGAATCTGTTCTGCCAATCACTGGTATCATGGTTGATCTATAGCCTAATACCTGCCTTTGATCTATATCCCTTAATATCTCTGCTTCACAAAAACGTTATTGATCTCATTTAAAATTAACAACTGACCTAGCATCCACTACTGTTTATGGAAGTGAGTTCCAAACATCTACCACCCGTTGTGTATAAGTGCTTCTAAGTGTCTTTTCTGAATGATTTGACCCTAATTTTTAGACAATGTCCCCTAGTTCTAGAATCCTCAACCAGTGGAAATAGTTTATCTTTATCTATTTTGCCCATTTCTGTTAAAATCTTGAAGACTTTTTTCAGATCACCCCTTGGCTTATTCAATTCTAGTGAAAACAGGCCTAATTTGTATAATCTTTTCCCATAACTTAACACCTGAAGTCCAGGTATCATTCTTGTAAAACAACCTTATAATCCCTCCAAGGCCAATGTATCATTTCGAAGGTGTGGTACTCAGATTTCACAGTATTCCAAGTGGGCTCTAATCAGGGTTTTGATTTGCTGCAGCATTACATCTGTTCTTATACTCCCAGCTCTCTGGATATAAAGGTCAGCAATCTATTAGCTTACTACCTAACTTTGCATTACCATTAAATGTGGATATGTGACTTTCTATGCCATTATCCAAGTCATTAATAAATAATGTGAGTAATTGAGAGCCTAACAAAGATCCTTGTGGGACACCACTGGTCACATACTGCCAATTTGAGTATCTACCCATTAATACTACTTCTTGTCACCTGCTTCTCGACCAATTTCCCAGTCAGTAATTTGCCTTCAATTCTGAGGCTGTATAAGAATTTTTAAGATCACAAAATGACACAGGTTGTGAAGTTAATTTATCTTATAGTTATCCTTGCAGAAGGACTGAATAATTCCTTTCCCCTCTTAAGAGTTGAATGTTTTGGAAACTGTTTGCCACCTCCCATTATTGTGCCTGAAGTCATCTTGATCACTATTACATTGAAAACATTGCACAAAGTGCTCATCATTTTAAATCTAATTTTCACACATGAATTTTTGTGTTGAGGATTTGATTGTTTTAACAGTAAATCCTTTGAAATGGAACTTTTGGGTTTGCATCACTGAACAAGTGTATTCAAGTTAATGCTGAAAATGTGTTGCTGGAAAAGCGCAGCAGGTCAGGCAGCATCCAAGGAACAGGAGAATCAACATTTCGGGCATAAGCCCTTCTTCAGGAATAATAAGCGTCTAATAAACTGAAGATAATTGTGATTTAAAATGGACAAATATGTATTACTCTTGAGTGTTTTTCACCAACACTGAACGGAAAATGTAACAAACCTGCTTTATAAATTGTGAGCTATGTCACAGAAGGGGTGAATGAGGAAATGTGAATGAGGGGAAATATGTGTCCTTGTAAAAGGACTAAAACATAGTATAGCTGCCACATTTGTGCAGACATGATTAGCGCACAATTTGTAGCTGGTATAACCAGCAGTACTATGACAGTCTCCGTAAGTTAATATGAACACTCTGTCCTATGCGATTCATAGAATCGCTACAGTGTGGAAACATGTCCTTCAGCCCAACAGGGCCACACCCACCCTCGAAAGAGTAACCCACTCAGATGCATTTCTCTACCCTATTATCCTATATTTACCCCTGACTAATGCACCTAACCTACACATCCTGAACATTATGGGCAATTTAGCATGTTCAATTCGCTTAATTTAGGTTGGAGGGATGTGGGCCAAATGTGCAGGCAAATGGGACGAGGAAATCTGGCTGGCATGGACGAGTTGGGCTGAAGGGCATGTTGTTTGACTCTGACTAACTTGCACATCTTTGGATTGTGGGAGGAAACCGGAGCACCCAGAGGAAACCCACGCAGACACTGGGAGAATGTGCAAACTCCAGAAACAGTCGCCCGAAGCTGGAATTGAACCCGGGTCCCTGGCGCTGTGAGGCAGCAGTTCTAACCACTGAGCCACCACGCCGTTGTTTGTTGTCTTTGTAGGCAGCCATATGTTCCATATTGAAATTACAGCCTGCCACATTCTATGATAGATACGTATCTATTTTATAAAGCCACTTTGTGTTCTTTATATACTCCATTACATCATCTAAGAGATATTGACTTGAATTTATACAATAATTTAACACAACAGCGAGCATTTTGGAAATACTTAAGTCCTGTTATAATGCAGGAAAAGCAGCAGCCAATTTTCATACAAATGTGTTCCACAAACTGCAATTGTAACCCGGGAAATAGAATCAGGAGAGAGCAAATATGGTCTTGGTTTAAAGCTTTGAGTGAAGTATGGCACTTCTGTATAACTCTTTTTCAATACAGCATGGAAATGTCAGCTGTTGTTTATGTTCCTGGAGTGTCAGTGTGTTTAGCACAAAAACATGCTATTCAGTCCAATAGGGCTACATTGGTATTTCTGCTCGAAACTAGCCACCTCTTACCATTATACTGATGTAATAATCTATCATTAACAGTCCCATCATGAAAGATATCCATTACATAGCACTATTATTTGCTTCATAGCCATATTGGAAAGAAAAGTTATTGTACAGCTGCAAAACCGGAGGTCTATCTGGCAAGAAATTTTAAGTGTTCAAAACTTTTTCTCCTGTGTAAAGCAATATAAAGGCATCATTTTATCTGACTAATGAATTTAATGATCACTGTTTTTCAATTTCAAGAATGATCATAAAAACAAATGTCTTCATGTGAATCTTTTATTTTGTTCAATTTAGTCATAAATAGCATAAGATAAAGGAGCAAAGTAGATTATTTGACCCCTCAAGCCTGACTGTCATTTGATAAGATGTGGCTGATCTGCCCTAGGCCAAAACCTTCTATTGTGTCAGTTTATCATAGCTCTCAACTCCCGATTTCAAATATCTGTCTGCTTTCTCTTTATATACTTTGTGATCTAACCTCCATAAACCAGGAGCAACATTCCCTTGAAACTGCACGTATGCAGCCATTCCAATGTTTCTGATGCCGATCACAGCATAAACTTTAAATTCCTGAAGTCAATGCCATGCACATGCCTCAGAGGTCTGCGCATCCAGTAAGAAAATTAAATGGAATGTTGCCCTGGGATGGAGAATTCCAGGAATTCACTAACCTGAAGAATAAATTCCTTTGGAGAAGAAAATCTCAGTTTTAAGAGTCCCTGTGAGTTTGTCACGAAATGTGAGATTTTCCCGCAAGTAGAAACATTTTTGCAGCATTTACTCTGTTAAGCCTCCTCAGAATCCTTTATTCAATAAATTCACCCCTTATTCTTCTAAGCTCTTAGGATTTTATTCATTAGAGCTTAGAAGACAAATAGTTATAGAGAGAAACCCCCATCCTATCAGCGGGGGGAATTGAAGGACAAATGGCATAAACACCAAGGGAATGGTTGGCATATAAACAGAACCTTGTGAAAGGATACCAGCAAACAATATTAAAAGGGAACAATAGCAACGCATTACTTAGTCATTATGACTTCAAGAAAATAATTGCAGCTTCACAAAGTGACAAACAGCATCCACTCAGTATGATGCAGCTGGCAAATGTTTGGGGAAGGGCATAATGGCCAGAGAGGGGATGGCAAGTGTGGTAATCACTCATGCAGAATGTATAAATATACTTTATTGGGAAAGGTAGAGTCTCCTAGGGATCTCACTGCATGTAAAGAGTTCCAATAAAGATCGATTTGTGCTACTGAACACGGGATTTAGACTCCTATTTAAAATTCCTATTTAAAATTCCTGTCCATCAGAAGAACTTGCAGGTAATGTTCTATGCATCTGCTGCTCTTATCCTGTCAGTTGGTAGAGGTCACATGTTTGGAAGACACTGGTAAAGGAACTTGGGTGAGTAACTGTAGTTCTTCCTGTAAGTGTCACACTGCTGTGACTGTGTATTGGTTGTGAAGAGTGTAAAACTGGAAGTGGTGCCAGTCAAGCAGGCTGCTTTGTCCTGAATGGTGTAGGTTTCTGGAGTATTATTGGAGCTGCACCCATCTAGGCAAATGAAGAGCATCTCTTTACTCTCCTGACTCATGCTTTGTAGATGATTGACAGACATTTGGGAGACATAAGTTACTTGCATCAGAATTCTTAGCCTCTGATTGACTATTGTAGCCATAGTACTTATATGTTTGGTCCAGTTCAGTTTCTCATCATTGTTTATACTCTGATAGTAATAGTGAAGATTCACTGGTGGTACTGTCATTAAAAGTCAAGGAGTGACGTTTAGATTCTCTCGTTGGAGATGGTCATTATCTGGCACTTGTGTGGCACACATGTGCCATGCCTCTAGATATTTTCTGCCTCTACCCTCTAGAGATGGGAACTGGTTCACAGCTAGGGACACTACCATTGCTCCCCAAGAATTCTCCCAAATACAGGTGGTATTCTCAGATGATTTCCTATTTAAGTACTAACTAGGCCTTTGTTATCTTGGTCTTGCTGCATGTCACTCAAACTGCTTCAGTATCTGCATAGTCTGGCATGGGGCTGAACATTGTGCAATAATCGAAGAATTTCTGACTTGATAGAGTGATCATGAATGATGGAGCAGCTGAAGATAGTTGGACGAAGGAGGCTGCACTGAGGAAATCCCGCAGTAATAACCGAGGACTGGGATGATTGACCCCTACAACTACAACCATCTTCCTTTGTGCTAGGTAGTAGAGAGATTCCCCTCTAATTCCCTTTCACTGCAGTTTTGCTAGGACTTCACAGTGCCACTGATTCATTTGTTACTTTGACATCAAGGGTCATCACTGCAACTCTCTTGAAAATCAGTATATTATCCTATGATTTGTAGGTAAAATAGGTGTAATGTTGAGATAAAAAAACTCAGTCGATCTTTTATTGCTAAGGGTTTTTTGATTATGAACAGAGATTTTTTGCTTTGAAAATCATCATGATTGACTGAACCATGTGGGGGGAGAAAAAAGCAAGAGCTGATTCAACAGATAATTTTAACTGTTTAATCCTATTGAGTACAAGCATTGCAGAACAAAATTTTGTTGAGAGAACCAGAATAATTGTCACATCTTCAGTGGTTCCTTTGCACTGCCAAATCACGTTTTCCAGATGATCTTTACTTGTAAAAATGCCACAGTTGAAATTCAGTATTTCAATAGATTGTATTAGCCATTCAATTGATTAGGATTTTAAAGTAACATGACTTTCAAGTTTGAGAGGGGATCAGGTTTTGTAACGCTTTAGCAGATGAGAATCATTTAGCAGCTTCTAACATAATTTAGCATCTAAGTTATAAAAGGGGGAAAAAAATCTGACCGATGTCCATTGGTTGAGAGACTGAGACCAAAAATGGTTGAAGTGTACCCAAAAGACTGAAGCTTATCAGTCCAAGTAGATAAACAGACTTAAGTTCTAAGTCCTGATAGTAATTATTAAATAAGCTTTGAATAATGTGCCTTTCCATACCCAAACTCATCATTCATTTTGCTCAAACCATAGTTGATTGTGGCTCTTTTTAAAACTTATCTCAAGTTGAGACACAAGAGAGAAAATGCTTAAGCTGTTAGGAGTTGCTCAATACATAGTTGGCAAATTACCAGAAATGAAAGTGTTGTCACATTGAAAGCAAATTGTGAAAGCAGCACAGTGAAAGCAATCTGAAGCAAATTGTGTTATTAAGGAGGTTTGTCCCCATTTATGATGGCATTTTCACATCTGCACACCTTCCTCTTACTCCACCACCACCCTCATATTATGAACAAAGTGAATTTTTAATCTTAATGTGTATTATCATTTCCAAATATCTCTTGTGGGAAAGATTATTAAGTTTACATATGTTGTGGCTTTGCAGTACTGTTAGTGTAACATCTATTACAGGAAAGTTGATCGATTGCTATATTAAGTAGACTAACTAGTTTCCTACGGTTAATGAGTGGGCAGATGTAGCTGCTGGGGATCCACCTCCAGGAAAAGTTCACAAGGGGCACATGTCTCTGTGACATCTGCATCTGTAGTCGTCACTTTTGCCTCTGTGACATGTGCCCTCATGAATGTTTCCTGGAGGTGGATTCCCAGCGGCTACATCTGTCCACTCATCAATCATAGGAAACTAGTTAAACTAATTAATAGAGCAATCATTCACCTTTCCTCTAATAGATGTCTACACTAGCAGTACTGCAAAGCCACAACATATGTGGCAGGTGTGCAGATGTGGAAATGCCATCATAAATGGGAGCAAAGCTCCTTAATAACACCGTTTGCTTCGGGTAATTTCACTGCGAATCTGATAGATTCTAGTAGAGTTTGCATGCCTTTCCATCTCCAAAGATCCTCCTGGAGGATTGAAATAGTTAGCCTTTGCCTGTCCGAATGTTATGTTTAAAAGACATTCCTCTGTACCTTTTGCTTTGAGAGCATTCCCTGTTGCCTTATGTGCATTCATTTGCTGCTTTCTTCCAGTTGGAGTTGCTGTATAGCAAATGAAAGCAAATGACTGGTGCAGATTAATGATAAATTGAGGATCAAAACAAAATCTCACTTGTTTGATTGACAAGCCTCCTATTAAACATGATCCTTTGGAGGAATTGTTGACCAGTTAGGTAATCAGGAATGTTTAACAGAAGAAAATGGCTGTTGCAGTACTATCAGCAACCACAGTGCTGACTTGCATTTCTTTTTTGCCCTTCTATTGCATCACAGTATTTAATATTAGTAATACTAAATGTGGCATCAAGCAGGAAGGGGAAAGTGTAAAGCATTGTAAAATGGAGAGAATCTGAACTATATTGGCAAAGAATATGAGCAGTTTCATCAAACTGCATTCCATTCAGACTAAAAAAAACCCTTTCCACAAAACTAGAGTGCTGAGTTCACATGCAATTTTCAAATGAGTTATGTTTTCTTTCCAATTACCAAAACCTTTTATTTTCCTTGGCAGTATTGCTTCCTTTTCTAATATGACTTCCCCTCTGGAAGAAAGAAGTGACAAAAAGGATTGATAAAGGCAGAGCAGTGGACATGATCTGCGTGGACTTCAGTAAGACAAGGTTACCCATGGGAGACTGGTTAGCAAGGTTTGATCTCATGGAATACAGGGAGAACTAGCCATTTGGATATAGAACTGGTTCGAAGGTAGGAGACAGTGGGTGGTGGAGGATGGATGTTTTTCAGACTGGAGGCCTGTGACCAGTGGAGGGGCACAAGTGCAGGGTCCACAACTTTTCGCCATTTTATATACATGATATGTTTGTGAACATAGGCGGTATAGTTAGTAAGTTTGCAGATGACATCAAAATTGGAGGTGTAGCAGATAGTAAAGAAGGTTACCTCAGATTACAATGGGATCTAGACCAGATGAGCCAATGGGCTGAGGAGTGGCAGACGGAGTTTAATTTAGATAAATGCGAGGTGTTGCATTTGGGGAAAGCAAATCTTAGCAGGACTAATACACTTAATGGTAAGGTCCTAGGGAGTGTTGATGCACAAAGAGACCTTGGAGTGCAGATTCAAAGCTCCTTGAAAGTGGATAGTGAAGAAGGTGTTTGGTATGCTTTCCTTTATTGGTCGGTATATTGAGTATAGGAGTTGGGATGTACAGGACATTGGTTAGGCCACTTTTGGAATATTGCGTGCAGTTCCAGTCTCCTTCCTTTCGGAAGTATGTTGTGAAACTTGGAAAGGGTTCAGAAAAGATTTACAAGGATGTTGCCAGGGTTAGAAGATTTGACCTAGGGAGAGGCTGAATAGGCTGGGCCTGTTTTCCCTGGAGCATCTGAGGCTGAGGAGTGACCTCATAGAGGTTTTTAAAATCATGAGTGGCAAGGATAGGATAAATAGACAAAGTCTTTTCCCTGGGGTCGGGGAGCCCAGAGCTAGAGGGCATAGGTTTAGTGTGAGAGGGGAAAGATATAAAAGACACCTAAGGGGCAATTTTTTCACGCAGAGGATGGCACGTATATGGAATGAGCTGCCAGAGGAATTGGTGGAGGCTGGTACAATTGCAACATTAAAAAGGCATCTGGATGGGTATATGAATAGGAATGTTTGAGAGGGATATGGGCCAAGTGCTGGCAAATGTGACTAGATTAGTTTGGGATATCTGGTTGGCATGGACAAGTCTGTTTCTATGCTGAACATCTCTATGACCCTCCCCATCTGTAGGTTTAGCTGAAGAATGAATATTTGCTATCAGCAATCTCATGACTAGTGTATCCTCACTCCTTTAAGTTACAAGATTAGTTCAGTTAATAGCCAGAATAGTCAGTTAGAATTGTTTAATTTAACATTTTAAAATGACAGAGTAAGTTTGGATATATTTTTGAAAAGGCTGTTTTGCACGAAATTTGGGAATAGAGCAGGAGGTATTAGTTAAGGACTTTCAAAAGTTGACAGGGGGCAGATGTTTGCAGGTAAAGGGACGGCTAGAAAATGGGAAGTCTTCAAAAATGAGGTATCGAAAGTCCAGAGGCAGTATTGTTTAGGTGAAAGGCAAGGCTGATAGGTGTAGGGAATGCTGGATGACTAGAGAAATTGAGGTTTTGGTTAAGGAAAAGAAGGAACCATATAGATAGCAGAGATTGAGTGAATCCTTAGAGTATAAAGGAAGTAGGAGTATACTGAAGAGGGAAATCAGGAGGGCAAACAGGGACATGAGATAACTTTGGCAAATAGGGTTAAGGAGAATCCAAAGGGATTCTATAAATACATTAAGGACAAAAAGGGTGACTAGGGAGAGAATAAAGCTCCTCAAACATCAGCAAGGCAGCTTGTGTGTGGAACCAGAGAAGGTGGGGGAAGATACTAAACAAATATTTTGCATCAATGTTTACTGTGGAGAAGGACATGAAAGATATAGAATATGGGAAAATAAGTGGTGACATGTTGAAAAGTGTCCTTATTATAGAGGAGGAGATGCTAGATGTCTTAAAATGCATGAAAATGGATAAATGCCCAGGGCCTGATCAGGTGTACCTGAGAACTTTGTGGGAAGCGAGTGAAGTGATTACTGGGCACCTTGCTGAGATATTTGTATCATCAATAGTCATGTGTGAGGTGCTGGAAGGCTGGAGGTTGGCTAACGTGGTATCACTATTTAAGAATGGTGGTAAGGAAAAACCAGAGAACTATAGATTGGTGATCCTGAAATCAGATAAGTGGTCGGCAAATTGTTGGAGGGAATTCTGAGGGACTGGATTTACATGCCTTTGGAAAGACAAGGACTGATTCGAGATAGTCAACATGGCTGTCTGCGTGGGAAACCATGTCTCACTAAACTGATTGAGTTTTGTGAAGAAGGAACAAAGAGGATTGATGAGGAGGACACAGCAGTGGACATGATTTATGTGGACTTCAGTAAGGCATTCAACAAAGTTCATGGTAGACTGGCTACTAAGGTTAGATCTCATGGGATACAGGGAGACCTAGCCATTTGGATACAGAACTGGCTTGAAGGTAGAAGACAAAGGGTGGTGGTGGAGGTTTGCTTTTCAGACTGGATGCCTATAATGAGTGGTGTGCCACAAGGATCTTTGTTGGGTCCACTGCTTTTCGTCATTTATATAAATGATTTGGATGTGAATATAGGAGGTATAGTTAGTACGTTTGCAGGTGACACCAAAATTGGAGATGTAGTGGACAGCAAAGAAGGTCATTTCAGATTACAACTGGATCTTGATCATATGGGCCAACGGGCTGAGAAGTGGCAGATGGAGTTTAATTTAGATAAACGCGAAGTGCTGCATTTTGGAAAAGCAAATCAGAGTAGGGCTTATACACTTAATAGTAAGGTCCTGGGGAGGGTTGTTGAACAAAGAGACCTTGGAGTGCAGGTTCATAGTTTCTTGAAAGTGATGTGGCAGGCAGGTAGGATGGTGGAAAAGGTTTTGCTTTCCATTATTGGTCAGTACAGGGGTTGGGAGGTCATGTTGTGGCTGTACAGGTCATTGGTTAGGCCATTTTTTGAATATTGTGTGCAATTCTGGTCTCCATCCTATTCGAAAGGATGTTATGAAACGTGAATGGGTTCAGAAAAGATTTACAAGGATGTTGCCAGGATTGGAGGATTTGAGCTACAGGGACAGGTTGAATAGACTGTAGCTGTTTTCCCTGGAGCGTTGGAGGCTGAGGGCTGACCTTAAAGAGGTTTGTAAAATCATAAGGGGCAGAAATAGGGTGAACAGACAAGGTTTTTTTCCCTGGAGTGGCGGAGTCCAGGACTGGAGGGAATAGGTTTAGGCTGAGAGGGGAAAAATATAAAAGGGACCTAAAGGACAACCTTTTCACACAGAGGGTGATGCATGTATGGAATAAGCTGCCAGAAAAAGTGTAGGAGGCTGACACAGTTACAACATTTAAAAGGCATCTGGCTAGGTATATGAATAGAAAGGTTTAAGAGGGATATGGACCAAGTGCTGGCAGATGGGACTAGATTGGATTAGGAAATCTGGTCAGCATGGACAAGTTGAACCGAAGGGTCTGTTTCCATGCTGTACATCTCGATGACTGGAAAGCTTTTAATGAGCTATTAGAAGAACTTTGGGGCAAAGTATTCTTTTGTCCTGTATGAGTCTAAAATTTGAAATTTGTCCAAATAAACTGGTTTCAGAAATGCCAAGACATGGCATTCCCCAACAATAATTTTTTGTCAGACTTTTTTTCACCCAAACTCTGTCACTGCTGTAACAAATAACACAATTGAGTAAATGTTGTAGTTGCTATTGCAGCATAGTCTGAGAAAATAACTATTCAAGATGGAAAGTAAAGGGTAGGAATAAAAAATTCAGTATTAATGGGGAAGAAGAAAGCAATTATCTTAATATACATTTTTATTTGAAAATGTTATTGTATAATTATTTACAATTGGCCTATAACTTGCATACTAATTTATCTGTCAACTGCTTTCACCAGTAGTGGTGAAAAAGTCCAGTTTTAAAGCTGAGTTTGTTTGAACCAGAAACCTCCACATTCAAACTATTACATTTAATTTCTATTTCGGTTATCCATTTATTTTAACTAAAAAGCCTGATGAAGTTGCGTTGGTTTAACACATTTAGGCATCCCTGACCTACATGTTGGGAATGTTTTCTTTGTGTGCAGTATTGAATAGATTTTTGAATTGGCTATCAATTGAAGTGCTAGTATTTAGTAACAATGCCAGCAGTGGCTTTGAGAGGAGCTATTTTGTTGCTGAGTCAGATTATGGATGCAGGCCTCACTTCACACCTTTGAGTACTAAAATTTATTGATACTTCAATGCAGTACTGAGTGTGTGTGCATTTCAGTAGGTGGAGATGCTAAAATGAGGCCTGAGCTGATTTTTGTAAAAAGATTGCATGATTCTAATTGAAGAGTAAGGGAGTTCGCTAAGCTGTCTTGGCCAATATTTATTCATTCAGCAACATCATTGCAAACAACGTGGTTATTAACTCATTGCTGTTTCCAACAGGTTGCATTGCATATATTGGATGCTGTGCTCTGTATTGCAGCAGTAACTCCACTTAAAGCTTTAATTTCCTGCAAAGTACTTAGGGATATCCAAAAATAACTGGAATGGCATTTCTGCGTAATGGTAATTTCAGGAAACCTGTTGCATAATATGTTGTGTTCTCCCCTTTTGAGAACGACTTTAAAGAAGTGTACTTTGATCTGTGGATGCACCTTTCTTTTCACCCCCACTGTAGATGTTGGAAAGCAGCTACTTAAGATCAGAACTTTCTTCGGTTTTGCAAACATGTTTTGTTTTGTGCATAGTGCTTACAACACTGCCAGTAGTTTCAAAAAATAAGTTATGGCTTATGAGCAGTAAAGGTAAAGTTGCTACAGTGCTACAGATTATAATGCTGCTGTCTCATTAACCAGAGGGTCAGCAGGTCTTGGGCAAGGGGGAAGGTTGAGAAGGAGAGTCCTTTGTGATGATCTGTTAGTGTTGCAACTGAACTTACGTTGTTGCATCGCGAACCAGCCGTCTAGCCAACAGAGCTTACTGGCCCCAGTATTTTTTCATCGCTACCATATTTTCCAGTATCATTTTTATCTACTTTGCTGATCATACAACATGAAGGCGTAGTTTCCGAACCTTGACATTGATAAAATTGAAGCTGAACTTAGAGTCAATTTGACGTGGTGTTCTTAATTCTTTTCCTAGAAGTAAAATATGTGATATTTAGATGGAAGCTTCAGGTATCTATTATTAATAGCTAAACATTCAAGTGAGATTACTTCTAATTGTCTGCATATTTGTGTGATAGCTGTATGTATGACAAATTCTGCTGGTTTGTCTACTCATGCCACAGATTGTTCCTGGTGTCTGGTTTCAATAATTGGCAAGGAGCTAAAGGTAACTGATTGGAAATCTGCACTGAACCTAAAATGCTGTTCATTCCTGTTGATAAAAGTTGAATATTTCTCGACTGACACCAGGCTGAAGCTTGCGACGGGGTTAAGTACAAAAAAAGCATGAAATATAATTGTGATGTACAATGGTGAAATTTGAACCAAAGCATTATTAGTAAGTGCAATGGCATATGGAAATACATTCAGAATCCTGGGCTTGCATGTTTTTTCATGATTTTTTTCTGTATTGATCCTTTCCAACTGGCCTACCTATGAATGAACCCTATGTAATTTTATTATTTTCTGCAGGTGAGGAAAAGAATTCTAACATGTTTAGCGTATCATTCTTAAGGGATTCACATTCTGGAATGGTTTTATAGGCAGTAAACCTCACCTGTTCATTCCTTAAGTGAACGTTACAAATAATTGCATGGAATAATTCAGTAAGAACATGAAATCGCTGGTAATATGCAGTGTGTCAATCAGCATCTTAAAAGAGAAGAGGCAACTGATAACATTGTATGCCATATATCCTTAGTTCTGAAGATACAGGGCATAAAAAATCTAGTCTCTTTACAAATGCTAACTCGGCTACTGTATATTTCTAGCACTTTCTTTTGGAGACTTAGTGTTTGCACTTTTCAGAAATGAACCATTCATGTAGTTATGCTTATTTGAAATCTCATACAGTTAGAACATGTAACACTTGCAGGGATATCAAGAGTGGGAACCTTTTTTGTTGTTTTTCAACTTATAAAGTGGTTCAGTAACAGTTGCTTCCCCTAAAGTATGCAACCTTTTCTCTACATATGTGACTTCCAGTGTTGCTGAATAAGTTTTCCTCATTTAAAACATTTCCTTCTTGTTTTCTATGATACAAGAACATTGCCGGATCTTTCTTACCCAGGATTCCGTGATGCTCAGCTCACAACTGCTGATTTTGCTGATTAATAATATTCTGTAGTTAAAAGTGACTGCATTTTTTTTACAATGAGCTTTTTGATAATGTTGTACAGGGATGCAGGGCAGTTTTAATGAACCTTGAATAGCATCGTTGAGGTACAAAAATGCACTAATGCCATATCCACAAATAAAGATGTAATAACTGAACAATGCTGTGATGTGAGATAATCTTACGCTCAATGTTTTGCACTTCAGGCCTTTCAAATAACTGTTGGGATTATTTACCTTGAGTGGAATGTGTATGTTGAGATGCATTGTGCTGTGAGACTGCTTCTGTGGCTGTACATGTCTACCCCATTGTATTTTGTTTTTATGAGAACAACTTAACTGTTGCATGTTCCTCTTTAAGGTAGAACCTTGTCTGGAAAACAACACTTTGAAGTTTCAGAATGTGGTATTTTGTGTTGTGTGATTATATAGAATGTTGAATGTTGATTCATACAAATAGTAGTACTAATGCTTAAATCTGAGTTGAAGTAATGGGTGCTGATGGAGCAATGTTTATTGTCACGAGGGGTGGTTTCAGCACGTACTTAATCCAGTATCTTTGCGAATTATAGTTTTAATTTTTAAAAACTGCAAAAGCTTGTCTATTATTTTCATTAGATTCTAATTTTATTATACTATAACAAATTATCATCACATTTATAAAAGATTCAAACAGAATTTGTATACTGAAGTGTTATCGCTGTAATAGTCTGTTATAACATTTTTGTCTTTGACAGTTAAAACAGTCTTATACTGTATAGTTTCAATGTGCTGTGCTAAATTAAAACTTCAAGATACAAATATAAATTCTGGTAGCAAGTCAATACAAAAGAAAAATATTGGAAAAAAAACTACGTTTTTTATCCTTCCTAAAAATCTGGGACATTTTTCCAACTCTTGTAAGGCTGATATTAGTTTATTTTTATCCATGGTAGTTGTGATTATGAATTTGTTTATGTTTAAATGTTATCTGAAGTAGTTCTACATCTGTAAAGCTTTCACAAAGAATTTGGACTCAAACGAGATGATCTCTTTCACCATTTTAAGATGGAATCCCATGTTGAAAATCTGTCAGAAAAACAGTGATACCTAGAATTCAATTGAAATCAGAAAAACTGCAGATGGATCTGAACTCTTTATCTATGAATTAAATGCAGTAACCTCACCGTGCTGATTTCCTTTACTCCCAGCTAGCCATTATTCTGATGGGAGCTAAAATAGTTATTTTTGAATTGGTACAAATGAGATACAGAAAATTATACAATTGTCATTGAGTTCATTTGATAATTTGTGAAAGGTCCACAGTCACTTTTTAAAAAAAAAATGTTTTTCACAAGTGTCATTTCTTCACATGTAGACCATGGTGACACAATTGTATAGTAATTGATCATTTAACCTATGACTCCAAAAGCAATCTCTCTCTCTGAGCTTTCCATTGTCATTTCTTAGTCTTTTGTGAAGATATTAAGAAGTCACTTGCTTTAATTAGTTAACAAGGGATCCTGTCATGCAACAATAGTTCTGTGCTAAATTAAAACTTAAAGATCCAAATATTAATGCTGGCAACAATTCGATACGAAAGAAAAAAATCCCCAGCAAGTTCCAGTTCAAAACCTATGTGCACATGTCTAATAACATATGAGCAATTGTTCCACAGAAAGGGCAATTACAGACCGTCAGTCTTGCGTCTGTGGTCAGCAAAGTTTTGGAAAGAATTCTGAGGGATAGGATTTATGACTATTTTGCAGAGCATAGTGTGATTAAAGGCAGTCAGCATGGCTTTGTGAGGGGCAGGTCATGCCTCACAAATCTTATTGAGTTCTTTGAGGAGGTGTCAAGACAGGTCGACGATGGTTGAGCAGTGGAGGTGGTGTATATGGATTTCAACAAAGCATTTGATAGGGTTCCCCATGGTAGGCTCGCTCATAAAGTCAGGAAGTGTGGGATACAGGGAGGTTTGGCTGTCTGGATTCAGGATTGGTGGGCTGACCGAAGGCAGAGGGTGGTTGTAGATGGAAAGTATTCTGCCTGGAGGTCAGTGTTGAGTGGTCCAGCAGGGCTCTGTTCTTGGGCCTCTGCTCTTTGTAGAGTTTATATAAATGACTTGGATGAGGAGGTTGAGGGGTGGGTTAGTAAATTTGCAGATGACACAAAAGTTGAAGGTATTGTCGATAGTACAGAGGGCTACTGCAGGCTGCAGTGCGACATAGGATGCAGAGCTGGGCTGAGAAATGGCAGATGGAGTTCAAATTGGATAAATGTGAAGTGATGCATTTTGGAAGGTCGAACTCGAATGCTGAATATAGGATTAAAGACAGGATTCTTGGAGAAACGGTGAGATCTGGGTGTGCAAGTACATAGATCCCTCAAAGTTGCCACCCAAGTGGATAGGGTTGTTAAGAAAGCATATGGTGTTTTGGCTTTCATTAACAGGGGAATTGAGTTTGAGCTGCAGGGTTTTGCTGCAGCTCTCCAAGTCCCTGGTGAGACCAAACTTGGAATATTGTGTCCAGTTCTGGTCGCCCTACTATGGGAAAGATACACAGAGGCTTTGGAAAGGATGCAAAGAAGGTATACCAGGATGCTGCCTGGACTGGACGGCTTGCCTTATGAAGAAAGGTTGAATAAGCTCGGACTTTTCTCTCTGGAGAGAAGGAGGAAGAGAGGAGACCTGGTCGAGGTGTACAAAATAATGAGAGGAATTGATAGAGTCAATAGCCAGAGACTTTTCCCCAGGGCAGGATTGACTGGTACGAGGAGTCATAGTTTGAAGATATTAGGAGGAAGGTATAAAGGAGATGTCAGAGGTAGGTTCTTTACGCAGAGAGTTGTGAATGGATGGAATGTGTTGCCAGCTGTGGTGGTGAAAGCAGAGTCATTAGGGACTTTTAAGCGACTGCTGGACGTGCACATGGATAGCAGTGAGTTGAGGGGTGCGTAAGTTAAGTTACTATGCTGTGGTTCTGTTCGCTGAGCTGGAAGTTTTTGTTGCAAACGTTTCGTCCCCTGTCTAGGTGACATCCTCAGTGCTTGGGAGCCTCCTGTGAAGCGCTTCTATGGTGTTTCCTCCGGCATTTATAGTGGCCTGTCCCTGCCGCTTCCGGTTGTCAGTTTCAGCTGTCCGCTGTAGTGGCCGGTATATTGGGTCCAGGTCGATGTGTTTGTTGATGGAGTTTGTGGATGAGTGCCATGCTTCTAGGAATTCCCTGGCTGTTCTTTGTTTGGCTTGCCCTATAATGGTAGTGTTGTCCCAGTCAAATTCATGTTGCTTGTCGTCTGCGTGTGTGTGGCTACTAGGGATAGCTAGTCGTGTCGTTTCGTGGCTAGTTGATGTTCGTGGATGCGGATCGTTAGCTGTCTTCCTGTTTGTCCTATATAGTGTTTTGTGCAGTCCTTGCATGGGATTTTGTACATTACATTAGTTTTGCTCATGCTGGGTATCGGGTCCTTTGTTCTGGTGAGTTGTGGGCCAGACTTTGTACAGATCTAGTAATTCAAGACTAGGCATCCATGAGGTGCTGTGGGCCATTAATAGCAGCAGAATTGTACTCTAGCACTCTAGCACAATCTGTAACCTCCAAGCCCAGCATATCCCCACTCTATCATTACCATAAAGCCAGGGGATCAATCCTAATTCAAATGGGGGAGGTTGTAGGTGGGCAAGCCAAGAGCAACACCAGGTATCCTTAAGGTTGAAACCTCATTCTTGTGAAGCCACCAAACAGGACTTCTTATTTGCCAAACAGCATAAGAAACAAGTGATAGAATTAAGCAATCCCACACCCAACCGATCAGAACTAAGCCGAGCAGTCCTGCAACATCTAGTCATGAATGGATGATTAAACAGCTCACTGGAGGAGGAGGCTCCACAAAATCCCCATTCTCAATAATGGGAGAACCAAGCACATCAGTGCAAAAGATAATGCTGAAGCTTTCACCAGAAGTCAGCCAGAAGTCTTCACCAAGTGGGTGATCCATCTTGGCCTCCAATGGTCCCCAGCATTATAGGTACTAGTCTTAAGCTCACTCCATATGAAACGGTTGGAGACACTGGATAATGAAAAGGCTATGGGCCCTGATAACATTCTGGGAATAGTACTGAAGACTTGTGCTTCAGAACTTGCCATTCCCCTAGCCAAGCTGGTGCAATACAGCTACAACACTGGTATCTACCTGACATTGTGGAAAATTGCCCAAGTACGTCCTGCACATAGAAAGCAGGACAAATCCAACCCTGCCAATTAACGTCCCTTCAGTATACCATCAAACATCATGGAAGGTGTCATCAACAGTGCTGTCAAGCAGCACCTCCTCAGTGATGCCCAGTTTGGATTTCACCATGGCCACTCAACTCTTGACCTCATTACACCTTTGGTTCAAACATAGAGTCATAGAGATGTACAAACTGACAAAAATACTGAATTCTAGTGGTGAGGTGAGAGTGGCAGCCCTTGTGTGGCATCAAGGAGCTCCAACAAAACTGGAATCAATGGGAATCCAGGGTCAAACACTCCAGTGGTTAGAGTCAAACCTGACACATAGGAAAATGGTCATGATTGTTGGAGATCAGTCATCTCAGCTCCAGGACATTTCTGCAGGAGTTCCTCAGGTAGTGTCCTAGGTCCAACCATCTTCAACTTTATCAATGACCCTCACTCAGAAGTGGGGGTGTTCATCGATGATTGCGCAATGTTCCGTACCATTCACAACTCCTCGGCTACTGAAGCAGTCCATGTCCAAATGCAACAAGATCTGGACAATATCCAGGCTTGGGCTGATGTATAGCAAGTAATGTTCATGCCGTAAAAATACCAGACTATGACCATCACCAATAAGAGTCAATCTAACCACTGCCTCTTGACAGTACCATCTCTAAATTCCCCCACTGTCAATATCCTGGGTGTTTTCATTGACCAGAAACCCAACAGGACTCACCACATAAACACAATAGCTACATGAGCAGGTCAGGGTCTAGGAATACTGTGGGAAGTAACACACTACCTGATTCCCCAAAACTTGTCCATCATTTACAAGGCACACGTCAGGAATATGATGGAATACCGTCCACCCCCCCACTGGCCTGGATGATTATAGCCCCAACAACACTCAAGAATCTTGACACCATCTGGACAAAGTATCCTGCTTGATTGACACTGCATCCATAAGCATCTACTCCCTCCACCACTAATGCTCAGAAGCAGCATGTCCTATCTACATGCACTGCAGATGTTCAGCAGAGATCCTCAGACAACACCTTCCAAACCCATAACCACTTCCATCTACTCCACCATTCTAAATCACGGCTGATGATCTCCTTGATGTAATTTTCCTACACTGTCACTAGTGTCCAGAAACCCTGTTGATTTTCTTTCATGATCCTAAAATATGCCTGTAATTGAAGCTAACTATTCTACCTAGTATGGAAGGTATACCTGGCATAACTCATCAGATGAGAAGTACAAGTGAGGCAGTGCGTTCTCCTGGCTTTCTGACCAATAATAAACTTTTTAAAATAACATTTCCAAATAAGGTTAATTGTGCTTTTTGTTAGACGTCATGATGCACAAATCTGCTTCTCCATTAGCCGCTAAGGTAAATCTGACTCTAACTCTAACAAAAGGCCATCAACCTGAAATGTTACTTGTTCCTTTTTCCACTGTGACAACAGTCAACAGTCAAGCATTCTTTGGCTTTTACTTAAATTTGGCTTTGAATTGTTTGAGATTGCACTATGCATGGAATTCACTTTATAAGTGAAAGTATTATCTTTGTACTATTCACTTCACTCTTGCCCTGGACTGTTTTCTGCTGTTTCTTTATTATCTTTTGCACTCCTTCCCATCTCTTCCCTCCCCACCACCCCCAATTTCCCATGTCTTGGGTGCTGTGGCTTTGTGTCTCTTGCTTAGTAAATTATATTTACTGATTTAGTCAAGAAAGAAGAGTATTCAATATTCCAGTTAACATTGTTGTACTATGTACATTTTTCTCCATAAACACAGAGTACTGAGCAAGGAAAGGTATATTCATCAAGGCAACGCTTGGAATTATTGTATTGATATGACTTGATTAGATAGTGATGTTTTATGAAGAAGTGGTTTGAACCTTTATTAACTGTAAAGGTAAAGTTGCCATTGTCCTTCAGACCATAAGGCTGCACTCTCATTAGACAGGGCTGACTGTTGATGGTTTAACCTGAGGGTCCCATGTCTCCCGTGAGGAGAGAAGTTGAGAAGGACTGTGTTGACATCATTCTGCATTGCAAACCAGCTATTTACCAGGCTTAAGCTAACTCAGTGCTAAATCTATTTGATTAACTGTGCACTGTAAAGTTTGGTCTGAGCAAAAATCTGCACAGCTATGCCTACAGAAGTATCTTCTTATGAATGTTGTGTACTATTCTTGGTCAAAAAGCTAGGGCAAGTGGTAATGTCAGGCTATTGAAGGCCTCGATGTTTATTACAGGTTTTGTCTTCCTACTGTAACTGTGGTGTTTCACCACACATGTAATTGTCTGTGACAGTCCAAGCATCTAGTCATAGAGGGTAAAAGTGGTTGCTCGCTAATAAGTAGCTTGTAACAATCAGTTCAAAATATAATTCTTATTTGCTGTATATTTGAGAGGTCCAAATGGGAACAGTGTCTTGTTTTGTTTTAACTGCATGGACAAATTCACTTGAGCTGGGCATATGGTGCTTTATAGTAGGATTCAAATAGTAGTTATGTCACACATTGGTGCTCATAATTTTACAGCACAAAAGCAGCCTATTTACCCCCAATGGATTAATGCCTTTGTTTATCCTCAACATGACCCTTCTCCCATGTTACTTTGACGTAACTTGTCAACGGCCATCTTTTGCTTTTCGCTCATGTACTTAATTTGTCTTGTCACTCATCCAACTTTGTTTCTAAGCTGTCCTGTCCTTTTTATTTCAGGAATTTCAGTCCTCAAACATTTTAGCTCGCAAAAACTCAATTTAAGTTAGTTAGAAACCAGCTTGCATTAAAAAAGTGGCATGGTGGCTCAGTGGTTATCACTGCTGCCTCGCAGCACCAGGAACCCAGGTTCAATTCCTGCCTCGGGCAACTCTCTGTGGAGTTTGCACATTCTCCGTGTCTGTGCGGGTTTCCTCCCACAGTCCAAAGATGTGCAGGTTAGGTGAATTGGCCATTCTAAATTGCCCGTACTGTTAGGTGGATTAGTCAGGGGTAAATGTAGGGGAATGGGTCTGGGTGGGTTGCTCTTTGGAGGGTTGGTGTGGACTTGTTGGGGTAAAGGGCCTGTTTCCACACTGTAGGAATCTAATTCGGGGCAATACGGTGGCTCAGTGGTTAGCACTGCTGCCTCAGCACTAGGGCCCCAGGTTCGATTCCATCCTCTGGTTCTGTATGGAGTTTGCACATTCTCACCATGTCTGCGTGGGTTTCCTCCGGGTGCTCCGCTTTCCTCCCACAGTCCAAAGATGTGCAGGTCGGGTGAATTGGCCATGTTAAATTGGCCATAGTGTTAAGTGCATTAGTCGGAGGGAAATGGGACTGGGTGGGTTACTCTTTGGAGTGTCGGTGTGGGCTTGTTGGGCCGAAGGGCCTATTTCCACACTGTAGGGGATCTAATCTAGAGGTCTAATCTATTCTAAATCCATGTCAGCTTTCGTTAATTGATCCACACTAGTGAAAGTTGCTGTTAATTTTGGTCCAAATTAGCGTTCCTGAAAATGTTCCTGTCACTGAGGCTAAATTGACCGTTTTGCAATTGCTAGATTATCCTTGCACTTCTTTGAAGAAGAATATGTAATTTGTGATTCTCCAGTCCTTGAGCAGTGTCTCTGCAATTTCCACTCTCCTGTCAGCATCCTCAGACACATCCCATTCAAACTTGGTAACAATGCTATAAGACACAAGAGAAGGAGTAAGCCACTCAAAACTTTTCAATTTGAAATACCAAGAAACTTTTTGATACTTTCACTATATTAATTTTCAGACCTTCCAGCAAATCAACAACTTCATCTTTTGTTCTGATATCAGCAGTGACTTCTCCCTTGATAATAACAGATGCAAAATACTAATTTAATGCCTCATTCACCCTGCCTGAATACCCATATAGCCTTTTTCATCTTTAATTGGTTCTGCCCGTCTACTTGCTACATTTTATACTATCAATATGTTTCTAGAAAAGTTTTAGTTTCTTTTTATATTAACTCCCACTCTCTTCTCATAATCTTTATTTGCCTCTCATTATGTTTTTCACTTCATCTCTGAATTTTCCATATTCAACCTGCTTCTCCTGTACAATCAACCTGATGTTAATGATATGGTCCCCCTCCCCTTAACTACTTCATCTTATTCACTATCTCTTTCACCATTTAGGTAGCTCTGACTTTGCTTACATTATATTTCTCCTTGTGGCAGTGTAACTCGACTGTATCTCATTAAAGGCAACCCAAATCTCCATTGTACCACATTCCTTTTGGGTTTTCTTCATCTAAGATTCATCTGGCCTAATTGCAGAAGATGTTGAAGTTTGTGGAGAGAAAGCAGAGTTGTGGAGAGAAAGCAGAGTTAACACTTTGAGTCCAGTGACCTTCCTCAGCATGAAAAAAGATCACTGGACCCAAAATGTTAACTCTGCTTTCTCTCCACAAATGCTATAAGGTCCATCAGCAATTTGTGTTTATGTTTCCGATTTTCGTCATCTACAGTTCTTTTTTAAGATTCTAAAACATGTAATAGAGTGTATTGCAAAAGCATGAGATTCTTGCAGAAAGACGCAAGTAGAATTTGTGTTAACACGTTCCATGTTTCAGTTTTACACTGAAGCAGTTTGTTGCCTGTGAATCACTTTTGAAATGTATTGTTACATAGCTGAACACTGCTACTTTTTTGTGCAAAACAGGTGAAATAAGCGAATTGTGAGCATTGTTTTAACATTTCCACAGAACCCTTATCAGGCAACACATAATACTGCTTTTCTCATCTCTACAAAATTAGTATCAAATTAACTTTCCTAGACATTTGATATTACAATAATCTTCCAATTCTTTGAGTCCCGCTTGCAAACAATCCTTCACAGCAGCCTGCAAAACCAAAATCACCTATCTACATGTTTATTTTAGAAATCTGCTCTGTTATTCCTTCACCTGCCCACGTTCTGCACCCTCATTCTTTCAAGTTACGTGTCATTTTCACTCCAGCTAAAGGCTCTGTACTTATGATGAGATAGTGGTCAGTTTGGGTCAGGATTCAGAATCTCACTTTTTCCTCTGAACATGGGTTCAGCTCCCACTTAACAACGAAACACGTCATCGTATTTCATATTTCAGTATTCAGAGACTGTTGAATTGCTGGCTGTGCCATCAAATAGATGTGCAGGGCACTGGCAGAACTCCAAAGCTATACTTTGAAAAATGCCAAGGGATTCCCTGGTACTGAACAGGGAGACAGGGCTTCGACCTAATTTGAGTCAGTTACTGTTTTCTTGACTGACATTATAGATGCATGTTAGATATAAGATTATTACTTACATCTTTAAGATAAATGATTGAAAAGCACACTGAAGTTCACCATAGGTAGTATGTTATTTACTGTAGCATTTTTCTTTTACTTAAAATCATTGAGGAGGAAGTGCTGCATTATCAGACTAAAGCACCTTTATTCAGCCCTTTGGCTACATTCCTCTTAATTCCAGATGCTATTAAACTTGCTACAACTGGGAAAACTGGATCTAACTTTTAATGCAGAAATTTGTTTTGAGTATTTTACCTGTTTGAATGTAATGTAACTTAGAAAGTGAACATCTTAATCACATCTCCTATTTTGTATTACTGTACTTTTGCTTGGTGTGCAGTAGAAATGCACACAAATTGGAGCTGTCCGGTGTTGCCCTTTAGTTTTGAAATCTATTCGTTCTGTAATTAATTTTTATTTGCATTTCCTAAACTGTTTAATATTGGGCTTAGCATTGCAATTTTCCAGTACATATGTAATTTAGTGTTTTATGCGATGCATAGTATGCCATTACAGATTTTCAGTGCTCCATGAATGATTTCTGCAACCTTGAGTGTTTTTCTTGATTCAATGCTAACATTGCCTTCCTGATTATAGCAGTTTGTGAAATCCAAAATTACTCCATAACATGGGCCTGGAATTTAACTTAATTAACTTCCTAAGATCTTGTGGGGGTAGGGATGTAGCATTACAATGTAGGGAATTTGAGTATGGGGCTTACCCCACACTGGAATTTTAACCTTCAGGTTTCATGTCCCCATAGCTGGCCAGTTTGTGTTTGCCTTTCAGTTGAGTGGGACAAGGTCTTCTGACGAGACTATAAATAACATGTAAATCTGTAATCATCTGGGGTGGAGTGAGGTGGGCAATGTTCTTGACCCAGCACAAGATACAGGAAAGAGAAATACTTAACACTGAATTCAAAATGGTGAATGCAAATGAGATCTGTAGCTCTGTCATAATGTCTAAAATGACAGCATGGTTCCTGTGTGTGAATTGATTGTAAACTGTCCTCTAACCCGTCCCATCTGTCATAGGGACAGAGAGATGTACAGCACGGAAATAGGCCCTCGGTCCAACTCGTCCATACTGACCAGATATCCACGCCCAATCTCGGCCCACCTCCCAGCACCAGCCCATATCCCTCCAAACCCTTCCTATTCATATACCCATCCACATGCCTTTTTAAATGTTGCAATTGTACTAGCCTCCACCACTTCCTCTTGCAGGTCAATTCCATTCACGTACCACCTGCATGTAAACGTTGCCCCTTAGGTCTTTTTTATATTTTTCCCCCTCTCACTCAAAACCTACGCCCTCTAGTTCTAGACTCCCCGACCCCAGGGAAAAGATTATGTCTATTTATCCTATCCATGCCCCTCATGCTTTTATAAACCTCTATAAGGTCACCCCTCAGCCTCTGATGCTCCAGGGAAAACAGCCCCAGCCTATTCAACCTCTCCCTATAGCTCAAATCCTCCAACCCTGGCAATATCCTTGTAAATCTTTTCTGAACCCTTTCAGGTTTCACAACATCTTTCCATTAGGAAGGAGATCAGAATTGCACACAATATTCCAAAAGTGACCTAACCAATGTCCTGTACAGCTGCAATATGACTTCCCAACTCCTGTACTGAATACTCTGACCAATAAAGAAAAGCATACCAAACATCATCATCATCACGATCCTATCTATCTGTGACTCCACTTTCAGGGAGCTATGAATCTGCACTTCAAGGTCTTGTTCAGCAAAACTCCCTAGGACCTTACCATTAAGTGTATAAGTCCTGCTAAGATTTGCTTTCCCAAATGCAGCACCTCACATTTATCTAACTTAAATTCCGTCTGTCACTCACCCCATTGGCCCACCTGGTCAAGATGCCATTGTAAGTGGAAGTAACCTCCTTCGCTGTCCATTACACCTCCAATTTTGGTGTCATCTGCAAACTTACTAACTATACCTCTTATGTTCACATCCAAATCATTTATATGAATGATGAAAGTTAGTGGACCCAACACCAATCCTTATGGCACATCACTGGTTACAGACCTCCAGTCTGAAAAGCAAACCTCCACCACCACCCTCTATCTTTTACCTTTGAGTCAGTACTGTACCTAAATGGCCTGTTCTCCCTGTATTCCATGAGATCTAACCTTGCTAAACAGTCTCCCATGAGGAATCTTGTCGAACACCTTACTGAAGTCCATACAGATCACGTCCACCGCTCTGCCCTCATCAGTCCTCTTTGTTGCTTCTTTAAAAAAATTCAATCAAGTTTGTGAGACATGATTTGGCACGCACAAAGCCATGTTGACTATCTCTAATCAGTCCTTGCCTGTCCAACAACTTGCCCACCACTGACATCAGGCTCACTGGTCTATAGTTCCCTGGCTTGTTCTTACCACCCTTCTTAAACAGTAGCACCACGTTAGCCAACCTCCAGTCTTCCGGCACCCTACCTGTGACCATCAATGATACAAATATCTCAGCAAGGGGCACAGAAATCACTTCCCTAGCTTCCCACAGAGTTCTAGGTTACAACTGATCAGGTTCTGAGGATTTATCCACTTTTATGTGTTTCAAGACATTCAGCATTTCCTCCTGTGTAATTTGGCCGTTTTTCAAGATGTCACCACCTATTTCCCTACAGTCTGTATCATCCATGACATTTTCCACAATAAACACTGATGCAAAATACTCATTTAGTATCTCTCCCATCTCCTGCGGCTCCACAGAAAGGCTGCCTTGCTGATGTTTGATGAGCCCTATTCTCTCCCTAGTTACCCATTTGTCCTTATTGTACTTGTAAAAACGCTTTGGATTCTTCCTAACTTTATTTGCCAAAGCTGTCTCATGTTCCTTTTTTGCCCTCCTGATTTCCCACTTATGTCTACTCCTACTGCCTTTATAGTCTTCTAAGGATTCATTCGATCTATCTTGTCTATACCTGACATATGCTTCCTTCATTTTCTTAACCAAACCCTCAATTTCTTTAGTCATCAAGCATTTCCTACAACTACCAGCCTTTCCTTTCAACCTAACAGGAATATACTTTCTCTGGATTCTCGTTATCTCATTTCTGAAGGCTTCCCATTTTCCAGCCATCCCTTTACCTGTTAACATCTGCCCCCAATCAGCTTTTGAAAGTTCTTGCCCTAATATAGTCAAAATTTGTCTTCCTCCAATTTAGAACTTCAACTTATAGTTAAAACCAGATGTCGGCAAGCAAATTGGATTCTGTCTGTAGATTTTTTTTCATTTTGCCACTGTATAAGAATGATGTGGAGTAGCTGGTTTTGGACTGGGTGGGCAAAGTTAAAATCTCACACACCAAGTTATAATCCAGCAGGTTTATTTGGAAGCACTAGCTTTTGGAGCATTGCTCCTTCATGAGGAAGCTGTGGTACAGGATCATAAGACACAGTAAGTGCTCAAAGATGCCCTCGTAAGAACAGGGTATGATGCTCAACTCATCAATCACAGTTCCAACGTGCTAGAGCGAGAAACCATAATTACCTCTTCAGGAGACAGATACAGGATGCAACCGATAGGACACCCTTCGTTGTCCAGTATGTCTTGGGAGTGGAGAAACTACGCCATGTTCTTTGTAGCCTGCAGCACATAATTGATGAGGATGAGCACTTTGCCAAGATCTTCCCTACACCTCCACTTCTTGCCTTTAAACAACTGCCAAAATTTAAACAGACTATTATTCGTAGCAAACTGCCCAGCCTTCAAGATAACATGAACCACAACACAGTACAATCCTGTCATGACAATCACTGCAAGATGTCAGATTGTCGACATGGATACCACCATTACACGTGGGGTGACAACCCATCATGTACACGGCACTCATGTGACTCGGCTAACGTTGTCTATCTCATGCTGCAGGCAAGGATGACGCTAGGCATGGTTCATTGGGGAGACCAAGCAGACACTACGACAACAGATGAATGGACACCACGAAGCAATCGCCAGACAGGGGTGATCCCTCCCAGTTGGGGAACACTTCAGCAGTCTGGGCATTCAGCCTCGGATCCTTGGGTGACCATGCCCAAGGTGGACATCAGGATACGCAACAATGCAGAGTGGCCGAGCAGTGACTGATAGCCAAGTTCGGATCCCATGAGGATGGCCTCAACCGGGACCTTGGGTTCATGTCACACTACATGTGACCCTGCTGCACTATACGCACTCTTTCTCACACAAAAGTGCGCGCGCACACTCTTAATTACTCTCACACTCATGCAGACCTTCTCTCTCACTCATGCACACACAATACAGCCCCCATTCTCATCCCACACATACCCTTTCACAGGCTTATACTTCACACTCTCTCACACTATACCAAACACGCGCGCCTCTCTCTCTCTCTCTCTCTCTCTCGCGCACACACATGCACGCACACACAAGTCTATTGGGTGAATTTGCATTTTCAGATACATTCAATTTTGCTCAAAAGGCGCACAATCTGTAGGCAATCAATCCACGTAACATTTTATAAATTCCTACTTTGGAAATTGAATCAATCTGGCTCAAGATTGGGATACAGACAGACTCTAACCTCACACCTTTAATGTATTGTCTGAGCTGAGATGTCACCTTTTTTAACAAAACCTTACCTTCTCTTGAGAATGTGACTTCAAGCAAGTTCTGGGATTTATGTGTTAAACTGAAACCTGCAACCTATTCTAAAAGATGAAAGACTTAATGCCAATCTAGGTTCGTTCAATATATCATTTCAGTTGCATGACACTGTAATCTTTTGCTATAAATTCTGTCTTATGATCCTGTTCCATCATACTTGATGAAAGAGCAGCGCTCCAAAAGCTCGTGCTTCCAAATAAACCTGTTGAACTATAACCTGGGTGTTGTGATTTTTTAACTGTATAAGAAATGATAGGTGAATTCTCCATTGTCTGCGCCATACTTGTACCTTAATTTACATCACTAAAATAGAGAAATTATCTAGTCGTTATCATGAAGCTGTTAGGAAGACCTAACTTGGCATAAATTGGCTCCCAATTTTCTCTACTTTACAACAGTGAAGTCTTCAAAAGGACTTAATTGTCTGTGAAATGCTTTGGAATGTCCTAAGGTCATGAAAGATACCATATAAATGCAAGTTATTGCTTGTCTCCCTGTCGGTTTGAATCATTTAATAAGTTCCATGAGCATGACTCACTTAATAGTTTATGCCTGTAGCATGATTTCAGGTTCTGCATGTTAAGTTTTGAAGGTCTAGTCATTATTATTTTGAAAAATTTCAGGGTAAGTTTGTACTTTTTTAAAGTATTGTGGGGGGGTGGAAATAGCATTTACTACATCTTTATTCCTGTTTGAGCACAGATTCATTTAAACTAACTGTAAAATATAATTCTAGTTATTTAGTTTGCTCCTTTAATGGTAACTGGAATCTCTCATATAAAAAATTTGAAGATATTAAACTAAGCATTAATGTCATAACTGAGGATATAGTTGATATACTCGCTTAACCCATTATTGCATTTAGCGTGTAAGCGTACAACAACAATGAACATGCATTGTAAGTTCATGGGAATTTTTAGTAAAAATTCATGCATAATGATTTGCCTAGAACCTATTTTCCCAAAGGGAGGAAACTGGTGCAGAAGTCCTCGTTCCTAACAGTTTGAATAATCAATAATGTGAATGTCACTCGCAGCAAAGTCTAGAAAACATATTGTATTTGGTGTAGTGTATTATAGAATCAGAAGGTCATTTGCTTGTATAAGACTAGTTTCAATTCCAGAACCAAACCACAGCACTTGAATAAACTCAACTATTGTAGCTCAGTAAGTGAGCAGTAACAACTACCTTAATCTTCGAGAATGGTCCAGCATATTTTTATAGCAGCCTGTACCTAAATGCTCATCTGTACCTTATACTTCTAATCGGTTTTGATTCTATTTATTTACAGCATAAAACAGGCTGGATTGTGAACATTATTAAAATATTTTCAAATTCCTTCTTCGTCTTGCCCTTCAACCCACAACCACATAACCCTCCAATAAATCTGTTGCTTCTTTCATTCTGGCCTCTGCTTCATTTCTAATTATCATTGCTTCATCATTGATACCTTCAGTTGCCTGGCTCTGAAATTCTCTCTCTAATTCACTTTCTTCCTTTTATGATCCTTTAAACTTGCCTCCTTGACCAAGCTTTTTGCCATCTGACCGCATCTCATATAGCTCATTGTCATATTTTGTTGTGTTACAGTCCTGTGAAGTCCCTTGGGATGTTTAATTGTATTTCCAGCTTTTCCAGCAATATCTGTTTTTGTGCCAGTTTATTCTATTTTTTCCAGTTATTGTTTTCTCCCTTCATGATGACTCGACTCTATTTGTGTTCCATTTCCACATTCATTTTAATTTCTTAGTCTGTTATAATTTTCCTAAGATCAGACTGATACTTGACCTATTCGGTATTAAAAGGAGAGGTTTCAATCTGTGATTTGCCTTTGCAGAAGGCATTTTATCGAAATCAGAAAATAATTGTTTTTTCCAAACTGGAAAACACAATAAATGGCACGAATGAAGCTTAACTATCTTATGTCTATTTCTAAAACAATTCAAGTGCCAATTTGTACAAAACTCTTTATTTGTGTTTAATACTTTTATAGCTGTCTTGTCAGTAAACTGCCTGCCATTATCTACATATAAACTATAAAATTGACCATCTCTTTTTAAAATGATATGGTTCAGTTTTATATTATCTATTGCTAAATATTTGTAGATATTCAAACAATAAATCATTTGGGATAAATTCTATTCCTAATGAAAAGATTTAGCTGCATTCCAAATAAATTCTGCAAATAAATCATTAGCTTTGAATATATTTTCTGTTTCTGTTCCACTCTGGAATATCGCATTTATTTTGGGCAGTAAATAAATTTGAACAGGAAATTCTCCCAAATTGCTACAATTACAATTGCTGCAGTCTAATGCCATAGCTTGCATTGTTACACTTAAGTTCAGTACTGAGAGAGTGCTGCAGTCTTGGAGGTTCTGGTTTTCAGATGAAACGTGAAACCTAAAAACAGTTTTCTGCTTCAGGTGGGATGTAAGTGATCTCATAACATTATTTTCAGAAAGAGAAAGAGAGCTATCTCTAATGTCCTGGGAAAATTTTTAACCCTCAATAAACATTGCAAAACAATGCTGGGTCATTATCACGTTAGTTTGAGTGGGAGTTTGCTGTGTAAACCTTAGCTGCTGCATTTCCTACATTATGAAAGTACTTCATTGGCTGTAAAGTGCTTTTAGACATTCAGTCTTCGTAAAAAGTACTCTGTAGATGCTAATTTGTTTTCTGCAAATGGTTTAAGTGTGGTCATGATGTCACCAGTAGTGTTGCAGAGAATGTGATGCAGGATGTAGACGGTAACTTTCTTTAATTAGAAACTATGGTTGGCTTAACTGCAGCATTTCACCTCTTCAATAAGAAAATTGTGATCAAGGTGATGGATCAAGTGCTGGAAAATAGGATTAGAAGTTTTCCGTGGTTGGAGTTTTAGAACGTGTTTGGGGCACAGTGATTGTGTCCTTACCTCTGGCTAGAGGACATGGGCTCAAGTTCCATATGCTCCAGAAGTGTGTAATAACATTGCTGAACAGGTTGATTAGAAACTATCTAAAATCTTTTATAGCCTTCTCACTTAAATTTTGATAAATAAATGATGGCTTGTGTGTGTGGAATAAAAGCCCTATATGTATTCTTGACTTTACTGTTGCTTTGTTGACAAACTGATCTCTGTTCAGAGATAAATGCATGAATAAATGATGATCTATTTCAAAATCTGTGATAAGCTCAATATCAAACATGTAACATACTTACAGTGCATCATTTTGATTTAAATCTCGCAAAAAGTTTAGTTTCTGAAAATGTTTGGTCTCCCATTAAAATATCAATCAAAAATTTCAGATTATTTTGCATAATTTTCTATTCCGAGTTGTATTGCTAGCAGTTAGGGTTACTGTCCATTGACTGCTGCATTTGTATTGTTGTGAACTTTAGATTTCTTTTTACTTAAAGCCTGTGTAGAATGCATGCATTTAGAGTCTCCTTCAATCAATTTTAACGCTGGAACAGTTTGAAATTCCAGCAACTGGCTTTGTTAAAACAATGTCATTCTAAATGTTGTTGTTGATGTTATATGGATACCTAGTGACTTTGAGAAAAGAATAAATCTAGTTCCCATGATAAAAATTATTCTACAGGTGTTTTGGCAGATGAATGATGCATGAATGGTTTTAAATCTGCATGAAAAGACATGGGTGTTAAATGTAGGAAATGAAATAGAGCAAATTAACTTTTTTAGAGTGCTGATTTTCCTTTGAAACATGTTTATTTGTTAACTGCTTAAAATGAATGTGTCTCAAATAATCAGCCACAATGGTCATATATTGCCTAATCATTTATCAGTGAAAGATTGAAATATAAGTAACAATTGAGATGCTGGCATGCGCTACTTTACACAGCATATATAGTATCTTGATGGCTAAATGAGATTTAGTGGCAGCTTGAAAGAAAGGATTAGTAATGATTACTGATAAACTCTTAGGTCCAGGTACTCTTTAATGAGTTGATTAATAGAGTCTTGGAGCTGTATACGTGGAAACAGACCTTTCGGTCCAACTTGCCAGATATCCTAAATAGATCTAGTCCCGTTTGACCAATATCCCTCTAAACCCTTTCTACTCAAATGCCTATCTAGATGCCTTTTAAATGTTGTAATTGTACAACCTCCACCACTTCGTCTGGCAGCTCAATCTATACACGTCCCACCTTCTGCATGAAACAGTTGCCACTTAAGTCCTTTTTAAATATTTCCCCTCTCACCTTAAACCTGTGCCTTCTAGTTTTGGACTCCCCCATGCCAGGAAAAAGACCTTGTCTATTCACTCTACCCATGGCCCTCATGATTTGATCAACCTCTATAATGTCACCCCTCAGCCGCCTCATGTGTGAGGGGAAAATAGCTCCAGCTTATTCAGCCTCTCCCTATTCCTCAAGCCCTTCAACTCTATCAGCATTCTTGTAAGTCTTTTCTGAACCCTTTCAAGTTTCACAACATCCTTCCTAAACAGGGATACCAGAATTGCATGCACTATTCCAAAAGTAACTAACCAATGTTCTCTATAGCCACAAATGATTAATGATTATTTGGCTAGGGATTCAGCGACATCAGTGTTTGTGTCATTTAAGTCATTGTTCTCGAGATTTAATCTTTTATGCTGCAATAATCAACCTTTATTCAAAACATTTGCTGGATACATTTATGTGATTTTAAAGTTTTCCAGCAAATACGAAAGTTCTAAACAGATAAACGGTCTTCTATAAGTGTAATTCTGACTTTAGAATATGGTACAGAACTTAAATTAAATTTCTTACATGTGCCGTCTCGTGATGTAGAGAAGCCTAATTGGGAATATAGTTAAATTGTACTTGTGTTAATGTTTCTTGATTAGAAAAGGATACATTGTATTGTACTGTAAGCACTGAGTCCACATTGGTCTCCAGAGCACCACGGAGCAAATTTCTGGAAATAGAAACTCTAGCTAAATCATTGTAAATCACAGTCACTGCATTCCTCCTGATAACAGGAATGCTAAGCCAGTGGTCTCTTCATGCTCCTACTGAGGATACTCTTCAGAGCAAAGTAGGCACGACAAGTTCATTGGTATCTACAAGTGCATAACTTTTCTTAAAGCATCATTAAAACATTTGCATTAAACATTTCACTGTGAATTACATAGTGTTATAATTTAGATTGGACTATCTGTTGTCTAACTGATTTGCAAAGCTGTCGTCTTCTATCACAAAATTTTGAGAAACACTGCAAAGTGCATTCTTCTGTAGCAATACTATTGATGTGACTCAAGTCCAACCAATCTAAGTATAGCAGGATTGTACTCTAACCTTTCATGACTGTTTGAAGAAGGTGACTATCACGGCAAAGACTAGGATCAAATAGTGCAGGAACTAGCAAACATAAGCTAGAGTTCATTAGCATCAGTGCTTAAGATGTCAGCAATAGCCCTTGGGTATTCTGCAACTGAGTACTATGCAGCTTTGTCGACCAATCATTCTCCATTTGTTGATATCGAGCTGAACAGTGAAGGCAATGTATCACTGGATCCTCTGAATCAACCCCATCCCGTTGATGCCCGTGCTGTTTGTTTCTCACATTGTTCCTCACATGTTTTCTATAATGCCACAGGAGTTCAGGGAATATGAAACACAACAGTTGTGATTGAATAGCAGAGCAGTGGGCCAAATGGCTTAATTCTGCTATGTCTTGTGTTGTCCCATCCACCTAAACTTCATTAGTGTCTGTCAATACCTTGAAGTTGTGCATGCTGCTCTGGACCTGTGCACCAAACCTTCAAAAACTTGCCTTCAGCCCTTAAGAAATTCAGATATTCAAATGGAGTTATATGAAGTCACAAATGTACATATCATGAAAAACCTGATGCGAGATCCTTGACTTCAATCTTTTGCAAACCTCATGGACAGTCTCAATTACATCATCATAGAGCATGACAGATGTTGGTGCTTGAGTATTAATGAAAAGTTAAAAACTCCTGTATGCAACAATGATCATCCAGCATAGATATGGAAGAATCAACAACTTTATATGATTCACACATATAAAAGAGGTATCAAAGTGAAATGCTACATTACTGATGCAGTTATCTGGCTTAGCCACCTGAATGTAAAATTATAGCTGTTGCTCTATATCTGCAGCAGGCAGAAGAATAACTTAAACAACTATGCTGAATGTCTGTTTTGTTAATGAAAGTCATTTGTGTACCTAAACTGATCTTCTCAGTAATGTACTCTAAATTGTATATTGACATTGTAGCATTTGTATTCTTCAGTCAGTTTGGTTTGAAGCGGGTTTGAGTTTTTTCTATACAACAACGCATTTTATTTTTAGGTTATATTCTGAATAGATTTCAAGATTGTTGATTCTAATTCCATTAAGTTGCACTTTGTAGTCTATAATAAAACTTATTAATTGGATCACAATTGCTTTAATCATCTGTACTACAGGACCCGAGGATAATTTAATAAAATACTGATCATATGTAATCTGTGTATATATTTTCCCATTCTATTTTAAATCAGACTGATTAGGTTTATGTTTCTTTTTGCAGTAAGAGGATAGGTACCCTGTTCACGTATTGAAAAGTACCTTAACATAAGAGTTTAGTGATTAACCTCAGTATCTTTAAAAGCTTTGATGATGTGAATTAAGCCATTGTTATTGCCTGCTCCTCTGTGTATGCCTTTGCGAGGATTACCGCATACCTACACTACCATTTCTGAAAATGTTGCTTAGTTACCAATGGACTGACCATGACCTTTTACATAGTTGAGATGTTTCCCATTGTGATCAGTTTCACTCCAGGCACTGCTCTATAAAATGAGCCTTGAAGTTCAGATTCACTTTTAGCTGCTTTCTTTTTCTTGTGACCATTTCAAAAAATGGTTTCCATTTACTACCAGGATTTATCCTTCATATTTTGTTACTTCACAATAAGGATTTTTTTAATTTGTGGGGGCAAATGACTTTTAATGGCCAGAAAGGCAGTAAAGGGATTATTTACAGCACAAATAGTCACTTTAGTTGCTACCTGCAATTTTACTTGCAGTTCCAAGTGTTACAGTTATGAAGTTTATACGGTTGTAATGCTTTGCTTTAGATTTAATGTGAAATAAGGGGGTCAAGTATGTTATTCTGAAGTCTGCCTAAGTAAGCAGAGATCTTGCTTTGTTAGAGATCAAAGGCAGGCTTTGACAGAACCTTCCAAACCATAATCTGTGTCACCTGGAAGACTACCTGGAAGTGCCATTGCCTATAAGTTTCTACTTTCCCTAAGTTTCTCACATCCTGTTCTTTTTATGCTGATCTAAATCCTAGAACTCCCATTTTAATAGCACTGTGTCACTTTAAGAACTGCAGAAGTTTAAGAAAGCAGCTTACAACAATCTTCTCCAGGGCCCTTAAGGATGGACCATAAATGTTGGCCCAGCCAGTGATATCCATACCCCATGAACAAATTAAAATGGGTTGTTCGATTGGGAAGAGGTTGCAAGGTATTAGACTTGGAAAAGATGACAACAATCTGCTTACAGTGGAGACTGAGAGTCTGAAAACTTTTAGCAAGATGTTGAGAAATTGAGGTAAACAATGATGCTTTAATTTGTCCATTGAATGCCAAGGTGAAAGTGTTGAAGGGATCTTCTCATAACATGTATAAGTTTCTGGTGTAGTGTAATTGATTATACATCTGTACTACCGAAATAACCTTGCATGGTAGCCCGGTTGTGTTATACTATTATTTGTCTTTGTCATAAAATTATATCGCCATCTACATATTTTCTGATCAACCCGGGATGTTATTAGAAACTTTAATTTGGGCCTCTTGATCCAGAGGTAAGGACACTAGAACTATGTCTCATGAGCCCTAACAATGGATCTAGATAGTCTAACCTGATCAATCATGTTATGACAGACCTCTGGAGCAGTTGGGATTTAAACCTGGGCTTCCTGGCTCAGAAGTTAGTATGCTATCACTGGACTACAAGACTCCTTAGCACACTAGCATCTATTTATTTTCTAGTCAATGTATTGAGCAATGTTATTAAACACAGTGGAGTATATGGGAGTTGGACCTGACTCTCACAAGCATCTACTTTTTTTTTTAAAAAACCTAGTTTCTAATCAACCTGTTCAGAGATGTTATCACATACCTCTGGAACAGATCTGACTTGAACCAGGGTTTCTGGCTCAAAGGTGGGGATGCAACACGTGTGCGCGCACACACACCTGCATTTTTTGTTTATTTAACCTACTTTTCTAATCATCCTGATCAGAGATGTTATTACACCTCTGGACCAGGTGAGACTTGAACCTGAGCCTCCCAGTCCAGGGCTAGGGATGCTAACAGTATTACAAGAGGGCCCTGCAACTGGCATTTAATTGTTTAAAAAAAATGTAACCTATTTTTCTAACCATAATGTTCAGAGACATTATTATACACCTCTGGAGCCAGGGGTAAGAATATGACCACTGTATCACAAGAAGGTTATTCGCGCTGGTATCTAAGTGAGAAGTGTGGATTAAGTGCAGGTAACTTAGCTGATGAATATAGGATGTGAATCAATTTGAGCTTATCTTAGTATCTGAGAATCCCTACAGTACAGATAGAAGCAATTCAGTCCATCAAGTTTGCACCAACCTTCTGAAGAGCATCCCACACTCTCGCCATAACCCCGCATTTAGTGACTAACATACCTCACCTACACATCCTTGGACACAATAGTGCAATTTAGCATGGTCAATCCACTTAAACTGCATAGTTTTGGCCTTTGTATGTTCAGTCAAAACAAACCTTGTTTCATCAGTGCTGTTCTTACAATCTATATACAACCACTCCCCACCTCTTCCTCCGCTACCTTGATGACTGCATTGGCGCCACCTCGTGCTCCCACGAGGAGGTTGAGCAATTCATCAACTTCACCAACACATTCCACCCTGACCTTAAATTTACCTGGACCATCTCTGACACCTCCCTCCCCTTCCTGGACCTCTCCATCTCCACTAATGATGACCGACTTGACACTGACATTTTTTACAAACCCACCGACTCCCACAGCTACCTGGATTACACCTCTTCTCACCCTACCTCTTGCAAAAATGCCATCCCGTATTCCCAATTCCTCCGCCTATGCCGGATCTGCTCCCAGGAGGACCAGTTCCACCACAGAACACACCAGATGGCCTCCTTTAGAGACTGCAATTTCCCTTCCCACGTGGTTAAAGATGCTCTCCAACGCATCTCGTCCACATCTCGCACCTCTGCCCTCAGACCCCACCCCTCCAACCGTAACAAGGACAGAACACTCCTGGTGCTCACCTTCAACCCTACCAACCTTTGCGTAAATCAAATCATCTGCCGACATTTCTGCCACCTCCAAAAAGACCCCACCACCAGGGATTTATTTCCCTCCCCACCCCTTTCCGCCTTCTGCAAAGACCGTTCCCTCCATGACTACCTGGTCAGGTCCATGCCCCCCTACAACCCACCCTCTCATCCTGGCACCTTCCCCTGCCACCGCAGGAACTGTAAAACCACCTCCCTCACCTCTATCCAAGGCCCTAAAGGAGCCTTCCACATCCATCAAAGTTTTACCTGCACATCAACTAATAGCATTTATTGTATCCGTTGCTCCCGATGCGGTCTCCTGTACGTTGGGCAGCGCGCTTTAGGGAACATCTCCAGGACACCCGCACCAATCAACCACACCGCCCCATGGCCCAACATTTCAACTCCCCCTCCCACTCTGCTGAGGACATGGAGGTCCTGGGCCTCCTTCACCGCCGCTCCCTCACCACCAGACGCCTGGAGGAAGAACGCCTCATCTTCTGCCTCGGAACACTTCAACCCCAGAGCATCAATGTGGACTTCAAAAGTTTCCTCATTTCCCCTTCCCCCACCTCACCCTAGTTCCAAACTTGCAGCTCAGCCCATGACTTGTCCGGACTTGTCCTACCTGCCTATCTCCGTTTCCACCTATCCACTCCACACTCTCCTCCCTGACCTATCACCTTCATCCCCTCCCCCACTCACCTATTGTACTCTATGCTACTTTCTCCCCACCCCCACCCTCCTCTAGCTTATCTCTCCACGCTTCAGGCTCTCTGCCTTTATTCCTGATGAAGGGCTTTTGCCCGAAACGTCGATTTTACTGCTCCTCAGATGCTGCCTGAACTGCTGTGCTCTTCCAGCACCACTAATCCAGAATCTGGTTTCCAGCATCTGCAGTCATTGTCTTTACCATTTAAGAAACAAAGTGGACGAAAGTGGAGAGTGAGGACCTACAAGAACAAATGTTGGGAACATTGTTGCTTACAATCAATATTATCAATTCTGACTTAAAATTAAAGCCATTTCGAGATTCATAGAAAATACCAATTAGGTCATAGTCAAAACTAAAGAGGTTGATAAGTATCAATAACCTTGCAGAATGGGTACATAATTCTAAAATATGTTGGTAAATGAGTGTGATTTGATTAGAAAAATAAGGTCACACGTATTACTTACTAAAAAGTAAAGGATTGCACACAAGCACACAAAACACCAGCTGTATCAACATTGGCTATTAAAATTGAAATTAGGGAGAATTTGTTAAATTCCTATCAGACTTAAAACAAAAACTGAAATTGCTGGAGAAACTCAGGTCTAGCAGCAACTGTGGAGAGAAAGCAGTTAACGTTTTGAGTCTCTAACCCTCTTCATATTCCACAGATGCTGTTAGACCTGTTGAGTTTCTCCAGCAGTTTGTTTTTGCTCTAGCTTTCCAGCATAAGCTGTTCTTTTATTGTATCAGACTTAATATTCTACATGTGGTCTAATCTGTGTACAATTTTGTCATAGATTTAAAAACAGAGGAAATTAGAAGGCTGACAATCAAAAACTATGGGTATACCTTTCAGGAGAGGGTGAATAGGCCGGGTTGCCTTTTGAAAGAGAAATATTAAGGATTGATGGCATAGAGGACTTTGAAATTGTGAAAGGTTTTTCCGAGAGTGGGCAGACAGTTTTCATGTGTGGGAAGATCAAAAGGACAGGTTATCAATATAAGATGATTACCAAAAAGTCAGCAGGAAACTTGGAATAAATTTCTAGTGGGCGAATGTGGAAATGTAATACCACTGAGTGATACAATAGTTAGGTGACGTTAAGGGGTCGGGGGCGAGATAAGCACACGAGGGATAAGGGGATTAGAGAGATACATTTATAGAATTACATAAAAGATGCGAAGAGTTTTAGTGGATCAGAAATATCAGCATAAACTGTTTAGGTGAATGGCTGTTTCTTTGCTGTGTTGATTACGTAATTCCACCTGTCACATTTTAACTCCTTCCCAGTCTCAACAATATTAATTTGCTGGTTCTCTCCCAGTCTGAAGAATTAGATTTACGTCCTAAATAAAAAAAAAAATGAAAGAACTGTGGAGTCTGAAAATCAGAAGCAAAAATAGAAATTGTTGAAAAAACTCAACAGGTCTGGCAGTCCGTGGAGAGAAAGCAGAGTTAACATTTTGGGTCCAGTGACCCTTCCTAAGACCCTTGCCTCCTAATTTGATATGACCTGCAAATTCTGATGCCACTCCTTCTATGTCTATATCCCAAGAAATGACACACCATGAACAGCTACGGCCCCAGAAGTGAACCTTGTGCAAGTACCAAAACTTTTCAACTGCTCCTGGAAAACTAGCCTTCATTTCTATTTTCTTCCTCCGAACTATTGTGTAGAGCAGATTGCTATCCACCCCCTAATTTTGTACCCTAAAATTATCTTCAGTAATTTACCAAGTGGTACTTTGCCAAAGTCCGTGTATATACATCCATTGCATTTCATATGTAACATGTCTGTTATTCTCTGTCATGTATGCTCATCATTTTTAAATTGGCACTGGCTGCTTCCATTTTTCACTCTTTTTGGCACAATAATTTAACCCTTAATTAAAGACTCTTAGAAAATGTCCCCACTGCAAATGTTAAGCTAACTAGCCTGTAATTAGTAGGATTAACCCTGCCTTCCTTCCTAAAAATAGGTTCCACATTAGCCACCCTCTAGTCCTCTACCATGCATCCGTGTTCAATTAAGTTCTGAAATTTATTTCCCAGTACTGCTGCAGTTTCCTCCCTTATGTCCCTCAGGATCCTCTTGAACTCCAGCATTTTACTTAGTTATTTATGGTAATGAAAGCAAAGATTTTTCTTTAATCCATCACAGCTCTTGGTTGTTGCTCTTCATAACTGCAGAATTCTCCTCTTCATTAGTATTCTTCCCTTTAGTAAAGATTGATAAATCTCTATGAATATGACATCAACATGGAAAACTACTCATGGTGCCTTACAGAAAGATTCAATTTTGTTGTGTAGGGACTATGCAGTGTTGTCTGACATACTCTTACTTCAATGGAAATATAGCTGAATATCGCCATAATGCACCCATAGGGACTGACTGTATATTATAATGGCATTTGTTGATGTACTCCATCTGAAGTTTGACAAATTAACCAATTTGAATTGAACAGAATTTTATTTTGCATTTTAAAAGTCTATAATGTACAACAACTTCATTATTTGTGCTTTTCTCAATGGACACTGCTTTTATCTCATTAGCCAATTCAGAAATATCCTCAAATCCAGGTAATGACTAAAAGATTTTATGCAGTTTCAGAGAAAGGAATATGATGTTGTACCTTCAAACCCTATTCACCAGATGTTTCCTCATTTTCTCCAAGTTGATATGATTTATAATGTCCTAATTTCTTCTTGTTCACATAGGGGCTTTGTTTACTTCAAATTCGCTTGCTGATTATCTTGCTGAAATTTCTAGAATATCATATTCCTCTTGAAAAGCTCCTCCTTTTGACCACCATTTTCTGTGCAATATTCAGCAGTTAAGACTGAGAAAATATACATTTCTCTATTTATCCTCCATCTTTATATTTTTAAAACATTTGGAATTTACTGCTTTACCAATGAAAACCGAGAGAAAGCAATATATTTGCTTGTTGTAAATGACTAGCTTGCTGTTTGTTTTGTTTAGCACCAGACAGGCATCACCAGCACCATTCAGAATTGTATTGGGAAATTGCTGATATAAAAAGAGAGTTAGTTTTATTGACACAAAGGTGTCTTGGACTAAAGTTCTGTAAAGCATACCTTAGTCATTTGCTTGCCATCTTTGTTTAACCTCCCCTTTTCATTGATAACTGTATTTAATTTTAATTTATACAACATCTTAAAATAATTTAACCCTTCATTTCAAAGTCTGAAGTTTGTAATGCCTAAATAACAGGCAAATCTCTCCTCCAATTTGTGTTTCGCAATGCAGCAACATCACTCTCCCAACCCATCTGCCCAACGTGCATGCGCTCACATATTGGAGATAGCCAGTTGAAGTGAATAATGGGCCAATTATACAACTCTTCTCCCTCGTAAAATTTCTTCCACCACCAAAATAATAAGTAAACAGCTGTGGTTGTTTTGTTTTCAATTTCAAAAGATATGCACTGTGAATACTGGAGGAGCTGCTAATGGTACTCTTGTGTCAAAAAATCCACCTGCTATCCCAAATTAAACAAGAAACACATGCTCAGGCTATAAATCGGCCGCTCCTTGGAAGTTCATACTGGTTGACTATATCGACACAGTGCAAGGATGGTATCAACACTTGAACCTCACACTAGGATCCAGACTTTGAAACAACAACATCTTTCTGTCTGTCCAATTTGATCTATTCTTCGTGGATTAGTGGAATTTTTCTGCTGTCTAATGATAGTAGAGTATAATGCAGCTCTTGTACTCTCCAAAAAGCAATCAACTAGACTTGCGCTCTCTGGAGTTTAGACAAATGAAAGGAGATCTAGTTGTGGTATATAAAATATATGACAAAATTGATGTAAAAAGAATGTTTCCTGAAGTGGACTGAACTTTGACCCACCATATAAATACAGTGCTTAAAGTAGCAGGTCAGAAGCTAGGAATACTGCAGTAATTCACCACGTGGCACTCAAACTCTGTCCACCATCTGCAAGGTACAAGTCAGGATTGTGATGGAATATTCCCAACTTCTCTAGATGAGTGCAGTTCCAACAACACTCAGAAAGCTTTAAACCATCCAAGACAAAGAAACCCACTTGATTGACACCGCATCCATAAGCAATGACTCCCTCCCCCACCAATATTTGATAGCAGTCAAATGCAGAAATTCACCAAAGATCCTTGGACTGCACCTTCCAAACCTACAATCACTTCTGTCTGGAGGGGCAAGAACACCAGATACATGGGAACACTATCACCTATGAGTCGTCCCCCCCCCCCCCCCCCCATGTCACTCTCTATTTTGCAAATATATCACCATTCCCTTGCTGGAAATCCCTCCCAAAGAGCATTCTGTGTCTATATACTAGACTACAAGGTTCAAGAAGACCTTCTTACCACCTTCTCAAGGGCATCTAGGCCTGGGAATAAATGCTGGCCAGCTAAAGGCACCCATGTCTCACACATAAATAACCCCCCCAATAATTACTCCAGTGGTTCCTGACCGCATTTTTGAGTAATTAATCCTGGACTTCGTATATAATTAATTCCAGACACCATTTTTATATTTAAAACAAAAGACTTAATTATTTATTAAATACACATAACATTAGCAGAGGAAATACAAAACACGGCAAACTGATTAAAGTTTATTCTGTATTTGTCATTTGTTTTCAGCCCCTGTGACACAAAAGACAAGCAGGCAAGCCCAGGGTAAAGGATAAATAAAAGAACGTAACAAAACTGGCCAAATTACTTAAATAGGTTTCACAATGCGTTGTTTCAGAAGCATAGATGTAGATTCCTTAGTTGCTTTTCTGAAACATTATCATTATCAATGACTCAGTTCACCTAGGCAAAGGCAGCAATGCTTCTAACTCTGCTTTCTACCTTTCCAGAAGCTATTGTGAGAATTGGGCAGCCAAGCTAGTCTCCCAGAAAACATAGTTTAAAAAAAATCTTCAAAGCTGGTTCTGCTCTGCTAAACAGGTTGTCACTTCCTGAGGCCTCCAGTGCCATCAGTATCTACTATCTGCATGAAAATATGGTCTCTTCCAGACTTGTTGGAACCAGTTTCCAGGTACTATCCTTGTTAATGGCCAACTTCTGCTGTCTGTTTAAACACGTTGACTCTATGACAATGCTCTTCTAAGGGTCACTGTGTCTGTTTGAATCCTTTTAATTATGAATCAGCCTGCAATTAGCCTTTAGGCCAATGTTCTTTGTGAGGCCAGCCCTGGAGTAAGTTTGGTCTGTTATTTCCTGTCCCCAAGTCTACAAATCATTTCCACACCTCAGTTTGCAGTTCACAACATCAAACCAAAATTCTAAAGGAATAAAATGAGAAAAAGAAAAATCAGCAAGGGTTCTAATAGGTTGTTCAAAAATCTGTTCATGCTCTGTTCACTGTCAGGAACATCAGTGCCCATCCTTTAGAAAGGAATCTGGTTGTATGACCTGTTTCTAATGACTGTTCTGAAAAGAGATGCAAGTTCAATTTGTAAAATAGCCTTTGTTCCCTTCTGCAACTACAGCATTTTTCCTGCCATAGGCATGGGCGAAAGATTTGTTTTAGAATTCAGTGCCATACAGCATGGAAACAGACCCTTCAGTCCAACCAGTCCATGCCAAACATAATTCCAAATTGAACAAGTGCCACCTGCCTGCTCATAGCCCATATCCCTCCAACCCTTTCATATTATTGTACTTATCCAATGTTTTTTTTAAACGTTGTAATTTTACCCATATTCACCACTTCCTCAGGAAGTTCATTCCATATATGAGCCACCCTCTATTTTAAAAATAAAGCCTTTCGTGTCTTTTTTTTAATATCTCTCCTTTCATCTTAAAAATGTGACCATAGTCTTGAAAACCCCCCTCCCAGGGAAAAGACATTTACCATTAACTGTACCTCATTATTTTATAAACTGCTGTAAGGTCACTCCTCAACCTCCTATGGTCCAGTGAAAAAAAGATCCAGCCTGTCCAGCCTTTCTTTACAACTTGAATCTTTCATACCCAGAAACATCCGGTAAATCTGTTCTGAACCCTCTCCAACTTAATAATATCCTTCCTATCACTGGACACAGTATTCCAGAGAGGCCTCACCAATGTCCTGTACAACCTCAACAAAATTCATGCTGGTTTTGTCACAATGGCTCTCATTGTCTCATTCATTCGTGTGTTTTACAACGTCGAGTTAAGTACTGACACACACAGCTCTGGTTAGCTATATATTGATCCATTGTCAATCAGCAGGCATTCTTTCTATTCATGAAACAGTTTGCTGCCCATTCTTCACTTTTCATACCTGTCCACCTTTACATACAAAATCATTTCACTTCTGCTCCCTGCCCCCCGAAGCCTCCCTCCCAACCTTAGCACCCCTTATTGTCGCACCTTTCCCCATCCCAATTGTATCCTTTGTTTTCCAGCCTCCTTTGCCTTGAGTCATTCATTCTTCACCTTCATACCTTGTTTGACTATGACATTAATTTTGACATTGTTTAACACTATTGGAGATGTTGTTTATTTAAATTCAAGGTCTACCAAAGCGTACAGATGAATAAATTAGAATTTTGGAATTTTCAAATTAATTATAATTAAAGCAATTAAAATTCTGTTACACATCTATTTGGATGTCAATCTTTCCTCCTCAAAGTACTGATTTGAAATTTGAGATTTTAATTGTTCTTGGAATAGCTTTCACTTTCATGTTGTGCACTACGGCAAAATATGTAAAGTGTGTGAAATGCTGTAATGGGATTTTGATCATCTGAGGAAAAACACAATTTCTGTAGCTCTGATTAATTGATGTTTTATTATATAAATAACAATACTGCCATTTCTGCTGATAGAGAAGTTGTTTATACTATAGCAAATGTTTTATATGAAAGGCTAAGCTGCACATCTTTTTTCCCTGAAAGCAGATGGAATGCTAAATACAAATTCAAAAATATCTGTTTAAAACTGCAGAAAAGATTGAGTAAACTGATATAACACCTTCAGAGACCTAGAGAGTGTTGGAAAGCATATTTGTCAGAAATTTAGTGAGTATCTGATGTATTGTCTGGTCGGAAAATGCGAAAGTGCTGACATATTTGATTACTTAATTTAAACATCGATTTATTCTAAATTGGTGTGTTTAGGATATTTCTAAAGAACACAATAAATCATTCCATTAATGCAAGTTTGTATTTTCCTCCTTCCTGCAAACTAAATAGAAGGGTTATAAGTTCTTAAGCTGGCTAAATGCAAATAACTTTATATATTCAAACATATTTACACAAGCACCGAATTTCAGTCTTCTCCTTTGATTTTTTTCCCAACTGTGGTGTGATCAATATGAATAATTATGTATTTTAAAGCTAACTGGCTTCCTTCCCTACCTCTGGCATCGGCCATGTAGATTTTTTTACTTGAAGGTGAATAATAATAATTCCATCAATAACCACTTTATTATGTTTGATTGAAATATTTAACCATTGCATTATGGTTTAATCTTTACATTTGCATTTATTGGCTTTATATGAATTAATATGTTCATTTGGACTAGAAGAGAGATGAAGGACCATGCTGACACAAACCTATCAAAATCCAACAGAGTTGTGAAGGAAAAAATACATACTCTTGTTTATTTGGTAGTTACATGTTCAGTGCAGAACCTGATGTGAAGTTCCATTTGCTCAGATATCTCCAATCAGGTTGAGTTTATATAAAGTTCAATACCATACAATTTAATCAACCTCTTTGCAGAGACAAATTGTCTTTTGTAATGCTGAATAGATAAATGTAAAGTATTTCATTTCATGACTATGGAAAGGTTCAGTTGTTCTGCACAGCAGATTTCTTGTTAAGTTTGATACCTTGGATCCTCGTTTGAGACATTTCTGTGATGAATCCAGAAGTTTTTAGACTTCATACCACTTTGAACTAATCATTTTGAGTACGTTGATTGAGAAAAGCTTGTGCTTCAGTTTTGGAAAAGTGTGCAGGCTATTGCAAATGTACTAATTGCACTTCTGTATTCCCAAAAAACTGAATCTGGGATGTGTAAAATAACGATGGGGAGTGTAAGGAGATGTGAGAAAATTGTATTTTAATTCTTAATTCACAGCGTATGTATACTGACCAATAGTTCTGATTGGCAGTAGATTTCGTGCTTCTGACTCCTCTTCTATATTAAAAACGTCGCTTACTCCTTATAACCTTTGATAAAGCAAAAGAACTGAATCGTACTGACTCTTAGTTTTGGATTTTAAAAACATTTTCAAGTAACAAAGTTCAATAACTCCATGTGATTTTATTTTTTATGATGCCATTCTTAACCAGTCAGTATTGTTGGAGATTAATAGGTCTTTGTATTTCCCACCGCTCCCACTCTTCCTTCCCTCTCTATTAGAGATTTGCCTGGCAAACATTAGCATCACAACTTGACAGTTGACTGAAATGTGAGTTTGCTGCCTCATTCCAGTCTTTTCCACTTTTATGTATCATGTATTTTTTTGTTGATAAGTTTTTATTTTCTATATTAGGTAAGATTGTGAGTTGAACCAAATGAACTGTGTTAGTGATGAGTAGCAAGCTATTTCATTCTTCTGTCAACTTTCAGCATTAAGTAATCTTAAGTATGTAACCATGCAAGTTAGTTAGAGACCAAAGCCCCTTCTGTTTACCTCTCCGATTTCATGAAGGACTGTGCTTGAATGTCCCAGACATTTGCTTTCATGAACAAGTTAAGCTTACCATTCCCTACCATGATGAATTGATGCGACTATTCATTTTCATGTCTCAAGTTGTTAATGTTAACATTTTGATGTTGGTAAACATTTGACACTGCTGCAATTGTTTCTAGGACTGAGAAATTTACTGCTTTGATTTCTGTTTCCTGCAGTTGCCATCTTTATGGCATATCTTCCTGTGACAGTCTTATTCAGTAAGCCAAATGAAAGAATAGTTGTTTGCTGGAGATCTATACCCACTAAACTTGTTTAAGACTGTATCTATTCTCATCACATTTAAAGCTCTTGTGCTTTTGGCATGTTTGTCTGAGTCGTATTCAAACTTAAGTTCGCCAGGAGGATAAATAGTGCACTAACAATGATTCACTCCACTGTTCTTAGTTTATCCTTATGCTTATATTAAAAAGATTACATGGTTTTTGCAGCCCACAATCAGGCCATTTGGCCAGTTAGGTCCATGGCATGTTCATGCTCCGGATGAGTGCCTTTCCAATCCTCTTCAGATAATGCCAGGCAACCCTCTTACTGATCCAATTTTGTGTATGATTCTAGGGGTGTCAATGGTCTTCCACCTTTTTGTCCAAAGGATCATGTATCAGTCTCCATATTGTCTTGGTTAGCTACTTGATCGGGTCGTGGTTGAGGAGGATGTCCTCACTGCAAAGCTCTGCCTTAGCTGACATCCATGAAGGTTCATCTTCTCTCTGGGTCATTGGCAGGGGTTGAGAGAGACACATTCTCTTCTTTCTTTTTGACCCACACCAGAACTTTGTAATCCATTATAGCAGCCCCATCTGTAAGCAAAGAGGGGCGCAGATTGAAGGATAATTTGGGATCAGAATTCTGCTGTCTCTCTCTCTCCTCCCCTCCAGCCATAAGAGTATAAAATGGATGAGTAGACGTATGAGGCCCATTGAGTTTGCTGCCACTCAATGAGATCATGGCTGATCTGATAATCCTCTAACCTTCAATCCCCTTACTGATTTGAAATTCAGCGCATTGGCAACTAACAAACAGAAATTGGTCCTCTTGAGAAAATAATGAAATAGGAAGCTGGTTTTAAGGTGGAAATTGTGATGTATGTTAACTCAATTAATAGTTGTCCTGCATTGTGAATGTGATGTTAGTGAAAAGTTTGTGTGAATATGGGGAGGGAAAAAAACTTGTCCTGAAGAAGATTCAAAAGATGTAATGTGTCCTTTTCAGAAACATGTTTTGAAATGAATTCTCGAAAATTATCAGAATGATTACCTTGTCGTCAGAGGTACAATGGGAATTTACATAATTAACTAGGCATAACGAACAGTCCAGCAAAGATTTCAAACATGGTGGTTAGTGTAGCTACTTTATGGAACAAGATTGTTGCAGCAAGTATACCGTTTTGGATATTGTTGGGAGGGACGACTTACCAGGGGTAAGCAATTGGGCACAGGTCTCTGGCACAGAGTCTGTCCCTGTTGCTCAGACATGAAGGGGGAAAAGGAGCAGAGCATTAGTCATTGGGGACTCTATAGTTAGGGGGACAGGAGGTTCTGTGGGAACAAGAGAGATTCACGGTTGGTGTGTTGCATCACAGGTGCCAGAGTTTGTGATGTCTCCTTTCATGTATTGGGGTTCTTGCGGGGGAGGGGGAGCAGCCCCAACTTGTGGTCCACATCAGCACCAATGACATAGGTAGGAAGAGAGATGGGGATTTAAGGCAGCAATTCATGGAGCAAGGGTAGAAACTTAGAGCTAGGACAAAGAGTTATTATCTCTGGTTTGTTGCCTGTGCCATGTGCTAGTGAGGCAAGGAGTAGGGAGAGAGATGAGTTGAACACGTGGCTACAGGGATGGTGCAGGAGGGAGGGTTTTGGATTCCCGGATAATTAGGGCCTCTTTCTGGGGTAGGTGGGATCTCTACAAACAGGATGGTCGTCAACTGAACCAGAGGGGTACCAATATCCTGGGGGGGGGAATTTGCTAATACTCTTTAGATGGTTTTAAACTAATTCAGCAGGGGGATGGGAACCTAAATTGTAGTTCAAATACAGAGGAGGTTGAGAGTAGGGACAACCAAAATAAGGTTTCAGGGTCGCAAGAGGGCACCGGCAAGCAAAACGTTGGCTTGAAGTGTGTCTATTTTAACGACAGGAGCATCTGGAACTTGCAGAATGGATTGGTACCTGAGATTTCGATGTTGTGGCCATTTCAGCGACATGGATAGAGCAGGGACAGGAATGGTTGTTGTATGTTCCAGGATTTGGATGTTTCAGTAAGAACAGAGAAGATGGTTAAAGAGGTGGGGGAGTGGCATTGTTAGCTGAAACTTTATTGCTGGAACAGCACAGCAGGTCAGGCAGCATCCAGGGAACAGGAGATTCGACGTTTCGGGCACATGCCCTTCTTCAGGAGTGGCATTGTTAGTCAAGGACAGTATTACGGCTGCAAAAAGGATGTTTGAGGACTCATCAACTGAGGTAGTATGGGCTGAGGTTAGAAACAGGAAAGGGGAGGTCACCATGTTGGGAGTTTTCTGTAGGCCTCTGAATAGTTCCAGAGATTTAGAGGAAAGGATAGCAAAGATGGGAATACTATCGTTCAAGTACTTTAGATGGGTCAGGTTTTGTCCATTATGTGCAGGAGGGTTTTCGATACAGTATGTAGACAGGCCAGCAAGGGGTGAGGCCACATTGGATTTGGTACTGGGTAATGAACCCGACCAGGTGTTAGATTTGGAGGTAGGTGAGCACTTTAGTGATGGAAAGGGATAGATATACACCAGAAGGCAAGAGCTACAGCTGGGGTAAAGGCAGTTACGATGTGATTAGACAAGATTTAGGATGCATAGGATGGGGAATGAAACTGCAGGGGATGGGCACAATAGAATTGTGGAGCTTATTCAAGGAATAGCTTCTGTGTGTCCTTGATAAGTATGTACCTGTCAGACAGTTGAGCTCAGGTTGAATTTCTTGTCAAGAGGAAGAAGGCGGCTTATGTTAGGTTGAGATGTAAAGGCTCACTTAGGGCGATTGAGGGTTACAAGGCAGCCAGGAAAGACCTAAAGAGAGAGCTAAGACAAGTGAGGAGGGCACATGAGAAGTTGTTGGCGGATAGCATCAGGAAAAACCCTAAAGCTTTCTATAGGTATATAAGGGATAAACAAATGACTAAATGGGGCCAGTCAAGGACAGAGCTGAAAATGTGTTGCTGGAAAAGCGCAGCAGGTCAGGCAGCATCCAAGAAGCAGGAGAATCGACGTTTCGGGCGTAAGACTCCTGAAGAAGGGCTTATGCCCGAAACGTCGATTCTCCTGCTCCTTGGATGCTGCCTGACCTGCTATGCTTTTCCAGCAACACATTTTCAGCTCTGATCTCCAGCATCTGCAGTCCTCACTTTCTCCGCCAATCAAGGACAGTAATGAGAAGTTATGTATGGAGTCAGAGGAGATAGGGGAAGCACGAAATGAATATTTTTCGTCAATTTTCATACTGGAAAAAGCCAACGTTGTTGAGGAGAATACTGAGAAACAAGTTACGAAGATTGAGGTTCACAAGAAGGAAGTGTTAGAAATTCTGGAAAATGTGAAAATAGATAAATCCCCTGGGCCAGATGGGATTTTTCCTAGGATTCTCTGAGAAGCCAGGGAAGTGATTGCCGAGCCTTTGGCTTTGAACTTTGTCGTCATTGTCTATAGGAACAGTACCAGAAAACTGGAGGATAGCAAATGTTGTTCCCTTATTCAAGAAGAGGAGTAGAGACAACCCTGGTAATTATAGACCTGTGAGCCTTCCTTTGGTCATGGGTAAAGTGTTGGAAAAGATTACAAGATATTGGGTTTATAATCATCTCAATAGGAATAAGTTGATTAGGGATAGTGAGCACGGTTTTGTGAAGGGGTAGGTCATGCTTCACAAACCTTAGAATTATTTGAGAAGGTGACCAAACAGGTGGATGAGGATAAAGCTGCTGATGTGTTGTATATGGATTTCAGTAAGGCATTTCATAAGGTTCCCCATCGTAAGCTACTGCACAAAATACAGAGGCATAGGATTGAGGGCGATTTAGCATTTTGGATCAGAAATTGGCTAGCTGAAAGAAGGCAGTGGGAGGTGGTTGATGGGACATGTTCACCCTGGAGTTCAGTTACTAGTGATATACCGCAAGGATCTGTTTTGGGTCCAGTTCTGTTTGTCATTTTTATAATGGATGAGGGTGTAGAAGGATGGGTTAGTAAATTTGCGGACGACACTGGTTGGTACAGTTGTGGATGGTGCCGAAGGGTGTTGTAGGTTACAGAGGGACATCGATAAACTGCAGAGCTGTGCTGAGAGGTGACAAATGGAGTTTAATGCAGAAAAGTGTGAGGTGATTCACTTTAGAAGTAGTAACAGGAATGCAGAGTACTGGGTGAGTGGTAAGATTCTTGGTAGTGTAGATGAGCAGAGAGAAATCTCAGTGTCCAGGTACATAGATCCTTGAAAGTTGCCATCTAGGTTGATAGGGTTATTAAGAAGGCATATAGTGTGTTAGCTTTTATTAGTAGAGGAATCGAGTTTTGGAATCATGAGGTCATGCTGCAGTTGTGCAAAATTCGGGTGCGGCTGCACTTGGAGTATTGCGTGCAGTTCTGGTCACAGCCTTACAGGGAGATGTGGAAAGGGTTCAGAGGAGATTTATTGGAATGTTGCCTGGCATGGAGGCAAAGTCTTATGAGGAAAAGTTGAGGGACTCGAGGCTGTTTTCGTTAGAAGGAAGAAGGTTGAGAGGCGACTTAATTGAGACAGACAAGATAATCGGAGAGTTAGAGCGGGTGGACAGTGAAAGCCTTTTTCCTAGGATGGTGATGGCTAGCACGAGGGGCATAGCTTCAAATTGAGGGGTGATAGATATAGGACAGATGTCAGAGGTAGTTTCTTTACTGAATAGTAGGAGTGTGGAACACACTGCCTGCAATAGTTGTAGATTCACTAACTTTACGGGCATTTAAGTGGTCATTGGATAGGCATATGGACAAGAATAGAATAGCGTAGGTTAGATGGGCTTCAGATTGGTTTCAAAGGCCAGCGCAACATCAAGGGCCGAAGGGCCTGTACTGTGCTGTAATGTTCTATGTTCTAAAACCATAGTCACTTGGAGACTGTAAGGCCAAAATTAGGATTTTCTAATGAGGTGTCATTGCAACAAAAATGAGTATCTATATGTCACATTGGCAACATGGATGAAGTACACCTGAATTTCTAAATATCTCTGCAAACCATTCAAGGAACTTGAATGCTTATACCAACTGAAAGATGAGTGGCTAATGAAGAAATATATTTCCAAAAAGATATATATATTATATACACTTCTCTCCTTAATGCTTTATTGTGTTTTTTTTTTGGAGAAAGTGAGGACTGCAGATGCTGGAGATCAGAGTCGAGAGTGTGGTGGTGAAAAAGCACAGCAGGTCAGGCAGCATCTGAGAAGCAGGAGAATCGATGTTTCAGGCATAAGTCCTTCATCAGGAATGAGGCTTGTGGGCTGGGGGGCTGAGAGATAAATGGGAGGGACTGGGGCTAGGGGAAAGGGAGCTAAGAATGCAATAGGCATTTGAAGGTGGGGGAGAAGGTGATAGGGTGGAGTGGATAGATGGGAACGGTGATGGACAGGACAAGAGGGTGGTATCGAGTTGGAGGCTTGGGACTGGGATAAGGTGGGGGGGGAGGGGAAATTAGTAAACTAGTGTAATCCACATTAATCCCATGTGATTGCAGGGTCCCAAGACGGAAGATGAGGCATTCTTCCTCCAGGTGTCAGGTGATTCGGGTTTGGCGATGGAGGAGGCCCAGGACCAGCATGTCACTGCTGGAGTGGGAGGTGGGGTTGAAGTATTCAGCCACGGGACAGTGTGGTTGGTTGGTGCAGATGTCCCAGAGATGTTCTCTGAAGCGATCAGCAAGTTGGCGTCCTGTCTCCCCGATTTGGAGGAGACCACATCGGGTGCAATGGATACAGTAGATGACATTAGTGGAGGTACAGGTAAATTTCTGTCAGATGTGGAAGGGTCCTCTGGGGCCTTGGATGGAAGTGAGTGGGGAGGCCTCCTCCATCACCAAACCCTAACAACCCAATCTGGACTTCCTTCATCACCAACTCATTCATTCCAATTGCCACTTGTCAGAAACGATTTTACAATGTTTCAAGAAAGGGACAGAAGGTTTTGAGGTGATAAGTTCAAATGGGAGGTTATTTGTAGACTGTTTATTGAGACCTGTGGGTTTAAAGTGTTCACAATTAATCATAATGCACATTTTTAAAATGTAAATTCTAAATTTTCCAGAGAAGAGTTCTGCTCCTCTAAACCTTGTATCTCTCTCACTTCAAAGATCTTGTCTAAGAAACTCACTGCAACCTGGAATAGCAAAGTACTTGAAATGTTAGTAAAATACTACATTGGATGGCTACATATTTAGTCTTATGTTTATATTTCTCTGCACAAACCTTTCAGCTTCCTGATCATGATTTAGTGTTCCTAAATAAGGAACAAGAATAATAGATAGGAAAACCTAAAGGAATGAAATGCCTTTAATGTATCGTTAACTATTGTGCTTTGGAATGTGGTACTTCCTTTGTTCTCTTCTGGGAAATCAGTGGAATGTGGAGTTGATGTCAGTTACTGCAGTCAGGAATCAGGATAAGCAGCACAGGAGTAATCACAGCAAAGCTCAGACTGTCATGTCTCTGCCACTACTAACTGTTCAGCTGGCACAACAGATTGTGAAAGTATGATGAAATGGGCAGACATAAATCTGAATCCATTTGATTTAAAGCAGTAAGGAGTTTCTGAATGTAATTTCTATTTTTATGAATCATAGAAACATTGAAACTTGCATGATTAATGTAATTAATGTTGGGATTCTTCATTATCAGTAATGAGTTTGTTCACATTTTTAAGTATCAGATGTTTCAGATTCACCTTCAAAATAAGATTGCCTTTTTGCTAGGCTGTCTAGCTGCTAATTCAAAATGACGAGATTAATAAAGACTTCTCTCAATCTAGGTTTTAACCAATTTATGCCAATTAAATGAAAGAGACCTTGGAGTGCACGTTCATAGCTCCTGGAAAATAGAGTCGCAGGTAGATAGGATAGTGAAGAAGGTGTTTGGTATGCTTTCCTTTATTGGTCAAGAGCATAGACTACAGGAGTTGGGAGGTCAAGTTGCGGCTGTACATATCATCGGTTAGGCCACTTTTGGAATATTGCGGCAATTCTGGTCTTCCTATTGGAAGGATGTTGTGAAACTTGAAAAGATTTACAAGGATGTTGCCAGGGTTGGAGGATTTGAGCTCTAGGGAGAGGTTGAATAGGCTGTGTTTGTTTTCCATGGAGCGTCGGAGGCTGAGGGGTGACCTCGTAGAGGTTTATAAAAATCATGAGTGGCATGTATAGGATCAATAGACAAAGTCTCTGGGATGAGAGACTAGAAGGCATAGGTTTAGGGTGAGAGGGGAAAGATATAAAAGAAACCTAAGGGGCAACCTTTTCACACGGAGGGTGGTACGTGTATGGAATGAGCTGCCAAAGGAAGTGGTGGAGCTAGGACAATTGCAACATTTAAAAGGCATCTGGATGGGTATATGAATAGAAAAGGTTTGGAGGGATATGGGCCATGTGCTGGCAGGTGGGACTGGATTGAGTTGGGATATCTGGTTAGCGTGGACGAGTTGGACCAAAGAATCTGTTTCTGTGCTGTACATCTCTTTGACTTTATGACTGTAAATTCATGGATCTTTGGGTGCGAAATTTGTGAACAGGACAGAGGATATAATGACAGCAATTCAACTCATGGTCAAGTAGGATCCAGCATTTGCAAACAGTTTGGTTCAACCTGAGATACTAACCTGCAACAAAGTTGTTTTTTAATTGATGAATTTGAGAACAAAGACATAAATTGGACACAGTTGATAGCCATTTCAACTGTGGCATTGGGGCAAATCTTCATTTGAGGAAAAGGGAGGATGTGTCAGAGGCTCCCTTATGGAAGAAGGCATTATTGGAACAGATTCATCCTATCTCCACTTCGTGTAGAAACAGTATCTAAAGCAGTTATCTTTAGCCAAGGAGATGATCACTGTCCTACTCCAACTCGACCTGCATCTGCACAGGGTGAGGTTAACACTGCCAATGACCATGATAATCATCACTGCTCTCATTTTACTTAATATACCTGCTTTCTAGCTGGAGTTGGCAACACTGGCTTTGTACCACAGTTCTTACATCAGGGAAATGACCGACAAGAAACCCAACTTTCTAAGATATGTTCGGTTGTAGTGTCTTCATAAATTTCTGAACAAGCCAGAGAAAAGCAGCAGGAGACTAGTGGAATTTCCTGAAGGTGGTTGGGAGCCACATGTTAATGGGGACAGGTATTGAAACTGAGCTTCCAGCCCCGCATTAGTAATCTTGAGCACCCTATCTTCGGCCTGTTTTTCCATTGTTTGTGTTCTCCAACGTGAAATCTCAAAAACAGTAAGAGGGCCATATTGCTCTTAGTAAGTACAATATAGCTGTACGTTGTGCTAGTTGTGCAAGTACTTGGACCTTTTGTTAAACATGTAGTCTGTAAGCAGCTCATTTCAAGTAAGTATGCATGACAAAACCATAGAGGTGAAAAGGCAGCATGAAGTTTGTGTGCAACCTACAATATTGAACAGGAGTAATTAAGTTCTGTAATAGTAAATTTTCAACCTTGCACCTGCTAACTAATTGATTCAAGCTTTTAGCCCTGTGTCATTTAATATAATTGTCATATGTTCCTGCAGAAGGACTCTTGTTTTAATTTTACCATGCCTCTCCCTTTCCTTTTCTTTGCCCTGTCTTGCTCTCCCCATACTTAGAATACTGATAATGTTGGGGACAGCAGTGTGGCAGCTTTCTCTTCCTTTTAGCTTTTAAGTAACCAACTGTAATTTTTCTTTCTTGCTGAGTTGCTACCTCTCCTCTACTTGGTAATCCTTCTTTAACTTCCACCTTCGATTTCCTCTCCTCACCCTTGCCCCAAACAAATTCCAAACCTTCACATACTATTGCATAACCTGTAACTCTACCTTTCCCAGTTATACTCTTTTTTTTCCTCCTTGAGTCCATACTTTTTTTTCTTCTCTCCTTTATTGCTGGTCTCTTATCAGAATCTGTTCTCAGCCATGGCTCACTTCCCACTCACCCTAGTTAACCTGAAAACCGCAATTGGTATTGACTCACAAAGGAACATAGAAACGTAGAAGCTAGGAGCAGAGTAGGCCATTCAACTCCTCAAGCCTGTTCCGCCATTCCATATAAACTTAGAGATTTATAAAATCATAAAGGGCATAGATAGAGTTCTTAGGGTGGGGGAGTCCAAAACTAGAGAGCATAGGTTTAAGGTGAGAGGATAAAGATATGGAGGGGATCTGAGGTGTAACTTTTTTACGCAGAGGGTAATGAATGAATGGATGGAACTAGCTGCAAGAGGAAGTGCTAGAGATGGGTACAATTACAACATTTAAAAAGCATCTGGATGGGTATATGAATAGGAAGTGTTTAGAGACATATGGACCAAATGCTCGCAAATGGGACTAGGTCTGATTGGCATAGGTTGGACTGATCATCTGTGTCTGTGCTCTGTGACTCTACGTTCATGGCTGATCATTAAGCTCAATGCCCTAGGCTCACCCCCCCCACCACCAACACCACCACCACTCCCCATATCCCTTTATCCTACTAGCCACAAGAGCTATATCGACTTCCTCCTTGAAAACACACAATGTTGTAGTTTCAACCAGTTACTATAGTAGTAAATTCCTCAGGTTTACCACTTTCTGGGTAAAGAAATTTCTCCTCATCTCAGTCCTAATTGGTTTACCCTTATCCTTAAACTGTGACCCCCTGATTCTGGATTCCCCTCATCATTGGGAGTATCCTTCCTGCTCTAGCCTGTTTAGTGCTGGTAGAATTTTATAGGTTTCTGAGATTCCCCCTATCCAACTTCATTCTTCTAAACTTCAGTGAATACAATTTAAACCAGCTCAGTCTCTCCTCACACATCAGTCCTGCCACCCCAGGAATCAATTTGGTAAAACTTTGATGGAATACTTCTATAGCAAGAACATCCTTCTTCAGATGAGAAGACCAAAACTACACATAGCAGGAGAAGACCTTATAGCATTTTGAGTCTGCTCCACTATTCAATCAGTTCACGAATGTTGGATGGGGCGATCTAAGATTGTCCTAGTATGTATTCAACTCCTCTTTCTTGTCTGCCCCTATTACCCTCGATTCCCTATTTAAGATGTCACAGCTGATTATTCTTGGAAAAGCTTTGGAAATATAAATTATGATTTTGTTTGTTTGAGAACAATGTACCAGAAACAGTGAATCCATCTTAGCTTTTGAATGCCAAAGGAAATTACAAGACATTAAGTTGTTTACAGCATGCATGTTCTTGCTTTCAAACTTAGTCAGAAAAAATTGAAAAATGTTGAAGACATATAAATTTACTGTTTAAAAGAAACTTAATTTTAAACTAGCTTGAGATGGAGGATGTTCAACATAGAAATGGTTTTAAATAAGTTTACATTTTTTTTGTAATTTATATGACTTAATGAGCTGGGAAATGTGGATTGGACACGCCTATTTGAAGGGAAGTCCACATTTGATATGTGGAAGGCTTTCCAAGATAGGTTAAAGATAGGGCAGGATAGGCACGTTAAAGGTAACGGATAGGAAAGGCAAGATTTGTGAACCGTGGATGACAGGAGAAATCGTACGACTAGCCAAGCGGAAAAGGGAAGCGTATGTAAGGTCCAGGCAGCTAAGAACAGAATGGGTCCTGGAGGAATATTGGAAGAGTATTAAATGAGGAATCAAGCAGGCTAAAAGGGGTCATGCAAAAGCTTTAGCGAGCAGAATTAAGGAGAATCCCAAAGCATTTTATTCTTAAATAAGAAGCAAGCGGGTAACTAGAGAAAGGATTGAGCCACTCAAGGATAATGAAGGAAGGCTGTGTGTCAAACCTGAGAGAATGGGTGAGATTCTGAATGATTACCTTGCATCAATGCTCACTGAGGAGAGGAACAAGATGAATGTTGAGATGAGAGATAGAAGTTTGATTATTCAGGATCACGTTGACATAAGTAGGGAAGATGTGTTGGATAGGCTAGAGGTTATTAAGTGGACAAGTATCCAGGACCAGATGGAATCTATCCCAGGTTGCTGAGGGAGGCGAGAGAGGAAATAGCTGGGGCCCTGATAGATATCTTTGTGGCATCCATAAACACAGGTGAGGTGCTGGAGGACTCATGTTGTCTCCCTGTACAAGAAGGGTAATAGGGATATTCCCTACAGACCAGTGAGCCTGATGTCAGTGGTGGGAAAGTTGCTGGAGAAGGTACTGAGGGATAGGATCTATTTATATTTAGAAAAGAATGGGCTTATCAGTGATAGGCAACATGATTTTGTGTGGGGGAGATTGTGCCTTACCAACTTAATCGAGTTCTTGGTGGAGTGGGAGGGGGAGATGAAGTGTTGAGCCATGGGGTGGTTAGGTTGGTTGGTCCGGGTGTCCCAGAGGTGTTCTCTGAAATGTTCCGCAACCAACCCAACCACCCCGTGGCTCAACACTTCAACTCCCCCTCCCACTCCACCAAGGACATGCAGGTCCTTGGACTCCTCCATCACCAGACCATAGCAACACGACGGTTGGAGGAAGAGCACCTCATCTTCCGCCTAAGAACCCTCCAACCACAAGGGATGAACTCAGATTTCTTCAGTTTCCTCATTTCCCCTCCCCCCACCTTGTCAGTCAAATCCCTCAAACTCAGCACCGCCTTCCTAACCAGCAATCTTCTTCCTGACCTCTCCGCCCCCACCCCACTCCAGCCTATCACCCTCACCTTGACCTCCTTCCACCTATCGCATTTCCAACGCCCCTCCTCCCTACCTTTTATCTTAGCCTGCTGGACACACTTTCCTCATTCCTAAAGAAGGGCTTATGCCCGAAACGTCGATTTTCCTGTTCCTTGGATGCTGCCTGACCTGCTGCGCTTTTCCAGCAACACATTTTCAGCTCTGATCGCCAGCATCTGCAGTCCTCACTTTCTCCCAGTAGAGGTAGTACAGGCAAGCACGGTAAATTCATTTAAGATGCATCTGGACCGATGCATGAGTAGATGGGGAGTAGAGGAATTCAGATGCTTAGGAATTAGGCGACAGGTTTAGACAGAAGATTTGGATCAGCTCAGGCTTGGAGGGCCGAAGGGCCTGTTCCTGTACTGTAAATTATTTTTGTTCTTTGTTTAATTCTTGAAGTAGTAAGTACTCGGCTTCACAAAAAAAGTATGATTGAGAGAATGAACAGCATGTATTTTGAAGAATTTTGTTTGCTTTCTCAGTTTTCATTTTCATCACTGGTCGTTATTTCTGCCCATTTTTGATTTGTTAGATTTAATGTTCCATGTTCTTTAAAATGAGCTTTTAAGTACTGATTGGCTCAGATGTTTGAGTAAAGTGCAGGAAAGTTGTTTGCATTAACATTTAGCACCTGATGTATAATAGTAAAACCACTTCCCACCACTACATCAATCTTCCAGCAAATGGAAAGTATATAGAACGGATGCTGAATCTTTCCAATGCTTCAACTCTAATTTTATTCCATTGCATTAAGTTGGGAAAAGGGTGGGAAACAAGCACATACATATCCCCTGGCTGATGCGGTCATGTTTCTCTTGTGCTTCAAACAATAATGATAAATTGAATGTCTTATTCATCCACTATATATAAAATCATCATGCTTCATGTGGAATGTGGAAAGGTTGCATGCATAGAAACGGAAGGTAGTTAACTGCTGTTTTGGGTTCTGTCATTTTGGAATATTGGGCTATAACTATTGAGAAATCACCAAAATTAATGCATGCTGCTGGTTGTAGGTTTTATTCAGTAAATTATTGAATCTGAAATTTTTGGCACTCGTTTTCCTGACTTCTCTGGATGAATAAAGTTCACCTGGTAGAATGGAACTTGATTTTGAAATAATTTGAACCAGTACAAAACAATTCTAACTGTGTCTCTGCATTTTAAAAGATGGCTAAAAATACAAGTAATTGAAAAAGAATTCCACTTTGAAATCAATTTTGTGTTTAACTAACAGCATTTTTTAAAATCTGTTTTATCTGCTCAGGGACGAACACTCTTAATCTAGTTATTGTGATCTTTCTATTGTAAATTAGTTCTATGGGTTTGTTCCAGAAAATGGGTCTTCAGTGCATTCACACTACTGTACTAGCTTTCTATTCTGAATGGAAGTGGGCTTACTGCCTTCTACCTAACCTGTGTGAACAAAAAAAATAGCTTTACCTTTGTTAAAAAAAGGGACAAAATCAGAAACTGCTGGAAAAGCTTAGCAGGTTACTCAGCATCTGTGGAGAGAAATCAATTAACATTTCGGGTCCAGTGACCCTCCCTCAGAACTGATGGTAGCTGGGAAAATGTTTGTTAATATGCAGCAGATAGGATGAGGGAATGGGTTTAAGAGTAAATCATAGTGGGAATGGAGCCCACGTTTTTAAAAACTTTTAAAGAGTTTGCTTTTCCTGTGGTCTAGATTCAGGTTGTTACTAGAAAGAGCAGAGCTCCAGTCTTCAGTAGAAACAACAAGTATAACAGAAAAGCAGTTTGCCTCAGAGCGCTGTGAAGTTCATTAACCTGATGGCATTTTATCCTACATTTCTTTGAAATTTGAGCAGTTAGATCTGATCAGTATGGCATGTGTTTATGAAGCTTTATTATTGACTAGCAAGCTTAAGTCAATGTCCAAACCAAACTACATATTTTGCTGACACTGCAGTCAGAACTTGAACTTGAATTTTTTTTTAAATTGACTCCTCTCAAATCCACAGACTGGTCTGGCCCATGTACTGATTCCCAATTAGCCTCCGTACTGGCCTGGAAAGCCATTTGGTTAGAGCATCATCATATGCCAAGAATAAAATGTTGAAATGATTAAACACCTTTTTTTGTGTTGCAATTCGATTGTATTTTTTTTAAAAAACAGTCTGTTTCTTCCTATTTTTTCCAGGTATGATTATCGTGAAATGTTACACAATTCCACTTTCTGTTTGGTTCCACGTGGCCGTAGATTGGGATCTTTCCGGTTTCTGGAGGCTTTACAGGTAATTCATGAATGGCACATATAGATGATGCTGTGCCACATAATCTTGAGCTGAAAAATATATAGCTGACACTTTTGTGTATATTTACCTCGTTTGCATGAGTAATAACAATTTGCTGTTTACTCATTACTGTTTGTCAAAGCTGCATGGCGTAGGTTTGTTCTTCTGTTTCCTGTAATTGTGACTGCACTTCAACAGAACTTCTCGTCGTAAAGTGCTTTGGGATACTGTCATTGTGAGAAATGCTATTTTATTGCAGGTATTTCTTTACTGTCTGGAAATACTTGCATTCAGGGTCCCATTGGATAAGATATAAAGGCAAAGGCCAATTCTAATCCTTTTGCACTGGTTCAAAACTTCAACCAGACTAAGTGTGCATAACCTTTTATAAGCAGGTAAGGTCCTAAGGAGTGTTGTTGAACAAAGAGATCTTGGAGTGCAGGTTCATAGCTCCTTGAAAGTGGAGTTGCAGGTAGATAGGATAGTGAAGAAACCATTTGGTATGCTTTCCTTTATTGATCAGAGTATCGAGTACGGATTGGGCGGTCATGTTGCAGCTGCACAGGACATTTGTAAGGCCACTTTTGGAATATTGCATGCTGTAGTGGTCTCCTTCCTATTGGAAGTGAAACTTGAAAGGGTTCAGAAAAGATTTACAAGAATATTGCCAGGCTTGGAGGATTTGAGCTATAGGGAGAGGTTGAATAGGCTGTTTTCCCTGGAGTGTTGGAGGCTGAGGGGTGATCTTATAGAGGTTTATAAAATCATGAGGGGCATGGATAGGATGAATAGACAAAATCTTTTCCCTGGGGTAGAGTCATCCAGAACTAGAGGGCATAGGTTTAGAGTGAGAGGGGAAAGATATAAAAGAGATCTAAGAGGCAACTTTTTCACAAAGAGGGTGATACGTGTATGGAATGAGCTGCCAGAGAAAGTGGTGGAGGCTAGTACAATTGCAACATTTAAAAGGCATCTAGATGGGTATATGAATAGGAAAGATTTGCAGGGAAATGGGCTGGGTGCTGGCAAGTGGGACTAGATTAGATTGGGATAGCTGGTCAGGATGGATGAGTTGGATTGAAGGGTCTATTTACATGCTGTACATCTCTATGACTCTAAGTAATCTTCTCAAATAGAGCCTTGCAGTGTATAACTGTGATCCCGACGTCTAGCTGTCCAGTCCTCAAACTCAGTCTTGAGGCTATTTATTCTTGTTTTATATTACCTGTATTATCCTATTTGAGTTTTTTCAGAAATAACTTTTTTTTCACAAATAAATCATAAATTAAATGCACGGCGTTCTGTTTCAACATTTTGTGATCCAAGTTAATGACAATATAGATTTAAACTTAACTCATGGCCTCTGAAATTCCCCAATACACATTCATGCAACCGACTAAGATAAAAAGTATGGGACACCTACAGTACTGGATTGGATGAGTTCAGATATGACGTTATTCCAATGAAGTCTGACCACCGTTAGTGTAGTAGAGGACCTCAAGTGAGCTGAAGTGATTTCTAAATTATTCTGGCGCCACATATTTCTTACTTTTTTTTTAAACTTCTGAGCATGAAATACTTGAAATAGTGATTAGCAAAGCTAAATAAAGGATACTTCAGTCAATTTTAAGTTTCATATTTATATCCGGTTGGCATCAGTTCTGTACAGTTTAGGTTCTGGGTGAAACGCAGCCTATTAAAGACTAGTGAATGAATAATAAAGCTAGTACAGTTCAGATATTCCCTTGGGTAACCAGTATTGTATCATGAGATAGCATCTTTTGGTGCTCTAGATTAATTGATTACTTAGTGCATGTAAGGTATGGCTAACAGTACTTGGTCTTGGCAATAGAAAGGCATTGAACCAGTGAAAAGTTATGGCAGTCAATTTGTAATGAATCAAAGTCAGTTGTACACTTCGAACTTCTTTGTTAAAACAGCCTACTTTCTGCTTATTCTATGTTGAGCGGCAGGCCATAGATGGTTTATAGTGGCTTTTTTAATGTTAACTCTTAGACTATTTCTGAATTCTACCCTTCTGCTTCAATCTCCATGGTAAATCCCCTAATCTCTGTTACTTGTCCCTTTCTACATTCAATAATTAATGGGGAATATTGTTTTGTTAATACTAAACATTAGAATTAAATATTTATGGTATAAACGAGACACAGAACCACAATGGGATATTTAACCATGGTCTTTTATTTCTTTGCTAAATACCCCATAGTGTTATTGGAAGATGATCAGGCTGTTTTTCCTTACCTTAATCAAATTAACCAAAGCAGTTTAATAAGTACTGATTCAACGTGTAATTCATCACCATTGCTGTTGTGGGGCCTTTGTGTTAGGTTGGGTGTCATATTTCCTTACATAAGTGATTTTACTTCAAAATAATACATTAGCTGAAAAGCACTTTGGTATATATTTCCAATGTCAGAAGGCACAATATACAAACAAGTTTTTACTCTCAAGATGATAACTAAATATTTTCACAAATTAATTGAGCATTCAGTAAGGAAGTGTGAACATTGTTTTTACCTCCAAGAAATGGAGCTAAGTGAATATGCATTAAAATAAGTGTCTCAGCCAAAATTCTGACAGCACAGAGTTCTCCATCACAGCAGCTTTGGTATTGGGAAATGTGAGGGTAGTGAGGAAGAGAGTGAGAAGTACCTTACTGGGCAACAACAACATCAGGAATCTTGCTCCTCAATTGCACTCAAATCCTAAGTGTTGGTTTCAAACTATCAGTTTGTATGCAAGATGGCACAGCATCATATTTATTTTATTTTCTTCTTTAATAAAAGCTAATAGCTGGTGTTCATTTAACTGATGCAAAATCCCACAAATGAAAGCAACTGTTTAAAAACCGTAAGTGGTATAAAATGATCACAATTAGAAACTTGTAAACCTTTGTCATTTTGTTCCATTTTGTCTTTTGTTTTACAGAACTGTATTTTCATTTGTTTAGTCATGCAAGTCATGGAATTTGTTAATGATTTGTTCAGTGGCAATCTTTAGAGCTTTTACCTGATGGTTAATAAATTATCAAAATGTGTGCATTTTTAATATTGAATATCTTGTGACTTTTCTTTTTGCATAACATTGAGTAAAAATGTGCAGCTCTTCTGCGTTAAATGTTTATGTTCAAGCAGTGAATCTGTTACTTCCATATTTTGTCCTCCATAAAAGGTTTATCAAATAAGAAGGAAAAAGAAATACAATATTTAAGTCCATTCTGAAGAAGAATCATATTGGATTCAAAATATTGACCCTGTTTCTATTTCTACCAGGCTCACTGAGTTTTTCCAGCACTTCTAGTACTTCACTTTTAGATTAGATTAGATACCCTACAGTATGGAAACAGGCCCTTCGGCCCAACAATATGTATATATTATATGTATATTACACAGGCTGGTTTGTGAAAATGTTCCCATGTCTAAAATCTCACTGTAGATGCTATATTTCGTTAAAAGTTTGCATCCTTATTTAGATATTTTTATCTTTGACCTATATTTGTACATATTCTATTATAACTATCACAGGCTGCATGTATTCCAGTGATGCTAAGTAATGGATGGGAGCTGCCATTTTCAGAAGTAATTGACTGGAACCAAGCTATTGTCGTTGGGGATGAAAGGTTATTGCTGCAGGTAGGAGAATTATATTTAACAATATGGATTTAGCTCTGTCGTCATTCATATTTTAAAAATTAATGTTCAACCATTTTGAACAGGAAAAGAGAGAAACTATAGGCAAATGTACATTGTTTCCAAATTTTTATTTATATCATCAATGATTGTATAGCAAAATGTTGAATTCAAAAGACCTATAGCCTGTTCTTCAGTCCCATAATGACAAAATTCTGGGGTCTATATCTGCCTCATGTTGAAAGAACCTTATAATTTACATGAATGTCTCAACATCAGAACAGGTGAGGAAGATCAGCAAGGTTCCAGAGCATTATCTGATTGTCCTTGCTGAACCATTACTGGGGCTCAACTGGATGAACTGATGGTGAAATTGCCTGAGTTCATAGATGAAAAACAGGCCCTTGGTTGAGCAACTAGATGGATTCTCTATTTGTAGAAGCATTGTCGAGCAAGTTTCACAGGCACAGCTTATTAAAACAGTTTGAAGTCAAGGAAACGTTTGGAGAACTAGCATGTAGATAAGGAAAAGTTCTGTTGTAGCACTGGCAGTGAGTAATCAATATGTTACATATTTTCAAAAGGAGAGCCAGGAACTTGGGCAATTACAGACCAATTAATTTGGGGAAGGTTTTAGATTTTAAATGTGAAATTAATTATTTAAATATAGAAAATCATTAAAAGTGCTTTGTGCAAATTTCAGAAAGAAAGTTGTACTTGAACAACTCATGGAACACAGGAACAAGAGTTTACCATTCTGCCCCTCAAGTCGCCTTCATAATTCTAAACCATAGCTGACCTACCTGAATGCTGCATTCCCATGCTATTCCCATATCTTATTGATATTAGTAACAGAAAATCCATCAATCTGTCTTGAATTTTTTTAAATTAACTTCCACTATGTTGTGGCATTAGTCAAAATAGTAATCTATCTGTTGAACCTCTGCTGCAGTCTCTCTATCAGAAGTCAATGGGACTTCTTTAGTCAATGGGACCAGAACTGCGCGCACAATCCCTGATGAGGTCTCACAAGTATTCTACACATTTGAATTAAGACTTCTTTGCTCTTGTACTCTCATCCTCATATGATAAAGGATAGCATACCATTTGCTTACAAATTGTTTGGTGCATCTGCATGCTAACTGTCAGTAGTTAAAATAAGGATACTTGAGTCTCTTTGGGCATTGACATTTTCCAGTCACTTGTCATTTGAGAAATAGTTTGCTGCTTTTTTCTTCCTACCAAAATAGGTAACTCTTACTTATCCACGTTATATTTAATCTATATGCTTTTGCACATTAAATCAACCTGTTTAAATCACCTTGAAAACCTCTTTGCATTCTCTTAGTGCTCATTCGCATCAAGTTATGTATCATGTAAATTATTACAATGACCTCCCACATCCAAGTCATTGTTTTGGATTTGGACCAGCTGGGCCCCAAGCACTCATCCTTGACATACTCCACTGGTTACACCCTGCCAACCTGAGAGTGACTTATTTATTCCTATTTGCTTTCTGCCTGTTACCCAATCCTCAATCCGTGTGAGTATGTTACCCCTAATCCCATGGGCTTCAATTTTGTTTACTAACCTACTGTGGGGGAATTTATCAAAATCAACTATCATCCTCAAAAAATTATCAGATTTGTTAAACCTATTTTCCCATTCCCACTCTGTGGAGACAATTATTTTGTAAATATCCAGTAACTGGATCCTTTATATTTAAAAAAATCCAAAAGAACTGCAGATGCTGTAAATCAGAAACTAAAACAGAAATTGCTGGAAGAGCTCAGAAGGTCTCGCAACATCTGAGGAAAGAAATCCATTATCATTTCAGGTCAAGTGACCCTTCCTCAGAATTGATAGTAGCTAGGAAAACATTGATTTATATATATAGAAGTGGGGGGGGGGGGGGGGGTTTGAGTGTGTAATGAGTAAACGATAGCTGGGGATAAAGTCCAAAGAGAGAGAACAACATTTGGACAGACAAAGGAGTGTCCAGCTATTCTTCTGGCCAGCATTTATTGTCCATCACTAATTGTCCAGACGGCAGTAATGAACCAACAATTTTGCTATCAGTCTGATGTTGCATATAGGCCAAACCATGTAAAGACATCAGTGAACCAGATAGGATTTTCTGACAATCAGCAATGGATTCAAGGTCGCCATTAGACTCTTTAATTCCAGATTTGAATTATTGAATTCAAATTCCACCATTAGCCATGGTGGGATTTGTATCCAGGTCCCAGAACATTATCTAAGTTTCTGGATTAATAGTCTGATGATAGTATCACTAAGTCATTACCTCCTCCTTGAAATGCAGTTTAAGCAAATCTCAGGAAATTTGACAAGATCGAAGACCGAGCAGCCAGCCTAATTTGCACAGAGTCCACTTCCACTCCCTCTACCATGTCCCTACAGGATGCTCTGCAGTAACTCATCAAAGCTCCTTCAATAGTGCATTCCACAACCTTCATTATCCAGAAAAGCAAAGGCATCAGATATGTGGAAACATCACCACCTGCAAATGCCCCTTGAAGTCTCATTCTAAATTAAATTTTATAGGCGTTATTTCTTTGTTGTTCATTCAAAGTCTTGCAATACTCCCTTATAGCAATGTTGGGTGTATGCATAACACTCAGACTGCAGCAGTTCATGATGGTGGTTCATTACCATCTTATTGAGGGTAATTCTGCAAGAGTTTTAATGCTAGTCTGGCCAACAATGTTAACAAAATTGCTTCCCATGAACAAATAAACAGGAAAATGCATTAATTATTCTCATGTATGATGAGATTTGCAAGACAACACCAAAATAGGAGGCATGTTACAAATAACCAAAGGAAATCCTATAAAGCACAAATAGGATTGTGGAATACATGCAAATACATAAAGGAAATACAACTGTCAGTAAGTGAGATGGTACATTTTGACTTCTCAATAATAAATATTAGCAATGGTATTAGGCAGATTCGTGAAGGTGCTTCTTCTATTAGTCAAATCAATATATTGCAGGGAGATTTAAACTTTTAATTTATGAAATGTTGGTGTATGATATGTTTGAACAGGATGTTTCTCGTGGTTTAGATTTGAATTGAAAATTGTTTGAATTAGCCAAAATTTGTCATTGCCCTAATATATAAAGAATAATTTTTTATGTCTTTCTCCATTTCCAAACTGATTTCAAATTCGAAGATTACTTCATTTTTTCTGATGATTTATAAAATATTATGTGAATTAAAATGTGAATGAACTTTTGTTGCATTCTTCTCATGTTATAAATTAAAAATGGTATTGATTTCCCAAAAAAAGGCCAAAATCTTACAGTCAGTATCAATGCTGCATGCATTGACAATGTCTGAAAACACTTCTACAGCCAAACCCTTTACAATTGTTCAACCATTATCTATGGATCCTGGCTGAAGAGTTGAAGGGTCAGTGCAACCTCTTCAGGGGAAGGTCATTAGGCGTAAGAAGAAATAGAACAAGGGAGGATTTGCCTCTTTTTCACAACTGTAGCTACCATATCCAGATAAGTTTTTAAAGTTCTAAAGGTCTTTCAGTTCATGAATGCATGAGTGGGTAGTTGGGTTTGTGTGGGGAGGGGATTAGTCTCTTCCGATGTATGTTTGCTTGAGAAAGGTACAGTGTAATTGGGCCTGCAATTTTGTTCTGGAGACTAGATTTGAATACTGCCATGGCAGATGGTGAAATTTGAATTAAATAAAAAAATCTGAAATTGAGAGTCTAATGCTGTCCATGAATTCATTGTTAATTGTCAAAAAAAACCTCTTCTGGCTCACTAATGTCCTTGAGGAAAAGAAACTGCCATCCTTTCTGGTCTGACCTACATATGACACCAGACCACAGCAATGTGGTTGACTCTTAGCTACTCTCTGGGCAACTAGGGATGAGTAATAAATGCTGGCCCAGCTGGTGACACTTTCATCCCGTGAATGCATTTAAAGAAAACAAGTTTTCTTGTCATGTTAATTGACATTTTAGCCCTCTTGGTGAGTGTCATATCCAACGTTTGCCCCATCTTATCGAGTGTTATTCTTAAAGCAACTCACCAAAGTGGGAGATCCTGGAATAAACTGGCAACGCTGGCATCAATACCATCCTTACGATCATTGTATATGTAGACAAACATTCAGCTTGCCCTGCCTAGTTCCTGACATTTGCCTGCGCATAGCTGACAAAAGTGAAATCGACACTCACTTTGTAGGCACGGTCTTGGAGTTCCTGCTGGGTGGGGTGGTGGAGAGGCTGGACTTTCTGTTCCTCCAGAACCAGCAGTGGAAGCCACAACATCAGACCATATCAGCCTGGTCTGAGATTACTACCTTGGATGCAGCTGTCTCAGTCACTTCAGTGAATGTCCAGTAATCGAAGAAGGACAGTGCCCTTCTTTACTCTGCCAACTTAAGTGACACCTCACACTCACTATCTCTGCGACGACACCAATCTTCCACCAAGTCTTGACATCAAGATGAGCCTCCCATCTTAACGAATTCTACCACTTGCCTCACCAAACTGCACATCCCTCCGAGCATAAGCATCTGTAGCCTCGCAGGTCATAGGCTTGTGCTTTAACAGGGCAGAGGGCCAAAATGCTGACCAGGCTATTTTATTTAGAGGGGAAAATGACTCCTAGTTTTTCTAAAAAGCCAGAAAAAAAAAAAGCATTCTCAGAAACCAGTTGTTTGCAAATTCAGCTTGTGGCAGGAGATAGCAATTCTCTCCTGAAAGCAGAGTGAAGCCGAGTACTGGTTCAGGAATGTTCCTTTGATAGAGATGTACCTGCAGAGCAAGCTAGTTATGGGACTAGAATTGATGGGAATGATGCAAAGCTTACATAGGACTTTTAATCAGATAGTGACTGAGCTTGTTGTAAGGCGATATCTTCAAAGAGGGGGTCAGCACAGTCCAAAGATGTTGGCAAGGCTGAAGGGATTAAGCAAGGTTCAATGTAGATGCAGAGAGCTAAAATAATCCCAAAGATCCCACAGAAGGTAATAAAGCTTGCACAGATTAAGGGGGCTAAAGCAAAGGGCAGAGCCAGAGGAAAGTAAAGATATTGGAACAGAAGCAGCAGGGGTATGGTTGCCAAAGGGAATAGAATAGAATCACTCCAGAATGGAAGCAGGCCATTCAGCCCATTTGAATTTATACCGACCCTCTGAAGAGCATCCCACCCAGGACCTATCCCTATACCCCTGCGGTTTCCACAGCTAATCCATCTAGCCTACATATCCCTGGCCACTATTGGCAATTTAGAATGGCAAATCTACCTAACTTGCACATATTTGGACTAAGGAGGAAACTGGAGCATCCAGAGGAAACCTACGCAGACACTGAGAAAATGTGCAAATTCCACATAGTCGCACATGGGGTGGAATCAAACCCAGCACTGTGAGGCAGCATTGTCAACCACTGAGCCACCATGCTGCACCTTTTTTAAAACTGTACTCATTTTGAGGCAATGAGAGAGTCTGATAACCTCATTATACTTTGGTGGAATGACCTTCGATGGTCTTTCCTCACTGTGCCTTGGCAGCAGTTGCCCCAAGTTTTTAGTGTGTCCCTCAGCATGTAGTCTTGGGAGCATTCCTCCAAGATTGAAATGGGGCCAGGAAAGGTACCAAGCAGGCAAATTTCCCCTTGATGGTGTGAGTCAGGCAGCTGGAGCAGTCAGACTTGTATCCATGTAAGTGCTCTGACTATCAGTAACTAGTAGTGTTCATGGACAGGAAAATCTCCCAGTCCATGAATATGCAGACAATCTGTGACCACATCAGTCAGATAATGTAAACTGCATACATTATCGAGAGAGCTGTCATGTTCCCTAAATTCTGGGGCACCCACAGATGTCTGCATCTGACAAACCCTGAAATGAACCAACAGACTGACACCAACTAAAAAGTACAATGTTGCTCATACTTCCATTTGGGCTGTAGTAGAGCAGTCTCCTGAAAATGTGATTTGGATGCCTCTGCCTGAGGCAGTACTGTGCAATATAATCCCGAGACAGTGTGGCTCTCATCCTGGTTGTTTGCTGTGCCCTCCACAAATTGCACTGACGAAAGGAGTTTCTTGGCAAGGAAAGGATCAAGAAGTGAGGGGTTAAATTTGAGGAGGAAGCTAATGTTGAGATAGCCCAGGAGACCCCTCACAGACACCAATATAAGAGGGAATGATTAGACGAGCCAGAGTCACCTGAAAACCTCATAGCCACACACTTCCAGGACCTAAACCAATATACATACTTCCTTTACTGTTTTGTTTGTTGTGGACCATCTTGGAGGCCACTGTGTCTGCTATTTGACATGTCTCATTGATGAGAAATATTTATTTTGCAATAAATTGTTTGGAGTAAAAGTTCTATCTGCTTGAGAAAGGAAACTTTGAGAGATCTCTAGGCTCTGTTGCAACTGTGCACACCTGAATTGTTACACAGTGGATACTTCAGTGCATACCAGAAGACTCTTGTGGCCTAGTGTAGTATCCCTACCCTTGGACCAAGAGACCAGAGTTCAAATCCCATCTTCTCCAGAGGTGTGTAATAAAATCTCTGAACAGGTTGATTAGAAAAATAGGTCAGTGAATACCAAAGGCTGAGATATTCTGGAACATCTGTTCATCAAAGGGAATGGGGGAGCATTTAACCTTAAGGCTTTTGACATCTGTGAAGTCCTACTTGATGTTAATACTCCCACTATACCTTCTTCTTACAGTCCTGTGGAGTGTTGGGATTGTACACTGTATAGTCCAACAGCTGCTGAGAGTACGTTGAGATGGACAAATGCTGACACCTTTTCCAATAAGAGACATCTAACCACTGCTGCTTGTGACGTTACTAACACTGAATCCCCCACTATCAGCCTCCTGAAAGTTACCATTGACAAAAATCTCAACTGGAATCACCAGATAAACACAATGGCTAAAAGAGCAGGTCAGAGGCTTGGAATACTGTGGTGGATAACTCGCTTCCTGACTCCCCACTTGCCTGAATAAATGCATCTCCAACTTCAGTCAAGAAGCTTGATGCCATCCAGGACAATGCAACACACTTGATTGGCACCACATCTCCAAAGCTCAATATCAGCAGTGTGTACCATCTGCAACATGTACTGCAGAAATTCACCAAAGATCCTGAAATAATGCCTTGTAAACCTACGATCACTTCTATCTAGAACAATAAGGGTAGGAGCACCACCACCTGCAAGTTGCCCTCCAAATCACTTGCCTTCCTGACTTTGAAATTAAATTAGATGAGAATCCCTACAGTGTGAAAACAGGCCCTTCGCCCCACAAGTCCACACCGACCCTCCAGAGTAACCCACCCAGACCCATTTCCCTCTGACTATTTCACTTAACACTATGGTCAATTTAGCATGGACAATTCACCTGACCTGCACATTTCTGGACTGAGAGGAAACCGGAGCATCCAGAGGAAACCCACACAGACTCTGAGAGAATGTGCAAACTCCACACAAAGTCGCCCAAGGCTGGAATCAAACCCGGGTCCCTGGCGCTGTGAGGCAGCAGTGCTACCCACTGAGCCACTGTGTTGCCCCGAAATATATTGCCATTTCTTCACTGTCTCAAGGTCAGACCCTGGAATTCCCTCCCTAAGGGCATTGTGGGTCAATGGACTGCAGCGGTTGAAGAAGCTCACCACCTTTCAAAGGCAACCACGGACAAGCAATAAATGCTGGCCCAGCCAAGGGTACCTTGGTCTCACAAATGAATAAAGTAAGAACACTGTCTAACTCCTCTGGAAACCATTCAGTGTTTGGCCTCAACTGCTTTCTGTGGCAGAGAATTCCACAGGTTCACCACGCTCTGGATGAAGAAATGTCTCCTCAGCTCAATGCTAAATGACCTATCCCATTTCCTTAGACGATGGCCATGGGTTCTGGACTTCGCAGTCTTTGAGAGCATCCTTCCTGCATTTGTATTGCCTTATGTGTCGTTCTAATTACAGATCTAACTTGCGTATAGCTGTTGCATGACTGTCTTGCAAATTCACTAGTGTAGTTATGTTAATTGGCAGATTTTCTCACTGACCTGGAGGTTTATTCATCAATTAGAATGTTTAAATGATTAGCACACATTTTCTGCATTGGTTATTGTTCATTGTCTTGTCTTACAGATACCTTCAACAATAAGGTCTATTAACCATGACAAAATCCTAGCACTTAAGCAACAGACACAATTCTTATGGGAAGCATATTTTTCTTCAGTTGAGAGAATAGTATTGACTACATTAGAAGTGAGTATGACATGGGTTTAACATATGCCAATTTATCCTTTAATCCAACAATGAAATCTGTTCTATACTTTTCTAGTTGTTAGTAATAAAGTTTCTGCATGCTTAACTAGTTCTAAATAACTTTGTATTTTTTTGAGGGTGTTAATTTGGAAAATTATTTAACTCTAAGATTTCAGCATAAAATAGACATGTTATCTGCAATTGATTTTTTTAGATTAATTTCTGCTTATTATGACAAAATTGTGACGAATGAAGTTTTGACTTAACCAGTGTAAATGTAATGTAAATAGTAAATGTAGAAAGCCTATCCAACATCATTTCCTGGAATATCACTACAAAATACAAATAATTGAAAGCTTAGATTTAGTGTGAGATGGCAGGGATGTAAGAATAATGATATTATACTCCACTTAAATTTGAAACTGCATTGATGCTATAAACAGCCCTTCCAAACTTTACTCAAGTGGATTTGACAGCACTTATTCTTCAAGGCCATGTGACAAGCACATGCTTAGAAAAACTTTTGGTGTGAATTCTTTATAGTTAAAATCATAATGTAAGGAGTTAAAATTGGATAGGCAATGTAATTCTCAACAGAAAGTTCATTACCTCAGATCCAAACAGGCTGGCTATGAGGGTTTCACAGGGTGAATGTTTGAGACAATCCTATTGTTTAACCAATGTGTAAATTAATCTTTCCTTGTGCAGGACCCTAAATATTCTTTGCAGGGACATCAGTTATCAATTTGTAGTTTCAGTCTCAGATATTATACTTGCTGTTCACAATGTAGCAGTCTTCACAGTGGGAAGACGAAATGCAGATTGGTTGAGTGCTGTGTGGAACACTTCATTCAGACTGCATGCATTACATTAATCTTCCAACCACCAGTCATATTAATTTGCCACTCCAGCATCTAATGAAGCTGAAAGTGCAACACCTCTATCAGTGATTCAGCATAGACTGCTTTTTTTTAAAAATAGCAACTGTTGGTAATGGATTCTACTGTTGCCATTTACACCACCTCTAGATTAATTAGTAGTTTCTTGTTTTATTGTCAGTCGTGTTCACCTCACACCATCATCCCATTTGTCACTTAATCACTCCTATTTTCCATTTAATCACAGACATTTCCATTTGTTTTTATTCCCCACACAGCTACCACTTTCCGAATTTCTACTTACTTAAAACTTGATGTTTCTTAACCTCTTACCAGATCTGGTGAAAGATCATCGATCTGAAGCATTAACTTTGCTTCACTTTCCACAGTGATGTCTGATGTGCTGAGTATTTCCAATGTTTTCTGTTCTTGGATGTAGGTTTGCTCGCTGAGCTGGAAGGTTCATTTTCAGATGTTTCATCACCATACTTGGTAACATCTTCAGCGAGCCTCCAAATGAAGCACTGGTGGTATAGCCTGCTTTCTATTTATATGTTTGAGTTTCCTTGGATTCCAATGAAACTCAAACACATAAATAGAAAGTGGGTTATGCCACCAGTGCTTCCTGTGGAGGCTTATTGAAGATTTTACCTCGTATGGTGATGAAACGTCTGAAAACGAACCTTCCAGCTCAGCAAGCAAACATACATCCTCAACCTACACTACAAATCTTCTCACTAAGTTTTCTGTTCTTAGTGCAGGTGCTGGAAATCTGAAATATCTTGCTTTTGTTAGCTCATCTAGATGACTGGCATTATTATATTTAATCCAAGGCTGGATTAGTGCAGTAGTGAAAGACAATTGCTCACTGCAGTCATCTTCTAGCCTAACCAGGATTGTATGCATCCCTTATAATCATAAAGAAATAAAGTCTCTATAATTGGATAGCAATCAACAGTGAGGAACGCGGTTTATCTTTCAGTTTACCCTCACCCCAAATTTTTACCTTCTAATTATTTCGCTAGCTAAAATAAATAATTTATTTAAATATACTGGGAATAGAGTCTGGAAATTTCTGGTTTAGTTTGACTTTGTGTTTTGCTTATTAGACTGTTAAAACAAATTGCATAATAGCCTATATTGGGGGTGGCATTATACCTCAGTGGTTAACATTGCTAGCTCATAGTGTCAGGGATTCGTTCAAGATTCCCACCTTGGGCGACTGTGGAATTTGCACATTTTCCCTATGTCTGCGTGTGTTTCCTCTGGGTGCTCTGGTTTCCTCTCTCAATCCAAAATTGTGCAGATTAGGTGGATTGGCCATGGTAAATTGCCTGTAGTGTCCAGGGATATTTTGGCTAGGTGGATTAGACATGAGAAATGTAGAGTGACAGGGTGGGGAGGTGCATCTGTGTGGGATGCTCTTCAGAGGGGCAGTGTGGAATCGATGGGTCGAATTACCTGCTTCCATGCTTATAGGGATTCTATGATTCTATCTTGAAACACAGGATTAAGTTGTATCATGGCAAAAGTGAAAGCTCATTGCCTCCTAAATTGTTATTTTTGCTACTTTACTGTAGATTTAATTGTGGTACTCTTAGTGTACTTTTAGCTTTCATTAAGTAAACTATGATCTTCAAACATGTATAAGTATGATGTTGCAATATTTACTGTACTTGCTTTGAAGTTAAGTATATTTGTGTAAGCATAATCTATGCGCTTTATATGGAGTTGTTCTGGAAACTAAATAAGCAGGAACTGGCAAATGGATTTTGCAAAATATGTCGCCATTAATTCTATTTGTTTGGGAATTATGCATCCCCATAGTCATTGGGTCAGAAAATGGTAGAATTGCTAACGATGTATCTTTTTGATAGATAATTCAAGATCGAATTCTTAACCATATATCTCGCAATGGTTTAATTTGGAATAAACCTCCAGGGGGATTATTTAGTCAACCACAGTATTCAACGCATCTAGGAGATTTTCCTTTTTATTATTCTTATTTAGGTAAGTAGAATGCAAAATAATTCAGGCTGAAATGCAAGTATTCATGAATCGTAATATGCTGGTAACTTTTCATATGTTGAATCCTTTTCTTATACAAAGTATATTGACATCACATTTATGTATTTGCAACACAAGGCTTTAGCTATAAGTTACAAACAAAACAAGATTTAATCTCATTGTTAGATTGCTTCCTTGTATGGAAATGGTAGGGATTGCAAGCATGCCAACCTGAAATTTCACTGCTGACTGATTCTGTGCTGATATAGTTGTGGAAGAATTTTATGAATGCAATAATAATTTCAGTAGTAGTCTTTAGTTTTTGATTTTTGATATTGGATACAACCCAACTTGTGGGTCAGCATTTATTGCCAAATATTTATTGACTCACATTTTTGGAATGACCATTGTAAAGTTGGATTCCTCCTCCTCCTGTTTTTTTCAAATGAATCTGCAATAATGCAGATTGTGATTTTAATACAATTTGCTTTTTCATAGTTGTATTTAACAAATTTCAATTGAAAATACCATTTAGTGCACACATTACCATTGATTTTCAACTATTTATGGTGTGGAAAAGATACTATGTTAATTGCATATTCGCTCAAATTACTGATGATTTGCACTACTATACATTACCCTTGTAAAAACAGTAACTCGTTGCCAACCACCACCTGACTTTCGAGAAATTGTTGCATTTGTCATTACTTAAGAACTATACATGGCCCAGAAAGTTAAGGCTGATCCCTCACAACAGGAGAACTCCTGTAATATTGATAGAACATAGAAAAATACAGCACAGGAACAGGCCCTTCTGTCCACCAAGCCTGTGTCTACCATTATGCCATTCTAAACAAATCCTGTATGCCTGCACTTGGTCTGCATTCCCTGCCCATATGCCTGTCAAACTTTGCTATCAAGTCTACTTCTATCAACTTCCCTGGCAGCATGTTCCAGGCTCCTACAACCCTCTATGTAAAAACTGAAACTTGTCTTGCACATCTCCTTTAAACTTAACCCCCTAACCTTAAGCCTATGCCTCCTAGTCGTTGACATTTCCATCCTGGGAAAAAGAACTCCAACTGCACACCTTTCCATGCCCCTCATAATTTTATATATATATCTGTCAGGTCGCCTCCTCAGCTTCTGATGCTGTCATATTAATAGTCAAGTTTGTCTGACTTCTCCTTATAGCTAATTACATTCTAATCCAGGCAACATCCTGTTAAACTATGTTTGCACATTGTCCAAAGATTCTACATCCTATAATTTCGCAACGAGAACTGCACACAATGCTCCAGATGAAGCCTAGCTAAAATTTTATACAACTGCAATATGACTTGCCAACTTACTAAGAAAGGCAAACAAGCTGTATGTTTTCTTTACCACCTGATCCACTTGTGTTCCTACTTTCAGGGAGCTATAGACTTGCACCCCACGATCCTTCTGTATATTAGTATTCCTTAAGGGTCCTGCTAATTACTGTTGCATATGACCTTCCAACTGCATCTCCACACAATTGTCCGGATTAAACCCTATCTCTATTTTCCGACCCAATTTTTCAGCTGATTTATATTCTGCTTTGGTAAGCTTCCTTACTATCCGGAATTCCACAAATTTTAGTCTTGTTAATAAGCCTACTAATCAGACCATCAACATTTTCATCCAGATCATTTACATATATTATAAATAACAGGTGTTTATGTTCTTGCAAGTTCACAGACTTTTTTCTGGCTCACAAAATCAATATTTAAAATTTTGGAGTTTCATTCCTGCAGATAATAAATTCAGTATTTTCCCTTCTTTCTGTATCTTGCTCAAAATCAGTTTTTATTTACTTCTATTTGTTTCTTGTACCCAATTTTCCTTTGCTTTCTTCTCTAATATTCTTGTTTCATTCTCAGTCATATAATAACAACACTTATTTCACCAGGGCCAAATTGACCTTCCACACTTACCAGCTCCACTGTCAGCAATTCGCAGTGCACAAAGTTTTCTTTTCAGCTGATGCTGAGGGAAACCAGTGTAACTAATGGAACATATCATGAGTGTCTCGGCTCAAATGTGGGATTTGTATTAGAATCCTGATTGTGAATGGTAGTATGTTTTTTCGCCTAGTTTTAGTGAGCTGTAGTATATATTGTCAAATGCACTGCCTGCTTAAGTAACTGTCTTAAATTTCTTTCCGAGTGTCAGCAGCTTAAATTATCTGAATAGTTTTGATCTTTAACCTTTTCCTATGTTTTTGGTTTCAGGTATAAAGCCTTCATCTAAGTTTACTGCGGTTATCCACGTAGTGACTCCGCTGGTTTCGCAGTCACAGCCAATATTAAAGCTCCTAGTAGCTGTTGCTAAGTCCCAATATTGTGCCCAGGTAAATTGTCCATTTTTTTTCTATTTGATAGCTGATAAAATGTTTCTTCAACACTGTGGACATTTGTGCTTTTAAAATCTCCTCTCAAATTTCTTTTCTGCTCTCTGGAAGGCAGAAGTGTCAAATATCTTACTGTTACCTCATTAAATTGGCTGTAAGGTATTTAATGGCAGATGTTAACAACTACTTGTCTGTGGTGTTTTTACATTTGTTGGGGTTAAAACATAATCGACAGTTTGAATATGGGCTGATTTGATATCCTTCCCTTATCTTTGTAACCATAGTATGCAAAATTAAACTGATAAGGTGCGCACTTTTGAGGTCTACATTTAGTTGCTCCTTTTGAATTGGGATTGTTTTACCTGAAATCTTAGTCTAATTGCTCTATATTTGTTGAAATGTTGTCAAGATGTGTTTACAAATAAAATGTTGGGAAATGTTAAAGTATTGTCAAAGTAAAATTAATGATTGTCCTTTTGAAGTAAGTAATTATGTTGTCAATGCATAATTTATGAAATAGAGCATTTTAATTGGCACAAACTTAAAGGCAGTGTAAATTTTGTATATTAATCCCAATTGTTGGTTGGTTGTAGGTTATTGTGTTATGGGACTGTGACAAACCTTTGCCAGCCAAACATCGGTGGCCCTCCACTACTGTCCCTGTGTTGGTAATTGAAGGGGAAAATAAAGTAAGTTTTCTTAGATTGCACACTTCAATCTCAAAATACTTCATTATGATCTGTGTGTTGACAGTGGGCGATTGCTCATAGGATTTGCAGGCTTTGATAACTTTGTGTACTTCTGAATATAGCTTTGACATTTGCCAAAAAAATTGTAAGTATTTAAAGCAAAAATGCACTGTCATCAGATTAAAGTATATTTGATTTTTTGCTTATAGGCTTTCAACTGTTTGTCAATATTTGTCACTGTCCTAACTCCATGACCAAGCACTCTGACTGTTCCAGTGTTTATGCAGAGAGTATGCAATGAGGTTCAAATGTATTCTAAAACATAGCTGACGACATTGGGCCCAGTAATTTGAATTCCAGTAATACTAATGGTTTATAGGATCTGTGTTCTGTGCAATTTGTAATAATGAGAGAAATCATTGCATGTAAGGGTTTATTTTTAAATTAAATGTTTCAGTAGCTTTCATAGATGCAAACTGTGGGTAGATCAATTTTTTTATAATTTGTGCTGTGACCACATTAAGTGTCTTGGCTCATGGGGGGACATTCATTGGAAATTAGTTCAAGCTGTGGCTGCCATGAAAATATGCAAGCCAGGCGAGTGAATCAGTAACATTCAAGCTATCAACTAAACAGTTGAGTTAAACTTCTAAGCACAGGCTGTCATTGATACAATATTTATACTGTAAAGTGAAGTATGCTGAATTTTTGTTTTATTTTTTAACCCTTTCTGCTGCCTAATGAATTTCCTGCTTGAAAATGTATAGTATGAATTGTGCTCCAAAATGCAAGTCTATTTGGGGAAAGGCTAAACAATTTAAAACCTTTAGAATGTTAAAATTAAATCCATATTTGACGTTGAAAATTATCATGTATATTTATGAAAACAATTTTGAGTTTAATGTTTAAGATATCTCTGTGATTCATGTCATTCCCTTCTCATCTCTCCCATAATATCCTAAGGTTGCAAATTCCATGGGAATGTGTTTAGAGTCCTCTAGTGCTTTCTTTCGTCCTTTCTCTCAAACCAGCTAAGATGTTTGTCTGTCACATTGGTTTTAATTTTGTAATAAGTTACATCAACTCATCATTTTCTAAAATAAGTACTTGGAAATATTAACAAGTACTGTCAGGCCTAGAGAATTGCTATGAGTGTCACTCCCTTCACCAAGACCACCCATATTCCATAACAAAACCCATCTCCATGTTGCTTCAGCTTATTAGTCTTATCCATATGCACAACTATTCTAATGTTCCTGGCACTTTACAGGCTCTAAACTTCACATATAAAACTGATTTTTCTGAAATTGTTAGCACAGAAAAGGGCCGTTTGGCCCTATGTATCTATGCTAGTCAATAAAGATCTGACTGCATTAATCCCGTTTTCTATCTTCTGGTCCATAACTCTGGGTGCCATGTCAACGTAGGTGAATATCTAAATACTGCTTGAATATTGCAGGAGTTTCTAATTCATCCACTCCAGGCAGTTAGTTCTAGATTCCTACCACTCTCTGACGAAAAAGAATATTCTCCTCAACACTCTTATTGGATCTTTCCTATTCACCCTACCAATGTCCCTCATAATCTTATATGCCTCTGTCCAGAACTTTCCCAAATATGTGTTGCTTCAAAGACTATCCAGTGATTCCTCATAGATCAGACCTCATAGATCAGCAAGGTAGTATTCTAGTAAATCTCTTCTGCATCTTCTCTAGTGCAATTACATCTTCCTATAACACAGTGGCCAGCACTGTACACAATGCTCCAGGTGTGGCCTAACCAGTGTACTTTTTATGGTTCTGGTACATCTTTCTTGCTCCTGTACTTTCTGCCTCGTTTAATAAAAATCAAGTATCTCATGCCACCTTAACCACCTTATTTAACTATCCTACTTCCTTCAAGGATTTTTGGATATTCACACCAAGGTCTTTCTGATCATCAGTTCCTTCTAAAAAAATCTATCATTCATCATATAATCTCTTATCTTGTTAGTCCACATGAAATGTATTACCTTACTTTTATGTGTTCGATTCTATTTGCCACTGCTCTGTCCAGCTGACCAGTTCATTGATAATCCTCCAGCAGATTTTGGTGATCCTCCTCACAATGTACTACCCTACAGGTTTTCATATCTTATATAAACATCTTAATCATATTCCCTACATTAAGTCCAAATGATTAATGTACACCATAAACAATAAGTGCTGCAATATTTAGCCCTGTGGAACTCCGCTGAAAACAGATTTCCAGTCACACAATTATCTCCCTGCCATCGCTGTCTGCTTCTTGCCCCTCAGCCAATTTTGGATCCAGTATGCCATTTTGCCTTTGGTCCCATGGGCGCTATCACTTTCTTGACCAGTCTACATGATGGATGCACTAAAATTTTACTGAAGTCTGTGTAGACCCCATTAAAAGCATTACTCTCATCAACATTCCTCGTTACTTCTGCATAAATTTGATCAAATTTGTCAAACATGACCTTCCTTGAATAAATCCATGCCTACTATCCCTGATTAATGCATGTCTCTAAGTGGGAATATACTGTACTCTGTCCCTCAGAATTCTTTTTAAAAACGTAATCACCATGAAGGTAAGATTGAATGCCCTGTAACTTGTTAGTCCATCCCTTCCTCCATTTTTTTAATAATGGGACAATGTTAGCAGTGTTCCAAACCTCTGGCACTTTACCTGTGGCCAAAGGTTATTTGAAAATTGCTGCCAGATCCTCTGATATCTTCTCCCTTGACAGCCTGGGTTACCCCTCATTTGGGCCTACAGACTTATCCACTTTTCAAGTTGCCAAGCCCCCTCATATCTCCTCACTCGGTTTATTCAGGTCCTGACTTTATTGTCATTAAAGATGCAAAATTAATTATCAATTTTCTTCTACATTATGTATAGGTTATGAGTAGTCGTTTTCTTCCCTATGATGCCATCAATACGCATGCAGTACTTAGCCTTGATGAAGACACTGTTCTTTCTACCACTGAGGTAAGGGTACACCAATCTTTTAGCTCAGCTTGAAACCTACTGTCCTGTTTGGGAAGTTGTGCAGCTTAAGAAGATCTTGAATGTTATTGCTCTCTACTGAGCTATTGGACATCACTGAGGCTGGTGATGGGGACACCGCAATTGGCTTCATGCGTCTTGGCTGAGGAGAAGAGAATGTGGCTCGGATTAGTGTTCCTCATTCCTATTGGATGTGCTGTGCTGGAAAGCATTTGTGCACATGTTGAGTGAGAACAGAGTGGAGCTCCATTGCAAAAATTTAAAGAAAAGGCTAGATTATAGGATTTGTTTTTGATTACCACAGCAAAGATCCAGCACAAATACGAGACCAGATTTTCATAGTGTTATGCTGACTCCAAAGTCCTTCAAAAATGGTGGGCAAGGGATCACTGGTGTGGGATAAGGATGTGGGTAGCGAGTTTCTTCCTGCTGCATTCCCAACCTGGTCAGTTTCATTGTGAGGTTAAAAACTGAAAGGTCTCGGAAAATGTTTTTTTTGACAGATATGGAGGAAGGGTGAAGGACATGGTGTTGAGGCCCAGTGCCCAAGATAAAGAATGGCAAAAGAGAAAAAGGTGTAAAATACATGTAAATTATGGTCTGAAAGGCGGGGAATGAGTCATTGCTGCTGAGAGCAAAATAAACAAACCAAGCACAAACCAGAAAGGGGTGGGGAGGTGGTTGGAGAAAACAAAAGAAAAATGGAAGACTGGCATGGTGTAGTCATTTTAGATTAGATTACATTACAGTGTGGAAACAGGCCCTTCGGCCCAACAAGTCCACACCGACCTGCCGAAGCGCAACCCACCCATACTCCTACATTTACCCCTTACCCAACACTGCGGGCAATTTAGCATGGCCAATTCACCTGACCTGCACATCTTTGGACTGTGGGAGGAAACCGGAGCACCCGGAGGAAACCCACGCAGACACGGGGAGAATGTGCAAACTCCACACAGTCAGTCGCCTGAGGCGGGAATTTTCTGAAGTTATAAGATTCAATGTTAGGACTTAGAACCTGTAAAGTACCCAAGTGAAAAATGAGATGTTGTTCATTGGAAAGGTGGATAAATCCCCAGTACCTGATCATGTGTACCCAAGAGCTCTGTGTGGAAGCTAGGGAGGTGACTGTTGGGTTTTTTGCTGAGATATTTGGATCATTGATAGTCATAGATAAGGTGCCAGACGACTGGATGTTGGCTAACATGTTGCGACTATTTAAGAAAGGCGGTAAGGAAAAGCCAAGGAACTAGAGACCGGTGAGCCTGACATTGGTATTGAGCAGATTGTTGGCGAGAATCCTGAGGGACAGGATTTACATGTATTTGGAAAGGCAAGGATTGATTAGGGATAGTCAACATGGCTTTGTGTGTGGGAAATCATGTCTCACTAACTTGATTGAGTTTTTTGAAAAAAGTAACAGAGGATTGATGAGGACAGAGCATTAGATGTGATCTATAGGGACTTCAGTAAGGCATTTGATGAAGTCCCTCATAGGAGACTGGTTAGCAAGGTTAGATCATACGGATTACAGGGAGAACTAGCCATTTGGATACAGAACTGGCTCAAAGATAGGAGACAGAGGTGTGGTGGTGGAGAAGAGTCGCTTTTCAGACTGGAGGCCTGAGAACAGTGGTGTGCCACAAGGATCGGTGCTGGGTCCACTGCTTTTCATCATTTATATAAATGATTTGGATGTGAACATGGGAGGTATAGTTAGTAACTTTGCAGATGACACCAAAATTGGAGATGTAGCGGACAGTGAAGAAGATTACCTCAGAGTAAAATAGGATCTTGATCAGTTTGGCCAGTGGGCTGAGGAATAGCAGATGAAGTTTAATTTAGGTGAATGTGAGGTGCTGCATTTTGGAAAGGCAATTAGGACATTACACACTTAATGGCAAGGTCCTGGGGAGTGTTGCTGGACAAAGAGACCTTGGAGCGCAGGTTCATAGTTCCTTGAAAGTGGAATCACAAGTAGATAGGACAGTGAAGAAGCCGTTTAGTATGCTTTCCTTTATTGGTCAGACCACTGAGTATAAGAGTTGGCAGGTCATGTTGTAGCTCTACAGGACATTGGTTAGGCCACTTTTGGAATATTGTGTGCAATTCTGGTCTCCCTCCAAAAGGAAGGATGTTGTGAAACTTGAAAGGGTTCAGAAAAGATTTACAAGGATGTTGCCAAGGTTGGAGGTTTGAATTATAGGGAGAGCCTGAATAGGCTGGGACTGTTTTTAAAAGTTGTGAAAATGACAAAAGATTATAGCTGTTGTAAGTCACCTGCATACAGATATAACATTTCTTCTTTATTATGCAGGTTATTTGTTCCTAATTTTGTGGAAAAAAAAATGATTAGGCTTCATCTTATTTTAGGTGGATTTTGCCTTCATTGTGTGGCAAAGCTTCCCTGAAAGAATTGTGGGATACCCAGCTCGCAGTCATTTCTGGGACAGCACAAAAGAAAGATGGGGTTACACATCTAAATGGACCAATGATTACTCTATGGTCCTAACAGGCGCTGCTTTCTACCATAGGTATGTACATGGCAGTAAAACATTGCTTTTAAACCTTTCTTGTACAATAACCATGTATATTTTTCCTGTAAAGCTGAATTCAACTATACAGAGAATTTGGTAAGTCATTATCCAACGGACCTTTGGCAAAGTATTTTAATTTTCTTCTAAGGTTAAAATTTTTCATAGTCACAATCCTTATAGACAGCATGACAACTTAAGAAGGCAACTGAGAGTGCTTTAATTCTTCTTTGATGGGAAAGAAAGTTTCTGTTTAACTTCAGCAGAGGTATTGTGTATAATTCTGGGCGCATCAGTCTTGAAGGTGGCTTGCAAAGTGTCAAAAAGAGCAAAGAGGCTTTGTATCACAGACCACTTGCCTTTCCCTATTACCAGCTGAACTTGAATGCTAGCCTTTTGTGACTTACGCCCGAGAATGCCCAAAGTCCATTTGTGCTGCAGCTCTCTGCAGTCTTTCTTCATTTAAAGAGCATTCACTCCCCTCTACTTTCTACTGAAGTGCACAACCTCTAATTTCCCCACATTTTATTCTATTTACCAAGTTTCTCTTCACTCACTCAACCTGTCTACAAAGGGACCTCAATTATCCGGCATTTGATTATCCGAATTTCGGATTATCCAACCAAGATCATAAGGTCCTGATTCTTGGCTAAACTATGTTATCCGGCATTCAATTAACCGAATGAAATACTCTCTCTCCGTGTCCTTCGGATAATTGAGGTTCTTCTGTGTATCTTTCTGCAGGCTGACATCCTCACCACTGACCATCGTACCTATTTTTATATCATCTGCAAAACAGAAGATAGCACATTTGTTTCTCTCATTCCAGTCATTAATCGTATTGTAACTAATTGTAGCCCCACCATTGATCCCTGTAACAGTGCCCTAGTTACAAGTTGCTGCCTTGAAGATACCCCCTTTTATCCCACACTGTCTTCCATTCATACTAAGAATCGAAGAAGAGTGTCCCACAGTCAGCATAATAGTGAAGCAGTTCAGGAAGATCGCTTCACCATAGTGGTGATTGGAAAACATTGCAGGAAGTGTGTCCTGCAGTGCAGCACTCTGGGAAGAGATACCTGCAATCAATATCATGGTGAAGCAGTCCAGGAAGAGTCTCTAGCAATCAGCATTGCAATGAAGTAGTCTGCAAAGTGTGCCCTACAGTCACTACTTTTTGAAAAAAAAACAGAAGTATCAGCACAGCAGATCTAAGTTAATTGGCTGGTAAGAAACAACTGTTGGGGCTACCTGTAATTTGCTATAAATTAGGAAAGTGTACTTTTAAGTACTAGAAACAAGTGAAAACTATGACCAATATAATAGAGGGGGTGACTGTGAAGTACTTGAATTAGCATTGATAGAGAGAAAGTATTGGTAAATTTTAGCAGGCTTTTAAACTGGATAAACCCTAGTCCCACAATGCTGTGAAACGCAACGGAGGTGATTGCAGGGCCTCTGATATTAATTTTCAAATCCCCTCTGGCCACATTTCAGTATGAACATAGAAGATATAGTTAGTACGTTTGCAAATGACGCCAAAATTGGAGGTGTAGTAAACAGCAAAGAAGGTTACCTCAGATTACAACGGGATGTTGATCAGGTGAGCCAGTGGGTTGAGGAGTGGCAGATGGAGTTTAATTTTAGATAAATGCGAGGTGCTGCATTTTGGAAAAGCAAATCAAAGCAGGTCTTATACACTTAATGGTAAGGTCCTAGGGAGTGTTACTGAGCAAAGAGACCTTGGAGTGCAGGTTCATAGCTCCTTGGAAGTAGAGTCACAGGTAGATAGGATAGTGAAGAAGGTATTTGATATGCTTTTCTTTATTGGTCAGTGTATTGAGTACAGAAGTTGGGAGGTCATGTTGCAGCTGTAGAGGACATTGGTTAGACCATTTTTGGAATATTGCGTGCAATTCTGGTCTCCTTCCGATTGGAAAGATGTTGTGAAACTTGAAAGGGTTCAGAAAAGATTTACAAGGATGTTGCCAGGGTTAGAGGATTTGAGCTATAGGGAGAGGTTAAATAGACTGGAGCTGTTTTCCCTGAAGCGTCGAAGGCTGAGGGGTGACCTCGTGGAAGTTTATAAAATCATGAGTGGCATGGATAAGATAAATAGACAAAGTCTTTCCCCTGGGGTGGGGGAGTCCAGAACTAGAGGGCATAGGTTTAGGGTGAGAGAGGAAAGATACAAAAGGGACATAAGGGGCAACTTTTCCATGCAGAGGTGCGTATATGGAATGAGCTGCCAGAGGAAGTGATGGAGGCTGGTACAATTGCAACATTTAAAAGGCATCTGGATAGGAGTATGAATAGAAAGGGTTTAGAGGGATATGGGCCAACCGCTGGCAAATGTGACTAGATTAGGTTGGGATATTTGGTCAGCATGGACAAGTTGGACCGAAGGGTCTGTTTCTGTGATGTACATCTCTATGAATCTATGGCACAGAAGAGCTGTCAGTGGGCCTGAGAGCATCTAATGTAGTACCACTATTCAAGAAGGGTAGTTGGGATAAACTAGGAAACTACAAGTCCAATATCTGTTGTTGGAAAACTATTGGAAAATATTCTGAGGTACAGAAATCAGCTCCACTTAAAGAAGTGAGGATTAATCATGCATAGTCAGTATGGCTTTTTAAGGGGTAGATCATGCCTTACAAATTTGATGCAAGTTTTCAAAGAGAGTGAATACATGTGTAGCTGAGGGTAATGCGATTGATGCATGAATCTCAGTAAGGCTTTTGACAATGTATTGCACAGCAGGCTTGTTGAAGAGCCAAGAAGCTGATAGGAAGCAGAGGGTGATGATTGAAGGGTATTTTTATGATTGAAAATTGTGTCCAGTGGCATACTATGGGGCCCATTGCTGGGTCTCTTGCTGCTTGTTGTGTACGTTAATAATCTAGACATGAATGTAAGGAGTGTGATCAGTTCATTTGTAGATGACCCCAAAATTGGCAAGATATATAACTAGGTGGAAAGCAATGAACTGCAGGATGATAGGCTGGCTGAGCAGTGGCAAATGGAGTTTAATCCTGAAAAATGAGAGAGAATGCATTTTTGGAGGACTAACAAGGCAAGTTAAATGATAGGACACTAGGAAGTACAAAAAATAAGAGGGATCTTTGGTTTGCAAGTACATAGATCTTTGAAGGTAGTCAGACAGATAGATAAAACAATGAACAGTACAACACAAGAACAGGCTCTTTGGCCCACCAAGACTGCTTTCTAAACTAAAATAGAAGGTGGTTAAGAAGACATAGGGATACTCACTAAACAAAAGACCAAAAGAATTGCGGATGCTGGAAATCAGAAGCAAAAACAGAAATTGCTGTGAAGAGAAGACAGAGGTAATGTTTTGGATCCAGTGACCCTCCTTCACTATGGGACAGAATACTTGCCTTTATTAGTAAAGGCATTCAACATGATTAAAGAGATTATGATGTGAGTTAAACCACAGCTCGAGTACAATGTGCAGTTCTGGTTATCACACTAAAGGAAGAATATGATTGCATTGGAGAAGGTTCAGAAGCGATTCACCCCAGAGGCTGACTGGGGTGGAGTGATTCCATTATGAAGAGAGACTAGACTGAGGTGGGGGTCATGATTGACGTATGGATACGGTGAATAGAGAGCTGCTGTTCCGCTTGGTTGAGGGGTCAGACACGAGGGCATAGTTTCAGGGTAAAGGGTAGAAGATTTCAGAGGGGATTTGGGACAAAGTGATTTCACTCAGCGGATGTTAGGAATCTGGAATGTACAGCCTGGGGAGGTAGTGGAGGTTGGAAAACTTAAAACCTTTAAAAAAGCTTTAGATGGGACAAGAGCAGGAAATGGGACAAGAGCAGGAAATTTAGATTAGTGCATTTTTAGTGGTACTTCTGTTGGTGCATGTGGATGGGCCGAAGGGTATTTTTCCTGCACTGTATGAATATGGTTGGAAATGTGATTAGAATTGATGGATGTTCAGTGGCCAGAGCAGACACAATGGGTTGAAGGGCCTTCTTCCGTACTGTAAAACAGACTAATACACTACACTCAATATCATCAGTTCTTATTGTGTGGTGCTAATGGTTCTACCTTATCAAACACCTATGGAGTGTAAAGATCACATCTTAATTTATTTTTGGTTGTGGATAAAATTGACCAAAGGACTTTTTCACAACAAAGAGCAGAGAAAGGAATTGCTGCACTTTTGAAATATAAGTTATTGAAATTCATTGTAAATCATATTTACGCTGTTGCTTTGTAAGCACTGGGAAAGATGTTAAGGAAGTCAAATGGTTTTGTGTGGTCGGCAACAAGTAACTGTTTTGGGCATTTGTACCCAATTGTGAATGTTGAAAGTCATCAACCTGACAATTATCTGGTTCCTGGGTAGTTAAACAGCTTGTGGGTCCGAACGATACAGGGAGAAGCCGTCCAGCCTTTGGAAGTGGAGGTAGCCTTTCACACACTTGCTTTTGCTTTCTTGTTCCTTCCCCCCTCCGTCTCTGTGTCTCTACCCCTCCCCCAGTGAAATACTTAAAATCTGAAAAAAAATCCATTATTTTCTCCCAGCAGTTACTGGAAACTGTTGTTTTTAACCAGTGAGTCAGAGACTTTATAATTTGTGAACATGTCTCTCTTTGGCTCCTCTGAAGAAGTGAAAGAACCTGGAGGAAAAGATCAAAGATATGAAGGACTTGGGAAACAAAGCAGCACCCCATTGAACCATGAGGACTAGTGTTATTGAATAGTTCCCCTAATTTTTGTTTTCCTTCGACCTGTAACATCAATATTTTCTAATCTATCTGGGTCTGTCTGTATGTATATGTAAGGGAGTTTTTGAAAGGTGTAAGAATTCTAAGTAGTAAAATTATATGCCACCAGTTCATTGTTTTTAGCTTGGTTAGAATCTATTTATTTCTAATACTTGCTTTCTGTTAACCTAAGTCTTTAAGGTAAACTGCATATTTGGATAATTTTTTTTAACTTTTGTGACAAGTCAAGAAAACAGAGGTTTGATTTCCAGCATACAACACAGTGAAGTCTAACTGCAAATGTGTTACATCTGAAATACTCCCCTTTATCTGTCCTGCTTGTTCCTTCGTCAAAGAATTCCAATAAATTTGTCAGCCTTTTGCTTCAACTGTTTATCTGTGTTTAATAGATCTAAGTGCACAGTGGATACTGATGTTTTTATGTATTTGCAGTAGCCAATGTCAATGAATGTGATATTTTTGCAGAACTTGATTTCTGATGTCAGTTAACATCCAATTAAAAATTTTAGAATCTGCTGGGCACTACATGGCAAATTGGCAAAACCTGAGTTACAGTGCATATAAACCTCTTGCAGATTTTCCCATGAAATATGATGAGGAAGAAACATGTTGGAAGAGTCTGATTTCAATTAAAAGTTGAGTTTGTACCAGAATTACGATAAACCTAATTATCAGGGATGAACAGCAGATCACTCTTCCAAACATGCCTGTTCCTTTCTGTTACAATGCTTTAGATTTGGGGAATAAATTAAAGTGAAGCCTGCTGTAACAGTGGGTAAATTCACAGAAATAACAACCCTTAATGACAGGTAATCACACTTTAACAAGGCACAAACAGCTGCTTCATGATCCAAAATAGCTAGTATATTTTATATAGTTTATGCAGTACCTTTTATAATTGTTGAGATTGATCATATGAAATTATTTACCCCAAGGTAAGCAGCTGTGCAGGATAAATGGGAAAGATGCAATTGGTAGGGGGTCTGTAATAATCTCTCCCTGTGTTCCACTACAGATGGGATTAATACAGGACATGAGTGTTTCACTTTTAAAATGATCTATTATAGCCATAAATACAAGCTGCAAATAAGTCTTGATGTGAATTGTTTTCTGTAGTGTCTTTTATGATTAAAGAATTTGTTTGCTTTAGCTAATCTCAATAAAGGTACATTATGATGTATCACAACTCTACATGTTGAATGCAATAGCTTAGAATATTAGTTCCTGCTGATTTTGTTGGAGATTTTCAATGTTTATTAAACTCTATGTCCGCAGAGTAGTCATATAAGTAAGTGGATGCTAAATTCAATAGGGTTTACAGGGAGAAGGTGAGAGACTGGGGTTGAGAAACTCAGCAGGAGAAAGTGAGGATTGCAGATGCTGGAGATCAGAGCTGAAAATGTGTTGCTGGAAAAGCGCAGCAGGTCAGGCAGCATCCAAGGAACAGGAGAATCGACATTTCGGGCATAAGCCCTGAAGAAGGGCTTATGCCCGAAACGTCGATTCTCCTGTTCCTTGGATGCTGCCTGACCTGCTGCGCTTTTCCAGCAACACATTTTCAGTTGAGAAACTCAGCAGCCATGATTGAATGGTGGAGCAGACTTGATGGGTTGAATGGCCTAATTTCTGTTCCTATATCTTTCTATGTCTTTCTATATCTATGCAGACCTGCAACTAGTTTAAATGACTTTGACTTTGCATTACAAGAACTCTTTAAATCAAGTGACATTCCTGCATCATTTCAGCCATGTATCGATGAAAACTAAAATTGAAACATGAAGTGAATATGAGCTTTGGGGTGCAAAGTTTTTTTAAACTTTGTTTTTAGAAGAAAATGAAGAGTCACTGAAGAGTTTCGAAATTGATTGGCAGAGGAACTTTAACTAAATCAATTGCTTAACGATTAATTTCTCATTAATTTTATGACATGAATTTCATTTTTCTCTTGTACAATTGGAAAAATATTCTCTTTCTGAAAATGTATGAGCAATTATATTTTCATACATTCTTCACCATTCACCCCTCCTGATTTTGCCTCCCACTAGCTACTGATAGTTTTTCTGTTAATTGATTTTTCTACTTGTAAGTTCTTAACCATGTAACTTAGTGTAGATAAAATTATGATAGAGTAATTTCCTTTATTGTATGATTTCCTGCACTGAAGTAGTTTGACTTAAGGAAACAGGGTGTTTTCTTTGAATGCAAGTTAACTGGTTGTCAATCAGATTATCAACTAGTACTTCAGTAATGTATTTGACTTAAAAGTGATATTGTATTTTAGACACTTAAGATTAATTCTTTGGCTTTGCTTTTATTATTGTAGGTACTACCATTACCTGTACACTCATTATCTGCCTTCCAGTCTAAAAAACATGGTGGATCAACTGGCCAACTGTGAAGACATATTGATGAACTTCTTGGTTTCAGCTGTCACCAAGCTGCCTCCTGTTAAAGTCACTCAGAAAAAACAGTATAAAGAGACAATGATGCAGCAGGTAATTTAATTGGGTGTAAAGTAAAGAAGCTGAAAATGTGTTGCTGGAAAAGCGCAGCAGGTCAGGCAGCATCCAGGGAACAGGAGAATCGACGTTTCGGGCATAAGCCCTTCTTCAGGAAATTCCTGAAGAAGGGCTTATGTCCGAAACGTCGATTCTCCTGTTCCCTGGATGCTGCCTGACCTGCTGCGCTTTTCCAGCAACACATTTTCAGCTCTGATCTCCAGCATCTGCAGACCTCACTTTCTCCTGTAAAGTAAAGAAACCCAGACAACGTAAATTTTATGGTCTTTGAAATGGATTTGTTGAACTTTAATACTGATGTGATACCAGAGTTTAGGGATTGAAAGAAAGGCTTAGTTATATCAGGCTTTTCGTGACCACTGAATATCTTCAAACATTTTACAACTAATGAAGTGTTTTTAAAATGCAGTCACTGTTCTAAGAAGAACATAACCAAAATACACAATTTTTTTTGTATGATGATTGAAGGATAGATATTGGTCAAGGCACTGGGAATAACTCTTCTCCTCGAAATCATGCTATGGAATCTTTTACATTTAGCTAAGCAGGTAGATTGTTCCTCTGCTTAGTATATCTTTTAAAAACTGTTTCTGTAACAATGCAGCGATTTGTCAATATAACACTGAAGTGTCACCTAAGACTTTTGTTCCCAATTTCTCGAGTAGAATGGACAGCTGTCCATGGAAGTGGCAGATCTGGGTACTTCTGATAAGAAAATATTAAAATGTTTCGAAGGGAAGAAACAGGGGGAAGTGTTATTTTTGGTGAAAGCAATCATGGCAGTACTGGAGAAGGTAGCGGCTTTAGAGGGTTCAAGGACAGATCAAGGCTAGAGCTGAGGACTAAGAGCAATTACAATTTTCACCAGCAACCTTAAAATGACCAAGTAGTACCAAGGATTTGTTTGGCCTTTTCTGGTGTAGTGGTAGTGCCTCAGCCTCGAGCCAGAAGGCCTACATTCAAGTGCCACCTGCAATACCACATCTGAGCAGGTTGATATTATAAAAAATATACCAAGAATGTAATGAGCCAGGAGGCCCAGGTTCAAGGTCCCACTGGCTGCAGAGGTGTGTAATAACATATCAGTGGGTTGATTAGAAAATATCTAGTAAGAATATGATGAGCCAAGTCGATCAAGTGACAGTGGGGGAGAACATTTGAGGATGGGGAATTACATTATTCAACCAGAGTAAAAATAATCAACCAGCAGATAACCATCTATAATCAGGCAAGAACAGACCTGGGCTAGGTAGGCTGGAGCCAATGGTTGAAGGAAAAACAGCGGCAGAATGATGGGCGACCGTCACAGTGGAGGAGGCTTGGGCGTAGTCAAGGTATATTCCTTCAAAAGAAAACGACAAACAAATCCAGAACTTCCTGGATGATGTAGGAGATATAAACTAAGGTAAAGGAGAAAAAGTGTGCCATTACACGTGAGGTAGTAAATGCAATTCAGAAATAAGCTGAATGCAGAAGGTTCAGAAGACAAGGTGATAAACCAAATAAGAGAAGCAAGAAGAGATATAGGAGAGAAAACAGAACTGCCAATTCTCTCAAAGGGAAATCCACATCTTCTATAAGCGCATTAACAGTAAAAATATGTTTTCAGGAGGAGTAGATCCGATTCAGGACCAAAAAGAGGATTTGCATATGGAGACAAGAGGTGTTAAATAAATACTTTTGCATCTGTCTTCACCCACATGGTAGATGCCAGCCAGGCCATGGTGATAGAAGAAGAATCTGTCACCAGAGACATTTAAAATTGGTGAGATGTTAGATAAGCTGTTGTTCAAATTAAAAGGGTGCAGAAAAGATGTGCAACGATGTTACTGGAAGTGGAGTGTTTGAGCTATAGCAAGAGGCTGAATAGGCTGACGGATGGTCTTATAGAGGTTTATAAAATCATGAGGGTTATGGATAGGGTGAATAGCCAAATCTTTTTGCCAAGGTTGGGGAATCTAAAACTAGAGGGCATAGGTATAAGGTGAGAGGGGAAAGATTAAAAAGGGACCTGAGAGCAACTTTTTCATGCAGAGGGTGGTGCACGTGTATGGAACAAACTACCAGAGGAAATGATGGAGGTGGATACAATTACAACATTTAAAAGGCATCTGTTTGGATAAATGAATAGGAAAGGTTTAGAGGGATGTGAGCCTAGATCAGTTTAGGATATCTAGTCGATACAGATGAGTTGGACAAAAGGGTCTGTTTCCATGCTGTAAACTCAATAACTATGACTGTCTATGTTAAAGTTGATAAGGCACAGGGAGCAGATGAAATGCATGCAAGGATATTGAAGGAAGCGAGTGTAGAAATTGTAGGTGCATAGGCAATAATCTTTCAATCTTCTCTACATTCACGATGATGCATGTGGAATGGAAAATTCCAAACGACGTTAAAAAATATGGTTATAAAGGTAGGCCCAGAAATTACAAACCATTTAATTTAACTTTGGTTTTGCAAAATAATTATCATGAGATGTTGTTCATTTCAGAAGTCCGCATTAACATGTTCAGGGAAAGTAGTGTTCAAGAAATTTGCTGGAGTATTTTGACATGATAGCAGAGAGAGTTGATTATGGCAAGGCTGTTGATGTTGTATACCTGGACTTCTAAAAGGTGTTGTAGTACCACACGTGGACTTCAGGTAAGTTGTAAGGCATAGAATAATAGGTTATGGGTACAAAATTGGCTGAGTGAAGGAAACAAGGTAGTGATTAATGGATATTTTCAGAACAGGAGGAAGGTTTACCCCATGGGTCAGCATTAGGAACCTTTGCCTAATATATATAAATGATCTTGCTGTGCAGGGGCTCGTTTCAAAGTTTGTGGATCACACAAATCTTGGAAGGTTTGTGGGGCAATACTATCAACAGAGTTCTACAGTGTAGAATTTCAAAAATACATTGACAAGTTGGCAGAATGGTAGGTAGCAGAAGTAGCTCAATGTAGAACGTTATCAGTTAATAAACTTTGATATAAAGAATGTGGAGATACAGTATTATATAAAGAATACTATTCTAAAGGTATACAGGAGAAGAGAGACCTGAGTGTATATGTATATAAGACATTCATTATGGCAGGACTGGTAGAGAAAAATAAATGCATTACTGTAGGCTTCATTAATTGGCGCACAGAGTACAAGAGCAGAGAGTTTTGCTGAACTTGCATATGACACTGGTTAGATCTCACCTGGTGTATTGTGTACAGTTCTGGGTACCACACTTCGGGAAGGATGTGAATGCATTGGAGGAGTGCAGAAATAGTTTACAAGAATGATTTCAAGATTGGGACATTTCAGTTATAAGGATATATTGGAAAAGTTAAGACTGTTCAGAGACTTGATGGAAATTTTCAAAATCAGATGATGTTCCTGCTATTAAAAGGAATGAGAACCAAAGGATATTGTTTTAAAGTACTTTGCAAAAGAAGTAAATATGAGATGAGAAAAGCTTTCAAACATTTGCATGGTTTAGATTTGGAATGCACTGTCTGGAAGTGTGTGGGTATAGGTTCATTAATATATTCAAGGGGGCATTGGATGATTATTTGAATAGAAACAGTGTGAGGGGCTATAAAGAAAAGACCAAGTCAAAATGGTTAGAAAACTGGTGTGGACACGATGGACTGAATGGCCTCCTGCTGCATTCCAATTCTGATATATGTGAATTTTCCTTATTTACGTGGTTTACTTCAAGATCTGAACCAAGTACAAATGAGAGAAGCAATTCAGCCATGTATTTTCTTAGAAACCTTCAATCTTTCTTGATAGCATCTACCTCTAACTTTCAGCCAGTGATTGCTGCTGGGTAGTACATGTTTAGATATAAGGTTGAGTCTGACTATGCTGCCATTTATGGTCGGATTGTCTTCAGACAGGCATTATACAAATTGATACTGCCAAGATTCAGTTCTTTCTAGAATTATAGATTGAAGTTGCCAATAAAATGTACAAGTAGTGACACAATAGATGAACTATTTTCAAAAACAAATTTAGGAATGAAAAAAGATGAAATAATTCGTAGTCAGTAAGTCAAACCCAAAAACGTAATAAAAATTAGCATTATCTTATAAATGGGAAGTTGTTTATCATCATCACAATCCAGAAGAGGCAAGGAAACAGCAAAAAAAAAGTAGGTAATTTGCCCTTTAAGCCTGCTATATCATTTAACATGTCATGGCCAAGTATCCAACTCAGAAGTACCTTTCTTCCCCCTGCCCTTTGATCTCTCTATCCCTCAATTTATGTCTGATTCCTCCTTGAAAACATTCAATGTTTTGATCTCAGCTGCTTTCTGTGGCAGAGAATTACACAGGCTCATATGTCTCTGGGTGAAGAAATTTCTCTTCATCTCAATCTTAAATGGCCTACCTTTACCTTTTGTCTGTGACTCTTTGTTCTGGACTTCCCAGTCATTGGGAACATTCTTCATGCATTTACTCAGTTAAGTCCTGTTTAGAATTGTATAGGTTTCTATGAGATACCACTGCTTCTAAATTCAAGTTTATAGAGTAGTAACTGATCCAGTCTTCTTTCATACATTAGTCCTACCTTACCAGGAATCAATCTGGTAAGCTTTCGTTGCACTCCCTACGCGGAGAGAACATACTACTTTAGATAAGTAGATCAAAAATACATGTAATATTTCAGGTGTAGTCTCATCAGGATCCTGTATAATTGCAGCAAGACATCCTGCTTCTGCACTGAACCCTCCACCTGGGAAGGTCAGCATCCCAGTTGCCTGCTGCACCTATATATAAAGTGAATAGCTGGGGTCCAAGCACAGATGACTGTGATAGCCCATTAGTCACTGCCTGTCATTCTGAAAAGGACCCTTTATTTTTGTTCTGTGTTTTCTCTGCCAAGTAGTTCTCTAATCATGTCAGTACATTATCCCCAATCTTATTATCTTTATTCTGCATCCTAATTTCTTACGTGGGACCTTGTCAAAAGCCCACTAAAAGTCTAAATAAACCAAATTCACTGGCTCTCTTATCATCTGATTATATCCTCTCAAAATTCTAGCATGATTTCACTTTCATAAATCTGTGCTGATTCTGTTTTCCAAGTGCTCTGCTTATAAATCTTTCATTGACATCCATTACCAGCAGTCGCTAACAGCCAGATCATTATCCACTGCTTTGTCTGTCCAATTGTTCTGTCTGTTTCCCTACCTATCATTTACTCCCTATCGTCTTCCACAACCCCATCTTTTGTATATAAACTGACATTTTCCTAGTTACCTTCTGTTCTGAGCAGTGCCACTCAACCTAAAATGTTAATTCTGTTTTCACTCTGCAGATGCTGCCAAATCTGCTGAACTTTTGCAGCAATTTCTGTTTTTGTTTACCATTACCGATACCAGTCCGTAATTTCCTGTTTTCTCTCAACTTTGTTTTTAAATAGTGGGGTTACATTAGCTATCCTCCAATCAATACAAACTGTTCCAGACTATACAGAGATTTGAGAGGTGACCACTAATGTATCCACTGTTTCTGGAGCCACTTCCTTAAGTACTCTGGTGTTATGAAGGTGTAACGGGTACTGTACCTTTAAGAAAGTTGAAAGCTAGCAAGGACTTAGAGAAGCACACAAAGTACTGGAGAATTTACAATGTAAGTTTTGGTTCAGAACAGCTAGCACTGACTGGGTTGCTTGGAGATAAAAACAAATTCAAATTTGGCCAATCTGTTTAAATTATACCCCAAATTACCAACCTCCAATCAAGTTTGAATTTAGGATATTGACAAGATTAAAAACCAGTGAAATGACCTGATGCTTTTGGGTATAAGACCAGGAAAATTGAATAGTTGAGGAGGAGAACTGCCAATCCACCAATATATGCAGACTGCCCAGAGAATAACTCTCTTAAAGGTACCTTTATGCTGTGGTTCTGTTCGTCGAGCTGGAAGTTTTTGTTGCAAACGTTTCGTCCCCTGGCTAGGCGACATCATCAGTGCTTGGGAGCCTCCTGCGAAGCGCTTCTTTGATGTTTCCTCCGGTGTTTATAGTGGTCTGTCCCTGCCGCTTCCAGTTGTCAGTTTCAGCTGTCCGCTGTAGTGGTTGGTATATTGGGTCCAGGTCGATGTGTTTGTTGATGGAGTTTGTGGATGAATGCCATGCCTCTAGGAATTCCCTGGCTGTTCTCTGTCTGGCTTGCCCTATGATAGTCGTGTTGTCCCAGTCGAATTCATGTTGCTTGTTGTCTGCGTGTGTGGCTACTAAGGATAGCTGGTCGTGTCGTTTCGTGGCTAGTTGATGTTCATGTATGCGGATTGTTAGCTGTCTTCCTGTTTGTCCTATATAGTGTTTAGTGCAGTCCTTGCATGGTATTTTGTACACTACATTTGTCTTGCTCATGTTGGGTATCGGGTCCTTCGTTTTGGTGAGTTGTTGTCTGAGCGTGGCTGTTGGTTTGTGTGCCGTTATAAGTCCTAGGGGTCGCAGTAGTCTGGCTGTTAGTTCCGAGATGCTCCTGATGTATGGTAGTGTGGCTAGTCCTTTTGGTTGTGGTATGTCCTCGTTCCGTGGTCTTTCTCTTAGGCATCTGTTGATGAAGTTGCGCGGGTATCCGTTTTTGGCGAATACCTTGTATGGGTGTTCCTCTTCTTCTTTTTGCAGTTCTGGTGTACTGCAGTGTGTTGTGACCCTTTTGAATAGTGTACTGATGCAGCTTCGTTTGTGTGTGTTGGGGTGGTTACTTTCATAGTTTAGGACTTGGTCTGTGTGTGTGGCTTTCCTGTATACCCTTGTAGTGAATTCTCCGTTCGGTGTTCTCTGTACCATCACGTCTAGGAATGGGAGTTGGCTATCCTTTTCTTCTTCTCTCGTGAATCGGATTCCTGTGAGTGCGGTGTTGATGATCCGGTGTGTTTTTTCTATTACCGTGTTTTTAATGATTACAAACGTGTCATCGACATATCTGACCCAGAGTTTGGGTTGAATTTGTGGTAGGACTGTTTGTTCTAACCTTTGCATAACTGCCTCTGCTATGAGTCCCGAGATTGGTGATCTCATGGGTGTTCCGTTGATTTGTTCGTATATCTGGTTGTTGAATGTGAAGTGTGTTGTGAGGCACAAGTCCAGTAGTTTAAGTATGCCGTCTTTGTTGATAGGTTCAGCGTCCTGTTTTCTGTTCTGTATATCCAGTAGGTTGGTTATTGTTTCTCTGGCTAGGGTTTTGTCAATCGAAGTGAACAGTGCCGTCACGTCGAATGATATCATGGTTTCTTCTTTGTCTATGTGTATATTTCTGATGATGTCCAAGAATTCCTGTGTTGATTGTATAGAGTGTTTGGATCCGCTGACCAGGTGTTTCAGTTTCTGTTGTAGTTCTTTGGCCAGTTTGTGTGATGGTGTCCCTGGCAGTGATACTATGGGTCTGAGTGGGATGTCTGGTTTGTGTACTTTAGGTAATCCATAGAATCTGGGGGTGTTGTTGCTTTCCGGTTTCATTCTTGGTAGGTCAGCTCTGGTTATCTGTCCGTTTTTTTGTAGATTCCTTAGTGTGTTATTTATCCTATTGGTGAGCTGTGGGGTGGGGTCAAACTCCCTCTTTTGGTAGTTGTTGTGCTTTTTGGATGTAATTAGATTTATCTAGAATGACCGTCATTCTGCCTTTGTCTGCTGGTAGTATGATTATGTTCTTATCGTTTCTTAGTGATTTCAGTGCTTCCCTCTCCTTGGTGTTGAGGTTATGTGTTTGTCTTTTCCTTATTTTCATAGGTACGACAGTTTGCCTCACTGTTTGTTGTGTCTCTTCTGTCAGTCCATTGTTCCTGAGTGTGCATCCTAGTGCTGCTAGGAAGTCTGCTGTCTTGGCGTCCCTGTGGTTGTAGTTGAGCCCCTTGGCCAGTATTGTTCTTTCTGTGCCTGTGAGCTGTCTGTGGGAGAGGTTTTTAACCCAGGTGTGTGTGTGTTTTAACCCAGGTGTACCTTTATCTATCAATGACCTATGAAACATAAATCATTAAGAAGAAAAGAAGACAGAGAAAGATACAAAAAGAAGATTCAACAGCTGGCTGCTTTTAAAATTTGATTTTTTCTGTAAATCTTAATCGGGGGTTTTATCAGACTAGTATTGTAGAGGGGAAGGGAAGAGATAGGTTTAGGTAAATGAGTTGTAAATAGTTTAGTTAATTATTCTCTGTTATACTTTGAAAAATTAAAGTTGTTAATTTTCACTTTAAATAGTGACTTTTGGGATAGTTCTTTGCCTCCCGAATTTCACAGATTACAACACTAAGTGTGTTGGATTTGAATTAGCAGAGGGGTTTACCCCATATCTTAACACTTAGTTGTAGATTATCAGGATCTGGGAATGTATCAGCTTTTAATCCCATCAATTTCCCCACCGTTTCCCTACTAATGTTGATTTCCTTCAGTTCCTCTCCCTCACTACAACCTGTTCCCCTACATTTTTGGGATGTTATTTGTGTCCTCCTTTGTGAAGACAGACCAAAATACACATTTAATTGGTTTGCCATCTCTTTGTTGCCAGTGATAACTTCCCCTGTTTCTGATAGTAGTCTTCAATACGTTTGTCTTCACACAACGTTTTCTATTCACATATTTATAGAAGCCTTTACAATCAGTTTGTATGTTCCTGCAAGTTTGCTTTCATACACTATTTTCCCTCTCTTAATCAATTCTTTTCTCCTCCTTTGTTGAAATCTAAACTGCTTCCAATCCTCAGGTTGCTGGTATTTTTTTTGGTCAAATTGTATGCCTGTTCCTTGGATCTAATACTGTCCCTAATTTCCCTCGTTAGTCATGATCAGGCCACCTTTCCCATTTTACAATTATAGCATTACCTCCATGCGTTCTTTAAATGTTTCCACTGTCTATCAATTGTCATCCCTTTAAGTAATGTTCCCCAATTTATCACAGTCAGCTCACACCTCATGCCATCATGATTTCCTTAATGTAGCTTCAGGACCCCAGTCTTCGAATCAAACATATCATTTTCCATCTTAAGGAAGAATTCTTTAATATTATGGTCACTGTTCCCCAAAGACTCTCGCAGAGCTAGATCACCAATTATCCCTTTCTCATTATGCAATATCCAGTCTAGGATAGCCTGTTCTCTAGTTGGTTCCATAACACATTGATTCTACAAATCATCCCATACACACTCCAGGAATTCCTCCTCGACAATATTGTCACTAATTTGATTTGCCCTATCTTTATATAGATTAAAATTGTCCATTATTTTAGCTGTACATTTTTGAAAGAGAGAAATTGTGGTAAATATCTAACAATTCATATTTACAAATATGTTCAAATGTCTGAAGGCTCTTCACTGAAAATATTGCAAATATTTGATGGCAAACCACAAAGTGCAATGAGAAAGAGAGGTTTTAAGGAACATCGTAAAAGAGAAGGGGTACTGAGAGAGACTTGAGGAAATCCCAGCGCTTACATTTTCAACGGACGAAGTTTGCCAATGGTCAAGGGATTAAAATTGCAGATGTTCAAGAGGACACATTAGATATAGTCAAAAGTTTGTGCCTTCTAGGTTTAGAGGTTGGGTGCAGAGATGGGAGAAAACTGGAGAGATTTGAAAACAATGATCATTTTAAAATTTATGGACTGCCAAACTGAATGATATTAAGTGTTGTTAAGGACACAGTCGAATGAAACTTGTATGGCCAAGTCTGCAAGTAATGCAGGCATGAGTAAGTTTCAGCAGGTGAGCTGAGGCAACATTCAGGCAATGATACAGAGGTATTGTAGGTGGATCTGGTTTAACTTTGGTGGTCACAAGGGAAAGTGATGGAGCCTCTGTCTAGGGAACCAAGTTTGTACCGGAGAATGAAGGCCATGATTGATTGGAGTAAATCAGCGCTTATTTGGAATTGAATGTTGGATAAGCATCATCGCAAATTATAGTGAGTGAAACAGCACACAAGTTTTTGTGGTCATATGAGACAGGATGTTTCCAGCATATGTGAATCTTCTGGTATCTTTGGGTGATGCCAAATGCGCCACGTTCAGATGAGAAATAAAAAGACCTTGATAGAGTTTTGAGAGTATTTCAGACTTGTAGAAAGAGAGAGAGGAGCCGTTTCTGGCTTCACCTAGATGGAAAAGGATGGAACTAAGCAAATTTGGTCCCCAACCTTGAATTCAGAAACAAACATAAAGGCAAACAGCATGTTTTCAGGAATAATGGTCTGAGAAGAGAAATGGTTGTCACGCAAGTAGTAAAGTTAAGAATGTGTTCACAAAACATCTCTACCAAAAGATTAACCTGTCATTTTCTCACTTCAGATGCTAATGGGCTGTCTATTTTTTTCATTTTTTGTTGTTCATATGTCAATATATGTTTATATATAATGTGTATATTGTTTTTATCCTATTGGTTGGTTAGAGTCATAGAGATGTGCAGCACGGTCCAACTCGTCCATGCCGACCAGATATCCCAACCCAATCTAGTCTCACCTGCCAACATATGGCCCATATCCCTCCAAACACTTCCTATTCGTATACCCATCCAGATGCCTTTTAAATGTTGCAATTGTACCAGCCTCCTCCACTTTCTCTCCCAGCTCATTCCATACACGTACCACCCTCTATGTGAAAACGTTGCCCCTTAGGTCTCTTTTATATCTTTCCCCTCTCACCTTAAACCTATGCCCACTATTTCTGGACTCCCCCACCCCAGGGAAAATACTTTGTCTATTTATCCTATCCGAGCCCCTCATGATTTTATAGACCTCTATAAACCACAGCCTCCAACATTCCAGGGAAAACAGCCTTAGTCTATTCAACCTCTCCCTGTACTCAAATCCTCCAACCCTAGCAACGTCCTTGTAAATCTTTTCTGAACCCTTTCAAGTTTCACAACATCTTTGAAATAGGAAGGAGACCAGAGTTGCATGCATTATTCCAACAGTGGCCTACCCAATGTCCTGTACAGCTGCAACATGACCTCCCAACTCCTGTACTCAATATTCTGATCAATAAAGGAAAGCTTACCAAACGCCGCCTTCACTATCCTATCCACCTGCAGCTCCACTTTCAAGGAATTATGAACCTGCACTCCAAGTTCTTTTTGTTCAGCAACAGTCCCGAGGACCTTATCATTAATTGTATAAATCCTGCTAATATTTGCTTTCCTAAAATGCAGCACTTCATATTTATCTAAATTCGACTTCATCTGCCACTTTTCAGCCCATTGGCCCTTCTGATCAAGATCCCTTTGTAATCTGAGGTAACCCTCTTCACTGTCCACTGCACATTTGAATTTTGGTGTCATCTGCAAACTTATTAACTATACCTCTACTCTGCTTCACATTCTTTTTGAACTCTGGTCAATATATGATCGATCTTTACTTTTCAGTCCTCCAGAGCTTCCCGATGGGCTGATCCTGATCATTTTGCTCAGCGACAAACCTGCATGAACACGTTTGCAACTTGGTTTGGATTCATGCCTTTGATCCACTCCCAGATGCGACTAGATCCAGTTCTCTTCAAAGATCAGGTCTCCATACTGCGAAAGAAGTATCGGGACATTGAGCGGCTCTAATGACTCATTGATTGTTGGATAGCACTCTGATTAAAGCCAGCTTAAAGAACACCCCTCCTGAGCTCAGCAAATAATGTTGTCCAAAGTGACTAAGGGCAGTTAGTCCTTGATGAACCTGTCAGACTGACTGAAGAAGATTTCTGCTATCAGCTTATTGATTAACAGATCTATATGACCATTAGGATTTTTTAAAATCGTTTTATCAATCCAGTGTAACAGGTCTAATACCTTTTCAGGAGGAATATAAATTCAAAGTCCATGAATTGAAAGTGTGAAAGTCAATAAATAATTATTTCATCTGCACTGTGAAGAACCAAGTGAAACACTATTCGGTTGATCATAAACGCGTGTCTTAAATTTTGGTCTGAACTTATCTTAAAGCTTATTTATACCACTTAAGCTAAATACGAGTTAGGAAAACTGAATTATGTTTTGGAATGTGTAATCATCAGACTTGTATAGGAATGGGCACTAAGGCAGTTGTGACTAATGAACGTGCGGTTGGGTTTCACCAATAATGTCTGCCATGTTTACTATTAGCATGTTTACTATTAGAATTCCATCCTCATCAGTTGTGGGGAGGGGGGTGGGGGGGTTGGGGGGGGTTGAATCTGCCACGTAAAATAGAAACTGCTAGTTGAAATGTGTGCACATACCTGCATGTTAATATGCCTTACAGATGACTTCCTGTATGGCTTTTACAGGGTCGCTTGGCTGACCTTTGGATCTGAAACATTGACTATGTGTATTTTAAAGTGAATGGCACATATGGTGCTCATACAAGGGGTAGCTCCTTGTTACTATATAAAGTTCTATTTTTTAATGGCAGGGCTATGTTAGCCTTTGCTCACAGGTACTTGAATGTCTGAACACTTGAAGGAGTGCTGAGCGTGTGGCCTTTTAATCACTTTATTTTGATTAATAATGGTTCAGCCTAGTTTTATATCTGTAATTCATTTATTTTAAATAGAAATCCCAATTCATCTCGTGTGCTGAATCTCCAATCCACATTTAGACATTTCATAATTAAGGATGTGAAAAATAGGCCTTGTTATAATGTACATAATCTTGTATATTTATTATTCTGACAGAATTGTGTATAGTGTATGGTTACAAACAGATTGACAAAGCAATGTGGGAATAATTAGATGGATAACTGTAAAGCAAAACAAAAAATATTTTGTATAAGATGTACATTTGAGGTTTTCTAACATTTCCAATGTTTTTCATAACGTATCATTGCTTTATATTAAAAAAATCCCTACACTGGTTGGAATAACATGACTACACACAGTTAGTGGGATTAAACCTACAGAGGAGTGGAGAGAATACAAAGCCATATATTGTGATTTACTGCATTAGCTTTCTAAACATTATAGTTCCATCTAAAGTAACCTTTGTATAGATAGTATCACCAAAGACTTCCATATCATATGCAGATATCTTCATTAATTTAATTGTATTCTTAGAAGCATTTGCAGCTTAAATGCATCTGTGCTATTGAACATGGATATTGAAAAATGGATTTCCACATTTTCACTACATTTTTTGCTTTTTCTGTTTCTCTTTATAGCTTGGAAGCTTTTTCACACTTCCTACTAGCTACCATTCTTTGTGTACATTTGCAGATGTATACTGATAGAATTGTATCTCAATTATTGCTAGCTGATTCTGGTAAAAGGAGGGTTTACATGCTGTCGCTCCAGAGCCATTACACTTGCAGTTTTCTTCCCCCAAATCAAATCTCTGCCATTTGCTGACCCATTTCATCTATTTGGAATGCCCATTTTCGTTTTGTGCTTGGGACTAATTAGTAACATTTACAAACAAAACAGGGCATAAAATTGATTTTTAAAATGCCAGACAGATTTAGGATTGACTGATATAAATCAAAGAAATAAGAACAGCTTTATGCATCGCACCCTTGGATTTTAATGTTTGTTAACTACTTTTCAAAGCTCTTTTGAATTCATTCATTTTCAGAAGAGTTGCTGAAAGTATTAGTTGCACGAATGATAGGTGGTGGCTATTTGTAGTATAAAAAATATTAATCTCCAATTAAATAGCTGGTGCAATTCAAGAAATTCTGGCATGTAAATTTTTCATAAAGTACTGAAAGGTGTCGTTAATGACATTAAAGGTTACAGACTAATTTGTTTGAACTTGAAACAAGCCTTTTAGAATTTAAGCTTGAGGGTTGGAAGAAGAGACTTTTTCATTTCTAAAATAAATAATTGCATAAGTCATTTTACTCCATGATTTACGGTCAAAGATTTAGATTTGCATTTGATCTTTTTCAAACTTTTGCAGAAAACTGGAACTGTATCTCTCTGGAACCACTCCAGTGAGACGCAACCTCTGTAAGAATTCCTTTGCCAATACTGGACAAAGAAACTTTCCATGTAAACCTTCACCCCAGTCTTTAAGTCTTACCTAGAGGCACAAATGGTTATGTTAGGGGGATTCAGAATGTTATGTCCTTAGTTTCTCTTCCACAAGATAACCCTTTTGCTTCAGGAGCACTGGAATAATTATTAGATGGTTACTGACATTCCTAGGGCAGATTTCAGTCCCAAGGGTACATATTCTGGTGCTGCATGTTTCTTTATGGTTATTAATTTTGACTATTTATAATGAATTTGTTCCACACAGTATTCCATTATCCTTTGCACCCCACAGTACCCTAAGTTTCTGCTTCTGTAATTAGTAGCATTACATTGGTTCATTTTTATAGATATAAATCATTAAAAGACTAGAAAATAAATGGAAATTTTGTAAGATTTGGTTTTTGTTAAAAATAAATGATATTTGATAATACTCATTTGATATTTTAGTTTTCTTAAGTCACTATTGAAGGGTTCCTAATTGCTTCGTTCTTGTGGTACCTGTGGTTTTCCAGTAATCCTATCAATGCATTCTTTGTTGTATCTGTAAGTAAATCTGTGTACTGTAACTGATGTGCTTTCTCCCCTTTATGCATTTTGCCTTTTAGGTGTTGTAGATGCCAATCAAACAGTTGGTTTACTTTATCCCTTCTTCAGATTGTAGACATAATTGAGAACTTTCTGTCTGATGTGATAGTGACATGCTTCAACTATTTCTCCCCCCACTTTCTTCTATAACATTCTAAATGTGCTGCCCTTTTAAGTTTAACATTTCCTTTTGTATTCACAAAGACATGATACTTTTGACTTCTTATTACATTCTAATAAATTTATTGCTAACAAAGAGATCAGTTATATGGAAGAAAATTCACTCGTGTATTGAAATAGTATCATAATAGTATAGTCCAAAAGGTGGTTCTTCAAATCTTTGAGATTACATGAGCTGTTTCAGCTAGAAATCCAATCACTGTTGCTCACTGCTCCTTCCCCCATATCCCTTCAATTGTTTTCTTTCAAGTATTTAGGCAATCCCCTTATGAAAGCTACTGTTCAATATATTTGGGCAATTCCTAACGAAATCCTAATCACTCATTGTGTAAAAAAAAAAGGGTTTTCCTTAAGTTGACTCTGATTCTTTTATGAATTACCTTTAAATCTGTCTGGTTATCAATCTTCTAACTATTATGGTAATTTCCTGTTATCTTACCCATACATGTTGTCAAGCATGTCTATCAAATCTCATCTTAAATTTCTGTGCTGTAAGGAGAACAATGCTAGCTTCTCATGTCAGTCAATCCACATAACTGAAGTAAAGACCCTCATCCCTCAAACCATTGTCACTGAAGTAATTATGAACTGTAAAATGCACTAATAGACCGGATTTCAAGGAGAGCAGCTATCTCAGAATTGTGGGATTGGAGGGGATTGTTGAGGAAAAGAGGGGCAAAATCATGGTGAAATATGAAAAATAGGATGAGCGTTTAAACATCAAGATATTGCTTGACCTGAAGCTAAATGGGTCTGTGAGCACAGAAGTGAAAGAGGAATGTGATTTGCCTGTGAGTTGAGGTGCAGGCAGCAAATTCTTGATAACCTCCAGCAGAAACACATTAGCATAGTTGAGTCTAGAAAAAACAAAAGCATGGATGATGATTCCAACAGCAAATAAGATAGAAGGCAAGTCATGTGATGATACAGAGGTAGAAAAAGGTGATTTTCGAAATAGACACAAATATGACAGGCTGCAAACAGACTGGCTTAATCTGCTAGTGACAGGGATGGAGTCAGTAATCAGGGAATAGACTGACTCTGTGACTAATTTAAGATATAAAGTGGAGCAATTAAAGGTTAGGGAAGAGGCATACATTACGTACAGATACCCTTCAGCTGTCTATGATAAGATTAGATTCCCGACAGTGTAGAAACAGGCCCTTCGGCCCAACAAGTCCACACCTTCCCTCCAAAGAGCAACCCACCCAGACCCCTATATTTACCCCTGACTAATGCACCTAACACTATAGGCAATTTACCTGCACATCTTTGTGCTGTGGGAGAAAACCAGAGCACCTGAAGGAAATCCACGCAGACACTGGGAGAATGTGCAAACTCCACACAGAGTTGCCCGAAGCGGGAATTGAACCCATGTCCCTGGTCCTGTGAGGCAGCAGTGCTAACCACTGAGCCACCGTGCTGCCCCTATAAGAATATTAAGAGATTAGGAGCATAGTCTGAAAAATAATTATGATTACAAAGAAGAATCATGTGACTAAACCATTAAAAAACAAACAGAATAATACCAGAGATAATGATTCTTGTGGATTGGATGGTAGCAAACGTCACCCCACAGTTTAAGATGGGAGCAAGAGAAATGGGGCTCCACAGGCCTGTCAGCCTTCCATCACTATTCGGGAAAATGCTACAATCTATTCTAAAGGATGGCATAAATAGACATGTGGTTGATAATTCTCTAATTAGGATAGTCAGCATAGATTTGTGAATAGGAAATCATGTTTGACAAACTTGGAGGTTTTTTTTGAAGATATTACTAATAAAACTGACAAAGGAGCAATAGATGTAGAATATTAAACTTTTAGAAGACTTTTGGTGATGGACCTCCACAGGAGACGAGTTAATGGATTAGGAGATATGGTACTGGCATGGATCAATGATTGGCAGACATAAAAAAAGTAATAAATGAGTCTTTCTCAGCAGCAGGTTGTGAGAACTGGGGTATTGCAAGGATCAGTACTTGGGCTCCATTGGTGCAATATGTCAATGATTTGGAGGCAGGACCAAATATAGTATTTTCAAATTATGCAAAGCTAAGAGGGAACGCGTGTTGTGTGGAGGATGTAAATGAGATTGAGAATTTTGAGTCTTTGTGAATGGGCAAAAACCATGGCAGATGGAATATAATGTGGACAAACATGAGGTTATCCATGTTGGCAGGTGAAGCATGTATAGAGTTTTTCTTAAATGGTAAGAGGTTAGAAGATGTATGCTTTCAAAGACATCTAGGTGTCTGTTGATAAGTCACTGAAGACAAATGTGCAGTTGCATCATGCTATTACAAAGGTTTTTTAAAAAGTTAGCATTGTGGTTAAAAAGGCATTTGGCATGCTTGCTTCATTGCTTAGTCGTTTGAGTATAGGAGTTGGGATGTTATTTTGAGATTGTACAGGACATTGATGAGGCCTCTTCTGGAATACTGTCTCCAGTTCTGATTGCCCAGTTACAGGAAGGATATTATTAAACCAGAAAGAGTTCAGCAGAGATTTATCAGGATTTTGCTGGATTTGGAAGATTTGAGTTAAAAAGGCTGTATAGGCTGGGACTTATTTCCACTAGGATGTGGAAGATTGAGAGGTGACCTGGTAAGTTTATAAAATAATGACACATAGGGTTGATTGTAGTTGTCTTTTCCCTAAGAAAGGGACACACTTTTTAAGGTGAGAGGAGAGAGATTTAAGAAAAAGACATGAGGCAAATCTTTCATACAGTGGTTCACATGTGGAATGAACCCCCTAAGGAAATGAATGCGGGGATATTTACAATGTTTAAAAGACATTCGGATAGGGATTTGAATAGGAAAGGTTTGGAGGGATATGGGCCAGGAGGAGGCAGGTGGGACTGGTTTACTTTGGGATTATGTTTGGCATGGACTGGTTCCGTGCTGTATGACACTGTAATGCAAAAGCGTGAGAGTACAGGAGTAGTGAAGTCTTCCTTCAATTGTATAATGGAGTATAACTCCATGTACATTTGCAGAATTACATTTTACTGAGCTAAAAAAAACTGCATGAATCCATGTAAGATTCTGTAAATCCATTTTTTAGATTAGAATCAGTCTGACTGTTGTGGCACAGACCATCTCTCACAGGGCAGCTCACACCTTCAATGCATTATCTGGGCCGACATGACACCTATTGTTAAAGTTCACTTGAGAATGTAACTTTTAAACAAGTTTTGCGATTTACGTATGAAAGAACTGAAACCAACATAGTCATTCTAAAAGATGAGAGACTTAGCAAACAATCCAGGTCTTTTTCAATATATCATTTCAGTTACATCACACTAAACTTTTGCTATAAATTCTGTGTCTTACAATCTTTTATTCCATATGGGGCGACACGGTGGCACAGTGGTTAGCACTGCTGCCTCACAGCACCAGAGACCCGGGTTCAATTCCCACCTCAGGCGACTGACTGTGTGGAGTTTGCACATTCTCCCCGTGTCTGCGTGGGTTTCCTCAGACCCGGAGGTTTCCTCCGGGTGCTCCGGTTTCCTCCCACAGTCCAAAAATGTGCAGGTTAGGTGAATTGGCCATGCTAAATTGCCCGTAGTGTTAGGTGAATGGGGTAAATGTAGGGGAATGGGTCTGGGTGGGTTGCGCTTCGGTGGGTCGGTGTGGACCTGTAAGTAATCTAATCTAATCTAATCTAATAACCACCTGATGAAGGAACAGCACTCTGAAAGTTAGTGCTTCCAAATAAACATGTTGGACTATAACCATGTTAGCCTAACCTCGGTTGTTGGTAAAATTCTGGAATGAGGTTTCTAAATTCTTGGAAGAGCAGGGTCGGATTAGAACAAGTCAACATGGATTTAGTAAGGGGAGGTCGTGCCTGACAAACCTGTTGGAGTTCTTTGAAGAGGTGACAAGTAGGTTAGACGGAGAAACCCAGTGGATGTGGTCTACCTAGACTTCCAAAAGGCCTTTGATAAGGTGCCACACGGGAGGCTGCTGAGCAAGGTGAGGGCCCATGGTGTTCGAGCTGAGCTACTGGTATGGATTGAGGATTGGCTGTTTGACAGAAGGCAGAGAGTTGAGATAAAAGGTTCTTTTTCGGAATGGCAGCCGGTGACACGCAGTGTCCCGCAGGGTTCAGTGTTGGGGCCGCAGCTGTTCACATTATATATTAATGATCTGGATGAAGGGACTGGGTGG